>NC_140990.1:176836017-176896579 GCF_052327205.1 Somniosus microcephalus
CCTCTCTGTGTCAGTCTCTCTCTCTGTGTCAGTCTCTCTCTCTCCCTCTCTGTGTCAGTCTCTCTCTCTGTGTCAGTCTCTCTCTCTCTGTGTCAGTCTCTCTCTCTGTGTCAGTCTCTCTCTCTGTGTCAGTCTCTCTCTCTCTGTGTCAGTCTCTCTCTCTCTGTGTCAGTCTCTCTCTCTCTGTCAGTCTCTCTCTCTCTGTGTCAGTCTCTCTCTCTCTGTGCCAGTTTCTCTCTCTCTGTGTCTGTCTCTCTCTCTGTGTCAGTCTCTCTCTCTGTGTCAGTCTCTCTCTCTCTGTGTCAGTCTCTCTCTCTCTGTGTCAGTCTCTCTCTCTCTCTGTGTCAGTCTCTCTCTCTCTGTGTCAGTCTCTCTCTCTCTATGTCAGTCTCTCTCTCTCTCTCTCTCTCTCTCTCTGTCAGTCTCTCTCTCTCTCTGTGTCAGTCTCTCTCTCTCTCTCTCTCTCTGTCAATCTCTCTCTCTGTGTCAGTCTCTCTCTCTGTGTCAGTCTCTCTCTCTCTCTCTCTCTGTCAGTCTCTCTCTCTGTGTCAGTCTCTCTCTCTGTGTCAGTCTCTCTCTCTCTCTCTCTGTGTCAGTCTCTCTCTCTGTGTCAGTCTCTCTCTCTCTCTCTGTGTCAGTCTCTCTCTCTCTCTCTCTGTGTCAGTCTCTCTCTCTCTCTCTGTGTCAGTCTCTCTCTCTGTGTCAGCCTCTCTCTCTCTCTGTGTCAGTCAATAATACAATA
Source organism: Somniosus microcephalus (assembly GCF_052327205.1). NCBI lineage: Eukaryota > Metazoa > Chordata > Chondrichthyes > Squaliformes > Somniosidae > Somniosus > Somniosus microcephalus. The sequence goes on from NC_140990.1 coordinate 176,836,760, forward strand.
CAATACAAATCGCTTTATTGGCATGATAAGGTACATCTTATGTTGCCAAAGCATCAAAATACATTTATGGTTGAACACATAAACGCGGTTCCATTCATACAGTGTATAAACAGGTATATCCCTGAGTTTATAAATATATTTTCGCCTTGTTTATATATATTCTTGTCTTAGTTTACTGGTTGTCCCTCTGTTCATGGCAAGCTGTAACATAGTGTGCCGCCAGTGTTACACAGCTTCTCTCCTCCCCCAGTAGGAATGGGAGTTTTTGGTTGTCAGTCAGATTTCTGAATTCAGGGCATATTTGTGAGAATTTCAGTCTCTCTCTCTCTCTCTGGCAGTCTCTCTCTCTGTGTCAGTCTCTCTCTCTCTCTCTCTCGGTCAGTCTCTCTCTCTCTGTCAGTCTCTCTCTCTCTCTCTCTCTGTCAGTCTCTCTCTCTCTCTCTCTGTGTCAGTCTCTCTCTCTCTCTCTCTGTGTCAGTCTCTCTCCAATTCCAATTCAAATTCCAATTCAAATGCTTTATTGGCATGAAAGTTTACAGAGAACCATATTGCCAAAGCTTACATAGCAAAAAGGTACAGTTTTCCAACATTCTGTAGGTGTCAATCGATTTGACATTTGTTGGTTACATACAATATTACTTTTAAACAATATTAATTTTAAACAGTCTTTGTACTTCATTTGGTACGTTCAATATTAATTTTAAACAGTCTTAATTTTAAACAGTCCTCAGGTTGTGACATGTTGTTACATATTTGGCCCCAAGGTATGGTCTGTCTCTTTCTCCTAGGACTAATCTCAATTTTGACAGGTCATCCAATTCCTTGAAATCTGGGGTTGTTTGGCTTAGCTTGTTGAATAATATGTTTCTTGATGTGTTGAATTTTTCGCATTTTAGGAGGAAATGCATCTCTGTTTCAACCTCGCCGGCCAGACATTGATCGCATATTCTATTCTCTCTAGGCTGCCAGGATTTCTTGTATCTGCCTTTTTCAATTTCCAGTTGGTGGTCGCTTAGTCTGTACCTGGTGAGGGTCTGTCTCTGTTTTGTGTCTCTGATGGTCGTGAGGTAGTCTGCCAGTTTATATTCTCTTTTTAGGGCCCGGTAACATTCTAATCTGCTTTGGCTTTCGGTTATTTTGTTCCAATGTTCCAGGTAGGTTTCTTTGCATTTTTTAATGATTTGGTTCACTCGGATTGGTGTTTGGACGGCTGTGTTGGTCTGGGGCTGGTCAGGGTCCGGCTGAGTACTTAGTTTCAGTAGCAGCTGACTCAGGGGACTCTTTTCTGGGTTTAGCTCTTGGGTCTGAAAGGCTTTGAAATGAAGGGTGTCTGGGGAGCTAGATTTGAGGTGATTTAGGAAGTTTAGTGCTCGTTTTTGGATGTTTATTATCAGTGGGTATCTGCCTAGTTCGGTTCTGCATGCATTTGTTGGCGTTTTTCTTTGGGTGCGAAGGATGCTTCGGCAGAATTCTGCATGTAGGGCTTCTATTGTGTGTTTTTCCCATTTAGTGTAGCTTTGGTGATTTAGCGGGCCCCATACTTCACTACCGTACAGTGCAATGGGCAGGATTATGCTGTCAAATATTTTGAGCCAGATTTTGATTGGGATTTGGATGTTGTAGAATTTTCTTTTTATTGCATATAGGGCTCTTCGGGCTTTTTCTTTTAGTGCATTCACTGCTATGCTGAAGCTCCCTGATGCTGTAATAGTTAGACCAAGGTAGGTGTAGCTCATAGTGTGTCCTATAGTGGTATCACTGAGGGTAAACTGGTATTTGTTCTCCTGACATCTGGGCCTTTTTTGAAAAATCATGATGTTGGTTTTCTTTAGATTTCTCTCTCTCTCTGTGTCAGTCTCTCTCTCTGTGTCAGTCTCTCTCTCTCTCTCTCTGTGTCAGTCTCTCTCTCTGTGTCAGTCTCTCTCTCTCTCTCTCTGTGTCAGTCTCTCTCAATTCAATTCAATTCAATTCAATTCAATTCAATCAATTCAATTCAATTCAAATGCTTTATTGGCATGAAAGTTTACAGAGAACCATATTGCCAAAGCTTACATAGCAAAAAGGTACAGTTTTCCAACATTCTGTAGGTGTCAATCGATTTGACATTTGTTGGGTACATACAATATTACTTTTAAACAATATTAATTTTAAACAGTCTTTGTACTTCATTTGGTACGTTCAATATTAATTTTAAACAGTCTTAATTTTAAACAGTCCTCAGGTTGTGACATGTTGTTACATATTTGGCCCCAAGGTATGGTCTGTCTCTTTCTCCTAGGACTAATCTCAATTTTGACAGGTCATCCAATTCCTTGAAATCTGGGGTTGTTTGGCTTAGCTTGTTGAATAATATGTTTCTTGATGTGTTGAATTTTTCGCATTTTAGGAGGAAATGCATCTCTGTTTCAACCTCGCCGGCCAGACATTGATCGCATATTCTATTCTCTCTAGGCTGCCAGGATTTCTTGTATCTGCCTTTTTCAATTTCCAGTTGGTGGTCGCTTAGTCTGTACCTGGTGAGGGTCTGTCTCTGTTTTGTGTCTCTGATGGTCGTGAGGTAGTCTGCCAGTTTATATTCTCTTTTTAGGGCCCGGTAACATTCTAATCTGCTTTGGCTTTCGGTTATTTTGTTCCAATGTTCCAGGTAGGTTTCTTTGCATTTTTTAATGATTTGGTTCACTCGGATTGGTGTTTGGACGGCTGTGTTGGTCTGGGGCTGGTCAGGGTCCGGCTGAGTACTTAGTTTCAGTAGCAGCTGACTCAGGGGACTCTTTTCTGGGTTTAGCTCTTGGGTCTGAAAGGCTTTGAAATGAAGGGTGTCTGGGGAGCTAGATTTGAGGTGATTTAGGAAGTTTAGTGCTCGTTTTTGGATGTTTATTATCAGTGGGTATCTGCCTAGTTCGGCTCTGCATGCATTTGTTGGCGTTTTTCTTTGGGTGCGAAGGATGCTTCGGCAGAATTCTGCATGTAGGGCTTCTATTGTGTGTTTTTCCCATTTAGTGTAGCTTTGGTGATTTAGCGGGCCCCATACTTCACTACCGTACAGAGCAATGGGCAGGATTATGCTGTCAAATATTTTGAGCCAGATTTTGATTGGGATTTGGATGTTGTAGAATTTTCTTTTTATTGCATATAGGGCTCTTCGGGCTTTTTCTTTTAGTGCATTCACTGCTATGCTGAAGCTCCCTGATGCTGTAATAGTTAGACCAAGGTAGGTGTAGCTCATAGTGTGTCCTATAGTGGTATCACTGAGGGTAAACTGGTATTTGTTCTCCTGACATCTGGGCCTTTTTTGAAAAATCATGATGTTGGTTTTCTTTAGATTTCTCTCTCTCTCTGTGTCAGTCTCTCTCTCTGTGTCAGTCTCTCTCTCTCTCTCTCTGTGTCAGTCTCTCTCTCTGTGTCAGTCTCTCTCTCTCTCTCTCTGTGTCAGTCTCTCTCAATTCAATTCAATTCAATTCAATTCAATTCAATCAATTCAATTCAATTCAAATGCTTTATTGGCATGAAAGTTTACAGAGAACCATATTGCCAAAGCTTACATAGCAAAAAGGTACAGTTTTCCAACATTCTGTAGGTGTCAATCGATTTGACATTTGTTGGGTACATACAATATTACTTTTAAACAATATTAATTTTAAACAGTCTTTGTACTTCATTTGGTACGTTCAATATTAATTTTAAACAGTCTTAATTTTAAACAGTCCTCAGGTTGTGACATGTTGTTACATATTTGGCCCCAAGGTATGGTCTGTCTCTTTCTCCTAGGACTAATCTCAATTTTGACAGGTCATCCAATTCCTTGAAATCTGGGGTTGTTTGGCTTAGCTTGTTGAATAATATGTTTCTTGATGTGTTGAATTTTTCGCATTTTAGGAGGAAATGCATCTCTGTTTCAACCTCGCCGGCCAGACATTGATCGCATATTCTATTCTCTCTAGGCTGCCAGGATTTCTTGTATCTGCCTTTTTCAATTTCCAGTTGGTGGTCGCTTAGTCTGTACCTGGTGAGGGTCTGTCTCTGTTTTGTGTCTCTGATGGTCGTGAGGTAGTCTGCCAGTTTATATTCTCTTTTTAGGGCCCGGTAACATTCTAATCTGCTTTGGCTTTCGGTTATTTTGTTCCAATGTTCCAGGTAGGTTTCTTTGCATTTTTTAATGATTTGGTTCACTCGGATTGGTGTTTGGACGGCTGTGTTGGTCTGGGGCTGGTCAGGGTCCGGCTGAGTACTTAGTTTCAGTAGCAGCTGACTCAGGGGACTCTTTTCTGGGTTTAGCTCTTGGGTCTGAAAGGCTTTGAAATGAAGGGTGTCTGGGGAGCTAGATTTGAGGTGATTTAGGAAGTTTAGTGCTCGTTTTTGGATGTTTATTATCAGTGGGTATCTGCCTAGTTCGGCTCTGCATGCATTTGTTGGCGTTTTTCTTTGGGTGCGAAGGATGCTTCGGCAGAATTCTGCATGTAGGGCTTCTATTGTGTGTTTTTCCCATTTAGTGTAGCTTTGGTGATTTAGCGGGCCCCATACTTCACTACCGTACAGTGCAATGGGCAGGATTATGCTGTCAAAAATTTTGAGCCAGATTTTGATTGGGATTTGGATGTTGTAGAATTTTCTTTTTATTGCATATAGGGCTCTTCGGGCTTTTTCTTTTAGTGCATTCACTGCTATGCTGAAGCTCCCTGATGCTGTAATAGTTAGACCAAGGTAGGTGTAGCTCATAGTGTGTCCTATAGTGGTATCACTGAGGGTAAACTGGTATTTGTTTTCCTGACATCTGGGTCTTTTCTGAAAAATCATGATGTTGGTTTTCTTTAGATTTACTGTTAGAGCCCAATTTTGGCAGTATTTGTCGAGTAGGTCTAGTTGTTGCTGTAATCTCTCTCTGTGTCAGTCTCTCTCTCTCTCTCTCTCTGTCAGTCTCTCTCTCTCTCTCTCTCTGTCAGTCTCTCTCTCTCTCTCTCTGTGTCAGTCTCTCTCTCTCTCTCTCTCTGTGTCAGTCTCTCTCTCTGTGTCAGTCTCTCTCTCTGTGTCAGTCTCTCTCTCTCTCTCTCTGTGTCAGTCTCTATCTCTGTGTCTGTCTCTCTCTCTCTCTCTATGTCAGTCTCTCTCTCTCTCTCTCTCTGTCAGTCTCTCTGTGTCAGTCTCTCTCTCTCTGTGTCAGTCTATCTCTCTGTGTCAGTCTCTCTCTCTCTCTCTCTCAGTCTCTCTCTCTGTGTCAGTCTCTCTGTGTCAGTCTCTCTCTCTCTCTCTGTGTCAGTCTCTCTTTCTGTGTCAGTCTCTCTCTCTCTCTGTCAGTCTCTCTCTCTCTGTGTCAGTCTCTCTCTCTGTGCCAGTCTGTCTCTCTCTGTGTCAGTCTCTCTCTCTGTGTCAGTCTCTCTCTCTCTGTGTCAGTCTCTCTCTCTCTGTGTCAGTCTCTCTCTCTCTCTGTCAGTCTCTCTCTCTCTGTGTCAGTCTCTCTCTCTCTGTGTCAGTCTCTCTCTCTCTCTCTCTGTGTCAGTCTCTCTCTCTCTCTCTCTCTGTCAGTCTCTCTCTCTCTGTGTCAGTCTCTCTCTCTCTCTCTCTCTGTCAGTCTCTCTCTCTCTCTCTCTCTGTGTCAGTCTCTCTCTCTCTCTGTGTCAGTCTCTCTCTCTCTCTCTGTCAGTCTCTCTCTCTCTCTCTGTCAGTCTCTCTCTCTCTCTCTCTCTCTGTGTCAGTCTCTCTCTCTGTGTCAGTCTCTCTCTCTCTGTGTCAGTCTCTCTCTCTGTGTCAGTCCAATTCCAATTCCAATTCAAATGCTTTATTGGCATGAAAGTTTACAGAGAACCATATTGCCAAAGCTTACATAGCAAAAAGGTACAGTTTTCCAACATTCTGTAGGTGTCAATCGATTTGACATTTGTTGGGTACATACAATATTACTTTTAAACAATATTAATTTTAAACAGTCTTTGTACTTCATTTGGTACGTTCAATATTAATTTTAAACAGTCTTAATTTTAAACAGTCCTCAGGTTGTGACATGTTGTTACATATTTGGCCCCAAGGTATGGTCTGTCTCCTTCTCCTAGGACTAATCTCAATTTTGACAGGTCATCCAATTCCTTGAAATCTGGGGTTGTTTGGCTTAGCTTGTTGAATAATATGTTTCTTGATGTGTTGAATTTTTTGCATTTTAGGAGGAAATGCATTTCTGTTTCAACCTCGCCGGCCAGACATTGCTCGCATATTCTATTCTCTCTAGGCTGCCAGGATTTCTTGTATCTGCCTTTTTCAATTTCCAGTTGGTGGTCGCTTAGTCTGTACCTGGTGAGGGTCTGTCTCTGTTTTGTGTCTCTGATGGTCGTGAGGTAGTCTGCCAGTTTATATTCTCTTTTTAGGGCCCGGTAACATTCTAATCTGCTTTGCCTTTCGGTTATTTTGTTCCAATGTTCCAGGTAGGTTTCTTTGCATTTTTTAATGATTTGGTTCACTCGGATTGGTGTTTGGACGGCTGTGTTGGTCTGGGGCTGGTCAGGGTCCGGCTGAGTACTTCGTTTCAGTAGCAGCTGACTCAGGGGACTCTTTTCTGGGTTTAGCTCTTGGGTCTGAAAGGCTTTGAAATGAAGGGTGTCTGGGGAGCTAGATTTGAGGTGATTTAGGAAGTTTAGTGCTCGTTTTTGGATGTTTATTATCAGTGGGTATCTGCCTAGTTCGGCTCTGCATGCATTTGTTGGCGTTTTTCTTTGGGTGCGAAGGATGCTTCGGCAGAATTCTGCATGTAGGGCTTCTATTGTGTGTTTTTCCCATTTAGTGTAGCTTTGGTGATTTAGCGGGCCCCATACTTCACTACCGTACAGTGCAATGGGCAGGATTATGCTGTCAAATATTTTGAGCCAGATTTTGATTGGGATTTGGACGTTGTAGAATTTTCTTTTTATTGCATATAGGGCTCTTCGGGCTTTTTCTTTTAGTGCATTCATTGCTATGCTGAAGCTCCCTGATGCTGTAATAGTTAGACCAAGGTAGGTGTAGCTCATAGTGTGTCCTATAGTGGTATCACTGAGGGTAAACTGGTATTTGTTTTCCTGACATCTGGGCCTTTTTTGAAAAATCATGATGTTGGTTTTCTTTAGATTTACTGTTAGAGCCCAATTTTGGCAGTATTTGTCGAGTAGGTCTAGTTGTTGCTGTAATCCCTGTTCTGTGGGAGACAGCAGAACCAGGTCGTCCGCATAGAACAGGGATTTCACTTCTCCATCCAGGAGACGGAGACCTGGTGACTCGCTTTGCTCCAGCATGTCTGCTAATTCATTTATGTATATGTTGAACAGGGTCGGGCTCAAATTGCAGCCCTGCCGGACGCCTCTTCTCTGGGTGAAGAAATCGGTGCGTTTGTCTCCAATTTTGAACCCGCATTTGTTTTTCAGATACATTGATTTAATTAGGTCATAGATTTTGCCCCCTATTCCACACTGAAGAAGTTTATAATAGAGCCCTTCGTGCCATATAGAGTCAAAGGCTTTCTTGAAGTCGATGAAACAGGCGAATATTTTCCCATTTTTTGTTTGGTGTATATGTTTTTCAATGAGGGTGTGAAGGGTATAGATATGGTCGGCGGTGCGGTGTTTTGGAAGAAAGCCTATTTGGTTTTTTCTGAGGATATTATGTTTGTTAAGAAAATCAAGTAATCTACTATTTCTCTCTCTCTCTCTCTCTCTCTCTCTGTCAGTCTCTCTCTCTCTCTCTCTCTGTCAGTCTCTCTCTCTCTCTCTCTGTGTCAGCCTCTCTCTCTCTCTCTCTGTGTCAGTCTCTCTCTCTCTCTCTCTGTGTCAGCCTCTCTCTCTGTGTCAGTCTCTCTCTCTCCCTCTCTGTGTCAGTCTCTCTCTCTGTGTCAGTCTCTCTCTCTCTCTCTCTCTGTGTCAGCCTCTCTCTCTGTGTCAGTCTCTCTCTCTCTGTGTCAGTCTCTCTCTCTGTGTCAGTCTCTCTCTCTCTGTCAGTCTCTCTCTCCCCCTCTCTGTGTCAGTCTCTCTCTCTCTCCCTCTCTGTGTCAGTCTCTCTCTCTGTGTCAGTCTCTCTCTCTCCCTCTCTGTGTCAGTCTCTCTCTCTGTGTCAGTCTCTCTCTCTGTGTCAGTCTCTCTCTCTCCCTCTCTGTGTCAGTCTCTCTCTCTGTGTCAGCCTCTCTCTCTGTGTCAGTCTCTCTCTCTCTCTCTCTGTGTCAGTCTCTCTCTCTCCCTCTCTGTGTCAGTCTCTCTCTCTGTGTCAGTCTCTCTCTCTCTCTCTCTGTGTCAGTCTCTCTCTCTGTGTCAGTCTCTCTCTCTCTCTCTCTGTGTCAGTCTCTCTCTCTCTCTCTCTGTGTCAGTCTCTCTCTCTCCCTCTCTGTGTCAGTCTCTCTCTCTGTGTCAGCCTCTCTCTCTCCCTCTCTGTGTCAGTCTCTCTCTCTGTGTCAGCCTCTCTCTCTCTCTCTCTGTGTCAGCCTCTCTCTCTGTGTCAGTCTCTCTCTCTCTGTGTCAGTCTCTCTCTCTCTGTGTCAGTCTCTCTCTCTCTGTGTCAGTCTCTCTCTCCCCCTCTCTGTGTCAGTCTCTCTCTCTCTCCCTCTCTGTGTCAGTCTCTCTCTCTGTGTCAGCCTATGAAGGAATAAGCCACATAACCTATTCAGAAAAATACACCGTCTCATGAAAGAATTCTGGCCTTATTAAAACATGACAAACTGGGTCTGGAAATTTAGAAACCTAACGATGAAGTAGCTGTGAAAGCATTTGGCTATAGAGATAAGACAGTTGTTGAACCTGAATAAATAACCTTATTGAAACAGAAGGTTAAAGGCTCCCGACAGGCTGACCTTCGGGAATGAAACAATAGTTCACCCTGGATAAGGTGTTCTAATTTACACTTCGTAAAGAAGGACATAAAGTAAGGAACATCTGCCCTCGTAAAGATGACATAAAGTAAGAAACACCTGCTGTCACACCGTTTTTTATATGGTAAATTAGAACACCTCGAGATGAGACATGAGTCTGCCAGAGGTCAGCCGAAATAGGACTAGAGATAATTAGCTTGTGACGTAATAAAACTCACTACGCACTTGGTTTGAGCATAAAGCAAGGCTTTAATCAACTTGTTTCAGAACATGGAGGTCTAGTTGTACTTCACTAGTTCCTTGTCTTACAAAATATCCCTGGAAAGCTGGGCCCACGCCCGAGTATTTATACTCCTTGGACGGCGCCATCAGCTGGCCGTTCAGCATTATTTTATGAGTAGTTTCTTGATAAATGAGGAGATTTATAACATTCTTCCTGCCTAAAAGATTTGGAAGTCCGACGACTTCCTCTTAACGGATTAGGCGGACCACGAATAGCCGCGGTCTTTTAGATTTTTGTTTATGGCTAGGAAGCACGTCTCCTCGGACTGTGTCTTGGTCCCTGGGCCGCTTGATCCGTACCGTGTTGCTCTGATCGACCCGAGGGAGGCTGGGCAGATCGTGACTCTGGGTGTGGGTCTCCACAGGTGCAGAACTGGCTTCATCCTGTTGGATAGTCGGGGATTGACTGGCGTCCTGGTCTCGAGTGGCCTTCCCACGGGGTGCGCTCGGCTCCCCGAGTGGATCCGGTGGGGCAGCTGGCAGATCTTTCGATGTCCCAGGTAGGGCGTCATCTTCGAGGGAGCGCAGGGTGTTGACATCATCCCCGTGGGTCCCTCTATTGGTTGGGTCCATGGAACCGGCCGGACAGGGAGCCAGGTCCCAGAACGAAACGGTGGACTCCCGGCCATCAGGGTACCGCACGTGCGCGCACGTGTGGCTGACGTCCGTGAGTTCTACCTCGTTGACGAAAGGATTATTTTTAGATGATCGGACGAATCTTCGGAGCAGCACGGGGCCGGGAGCTGCCAACCATGACAGTAGAGACGTCCCATGGGTGGAGCGACGCTGGAAGCTGAAGAATCGCTCGTGAGGTGTGACATTGGTAGACGTAGAAAGGAGAGACCTGATGGAATGCAGCACGTCAGGGAGCATAGGTTCCCACTGCTGGTCTGGTAGGTTGCGTGACCTCAGCACAAGACGAACAGCGTTCCAAATGATAGCGTTGTATCTCTCAACCTGTCCGTTACCAATGGGATGGTACAGTGTTGTTTTACTTGTGGTGATTCCCCATTGGGAGAGATAACATTTGAGTTCACTTGACATGAAGGAGGGACCCCGATCAGAGTGGATGAAATTGGCCGTACCGCAAAGGGAAAAGACCTGATCAAGGCATTTGATCACTGTGGAAGTAAGCATATTGGGACAGGGGAAAGCAAAGGGAAAGCGTGAATATTCGTCCCCCATAGTCAGTAAGTAGGTGTTTCGCGTTGAGGAAGGCAATGGCCCTTTAAAGTCAATGCTGAGTCGCTGCATAGCTTGTATGAGCGAGCCATTCGATGGACGGAAGAATTGCGGTTTTAATTCTGCACAAATTCTACAGGAGGAGCAAGTTCTTTTCGCATCTTCCATAGAAAATGGGAGTTTTTTAAATCGCACATGGTGCAACATATGGGTAACGCCAGGATGGCATAAGTCAGTATGAAGATCCGCAAGAGTCGAAGTTGACATAGAAGAGCAGAATGCCCACGTGAGGGTATCCGGGGCCACATTCTCTTTGCTGGGTCGATAATGTATGGTGTATCCCAAGGCAGCCAATTCCATCCTCCAGAGTTGTATTTTGTTATGCTTGATCTTAGTGCGTTTCCAGTTATCCAGCATAAAGGCCACAGAGCGCTGATCGGTTATAAGTGTGAAATGGCAACGAGTGACAAAATGACTCCATTTACGTACCGCTTCGATGATGGCCATAGCCTCCTTCTCGACAGGAGGATAATGGAGCTCGCTACCCTGCAAAGTCCTGGACAGAAATGCAACAGGTCAACCGCCTTGATTCAAGGTAGCTGAGATCGCCACATCCGATGCATCGCACAAGACCACGAAATGAAGATTTTCATCAATGGAACGAAGCGTGGCTTTTTTCAGTTGTTGCTTGAGGAGGCTGAAAGCTGAAATAGCCGTTGCCTCCAATGGAAATGACTTTGCGTGAAGCAGGGGCTAGATCTTGTCGGAGAAGTGGGGTATCCATTTCGCATAATAGGTGAACATGCCGAGTGCCCGATGAAGAGAGCCGAGATTCGTAGGGGGAGGGAGCTCCTGAAGCGGACGAAGTCGCTCCAGGTCCGGTTTGATGACACCGTTGCCCACCCAGTAGCCAAGGATGTTGACCGATGGTACTGATTTCACAGATTTGGACTCATTTAAGGTTAAGTTGCAATGACGGAGAATGTCAAAAAATTTCTGGAGTTTGGCATCATGCTCCTTCTGGTCATGACCAGCAATGGTGATATTATCCAGATATGGAAAAGTGTCCATTAAGTTCTCCTGTTTGACTAGGCTATCCATTGCCCATTGAAATATGGCCACCCCATTGGTGACCCCAAATGGAAGGCGACAAAACTGGTAAAGCCGACCATTGGCCTCAAAGGCCGTATACTTTTTGTCAGAGTCCATTAACGGTACTTGATGATATGCACTCTTTAAATCAAAAGTTGAAAATACCTTGTAGTTGGCAAGGTTATTGACCATGTCATCGATGCGTGGTAGTGGGTAGGCATCCAGGTCGGTATACTGGTTAATAGTTTGCGAGTAATCGATGCAAAGACGTTTCTTGTGTTGCTTCAGAGGATTTTTAACAATGACGACTTGAGCCCGCCAGGAAGATGAACATGGCTCAATGATACCGTCAGCTAGAAGGCGAGAGATTTCTGCCTCGATAAAGGATTGATCATCTTGGCTGAAACGTCATGATTTAGTGACTATGGGCTTACATCGGGGGGACAGATTGGCAAACAAGGAGGGCTCATCGAGCGAAGCCGCCGAAAGCACACAAAACGGTACTTTGGAAATAGTAAGCTCCGGCTTTGACCCTCCAAACTTGAAAGTGAGTCTTTTGTGTTGTTTCTGGAAATCCTTCCCAGGAGCATATCACTGCATAGGTTCTTGAGCACCCCGGGCCGGGTGGAGAAATAAGTGCGGCCATTCAGAATAAGGTCGGCAAGACAAAAGCCGGAAGAATTGGTGGTCAGTGTCGACAGAGCCATTGCAATTTCCCTGTCCAAGGGGTAAATACGCAGTTTTAACTTACTGACAGCCTGCTCACTAATGAAACTGTCAGAGCTGGATGAGTCGATTAGTGCACTCAAAATGTGTCCATTTACCGAAACCATCGTGGCTGCATGAGACAGACTTTGGGGAAATACAGCTGTGATGGGAGGAGGGGCAGTTTTACCCTTGACAACTGTAACCTTAGTAATGGTTCTTGGGGGAGGAGCAGTTTTATAGATTGCAGCTGTAACCTTAGTAGTGGCTCTTGGGGGAGGAGCAGTTTTATAGATAGTAGCTGCAAAACTAACAGGAGCTCTCGACCGGTATACCTTAGAAAGGTGGCCTTTCTTACTAACAGCGGCTCTTGACTGGCATACCTTAGAAAAGTGACCTTTCTTGCTGCAATGATTGCAGGTTGCGTTACGAGCAGGACAGAATTTCCTATAATGGAATGCACCTCCACAGCAGAAACACTTCCTTCCAGATTGCCAAGATGTCGCTAGGGCGGGGTCGTTATCAGTGAAGGCTTCTAGGGTAGGGTTGTCATCCGCTAAGTTAGAGTCATCATCGGTGAGGGCTTCCGCCCGAGACCTATCGAAGGAGTCATTAAAAGTGATAGCAGCAGCCCATGCACGAGGTAAAAGATAGGTATCTGCATTCCTCATTGCTAAGTCCAGGGAACACGCCTGGTCACAGGCAACCTGTAATTCGAGGGTTTTATTCTCCAACAGACGCTGGCTTATGAAGGGAGACGTAATTCCATTAATAAAGGAATCGCGAATTAGCTCCTTCTGAAAATGCTCAGCTGTGACAGCTTTAAGGTTACAATCCTTGCTGAGCCTGTGAAGCTTTTGAAGGATTTCATCAAGTGATTCCCCGGGTTGTTGTCGAGTTGTGGCCAATAGATGCCGAGCAAAAATTTTGTTTGGGGCCTTAACATACAGTCGCTGCAATATTAGGATAGCGGAGTCATAGTCTACACAGTCTTCGATATAGTCAAACACATAAGGAGATACATAATTGGCAAGTATCTCTAATTTATCAGGAACATTCTCACCACACACCCTGAGGAAGTTGCTGAAGGTACGATACCAGTGTTTCCATACCTTAGCAGTTGTAGGTGAATTTGGGTCCAAGTCAAGACAGGCGAGTCTGAGTAGTTTGTCCATGATGGATTGATTTCTATGCCAGAGTTCCCTTCTGCAGTTGAAGTCGTAGCTGGCTGTTCCCGAAATCACTCAGAGTGTGGAGTCGATATCAAGTTGATTAAATTGACGTAATAAAACTCACTACACACTTGGTTTGTGCATAAAGCAAGGCTTTAATCAACTTGTTTCAGAACATGGAGGTCTAGTTGTACTTCACTAGTTCCTTGTCTTACAAAATGTCCCTGGCAAGCTGGGCCCACGCCCGAGTATTTATACTCCTTGGACGACGCCACCAGCTGGCCATCCAGCATTATTTCATGAGTAGTTTCTTGATAAATGATGAGATTTATAACAGCTTGCATCCGCAGAAAACCTTAAAGGAAATACCACTGGAAAAGGGTATAAATATTGAACTCTCAAATGGGATAACAGGCTCACTTTAATCGGGCAAAGCAATTCTCGGCTTCAGAGGCAGCTCTGTAAGTCTCCAACTCTTTGTACCTCGAGGATCAAAGGTATTTGATTTTGGTGGATATCCTGAATAGAACTTTAAGAACTGTAAAACTGTAGTGAAGTTAAGATTTGAAAGTAAGGTTCTCTGATAATAGGATTGTAAGTTTTCTCTTTTTGGAACTATTAATGTTGCGATTGACTCACCAACTGTAAACTGCATGTCGGTTCTTTAATAAATCTATATATTTTTAGAATTGCCTCACCTAAGATTTCTGTATCAAACTCGCAAACTCAATCTCTGTACACTCTTTGGTGAGGAGTTGCAGAATTCTGGGGAATTTTCCAGACCCTCCTAATATCCGGAACCTTACAGTCTAGCTAAACTTATTAAAAGTGCTATCTGGAGGACGGTAACATTTTCAGGTTGTTCCTTTCCTTTAGGGAGAAATAGTCCAGACCTTTAGACCCAATTAAGCGTCTTTAGGATTTGGCTACCTCAAACTTTAGTTGAAAGTGAACGTCTGAGAAATACACCTGATCCGGGGTAGCCCTAAAGGGGCTAGGACTAGTAATTATCCCTTCAGTTGGTGCCCAACGTGCGTGTTAACGAGTTGATACAGAATCCTATACTTATATTTATATCTATATCCATCTCATAGATTGTTAAGTATAGAAGGAGTGTTTTACTGACAGTGATACTAAGACCCAGATTTAAGTCACTGGAGATGACAAGTCCCTGATCAGCCCTTTTAGACCTTAAATCAGAACTCCCTCAATATACCATTGAGGTCTAGAAATTTCTTATAAAGTTCATATTAAATCCTAACCAAGGTTAGGTCCTGATGAAATGGAAAACCCTGTAGGAAATGGCCAAGTCTTTTTATTAGGAAATTCAAACGATTGCTTTATATGGGGAAATAATCCTATCCCTGTACCTCCACAAAACCAAGTAATAATTTTTGATGGATCGTCAATGACAATTAAAAAAGGGACATCCCAACAATCCTCAGCTGGGATGGGGATATTAGTAGGGACTTTTCGAGATTCCTATTCTTTTTATCCGGAAGAATTACTGTCCATACCCCTTGGCCATAAGACAGCGCAATATGCTGAAGCCGCAGCATTACGGTATGCTTTAGAAAAGGCAGACCCTATTAAACCCACATTAATTTGAATGGATAGTGGCTACTGTAAAGGAGGATATAACCAAGATCTAGTTTTCTGGGAACAAACAAACTTTACCAATCATAAGGGTAAACCCATAAAACATAAGTCATTGTGGGAAGACATTCTCCGTTCGAGAATGGAGCAACAGAAGTAACAGGTGTTTCATGTAAACGGGCATACCACTGGGACAGTAAACTCAAAAGGAAACAGTCTTGCAGACGAACAAGCGAAATATTCAGTCTGCATGACACCCCCTCGAGAGGGGCCTGCCAATATTAGTGTAATCACTAGGGCAGAATGGGCAGCTAATCAGGATGAGGAACTGATTCAGCTATTAGACCCAACAAAAGAGAATCCACCAGGATGTCCAGCAAAGTACTTTTACTCGGGAACCCCTACTGGTATTGTGCTAGTTAAGTTGCCCAAGGGAAACTGAGAAGTGCCCCCGAGACACAAACGAGAACAGCTTGTAAAAGAAGCTCATGAGGGCATAGGTCAAGCACATTGTGGTGCCAGAACAACATTTTGCAAATTGACTCCCTTATATTGGTGGCCAGGCATGGTAAAGGCCTGTAAAACATACGTGGCAAATTGTGAGCCATGCTATTTAACCAATAAGTCATCACTAATTAAGCCACCACCATTGGCTCCTGTGAAAGCTGATGAGCCATAGAAATATAGAAACATAGAAGATAGGAGCAGGAGTAGGCCATTCGGCCCCTCGAGCCTGCTCCGCCATTCAATGAGATCATGGTTGATCATCCAAATTCAGTACCCTGTCCCTGCCTTCTCCCCATATCCCTTGATCCCTTTAGCCTTAAGAAATATATCTAACTCCTTCTTGAATATATTTAATGAATTGGCCTCAACTGCCTTCTGTGGTAGAGAATTCCACAGGTTCACCACTCTTTGGGTGAAGAAATTCCTCCTCATCTCTGTCCTAAATGGCTTACCCCTTATCCTTAGACTGTGACCCCTGGTTCTGGACTCCCTGGCCATCGGGAACATCCTTCCTGCATCAAGTCTGTCTAGTCCTGTTAGAATTTTATAAGTTTCAATGAGATCCCCTCTCATTCTTCTAAACTCCAGCAAATATAAGCCCAATCGACCCAATCTCTCCTCTTACGTCATTCCTGCCATCCCAGGTATCAGTCTGGTGAATCTTTGCTGCACTCCCTCCATGGCAAGAACATCCTTCCTCAGATAAAGTGACCAAAACTGCACACAATACTCAAGATGTGGTCTCACCAAGGCCTGTACAACTGCAGCAAGACATCCTTGTTCCTGTACTCGAACCCACTCGCTACGAAGGCCAACATACCATTTGCCTTCTTAACCGCCTGCTGCACCTGCATGCTTACCTTCAGCGACTGCTGCACAAGGACACCCAGGTCTCGTTGCACTTCCCCTTCTCCCAATCTATTGCCGTTCAGATAATAATCTGCCTTCCTGTTTTTGCCACTGTTAGGATAAAATTTGGTTTAAGGGATATAAAGGGGTCCTCAATATTCGACCAGTATCAAACTGTCTGAAAGGTACCATTTAGTCATGTTAGCTGGAAAACGAAACGCAAAGCACCATGGGCTACTTGGCTATATTAACCCTTTTAGACTAACATAAATAGAAATTAGCTGACGAAAGGCATTCTGAAATGTTGCTTGTAATTACAACTTGGTAACTGTTTAGAAAGAGCCTGTTCTTGGAAGAGATAAGAGTACAAAGGCACGATTAAGAAGCAGCAGCAAATAAGGCCTTGAAGAAGTAGTCATCCAGCTGCATAATTCAACGTGGCTTTTGTATCCAGCTAGCCATGTCTCTGCTGGAAAATACCTTCCCATACCGATAACAAAAGGACGAGATAGCTCATGAATATGAAGCCTCCTACAGTCGACAAGCTTTTTACTGACGTATTCAGGGCGTACTCGAGTTCAAAGGACAGGCTTAGTAATTGATTGATTAACCATGTAAACCAATGAAGTATCAATATTCCCATGTATACACCCCATTAGTAATAAGTTGGTGTTGTCTAATAAACTGTATAAACTAAGCTGTATTGTCACTTTTCCTCTGAGAACGGTGCCTCCAGCTGGGGTTGGCTGAGGTGGTTCTCCCGTGTGCACTCGTAATAAACTATTGATCTGGGTAACACCTGAGTCTGTTAGTTCTGTTTTACCATCCAGATTTTTCTCGCTTACAGCTTGGTGTCAGAAGTGGGATACCGCCGGACTGCTGATCGATCCTCCACAACGACTTACATGGAGGGGGTGAGTAGCAATAGTCACCCTTAACGTGGAAGTCCGCGAGGTGGATCAGGGTAGCGGTGGTATAAAGAACAGCGAGTGAAGGAGCAACAGGCTCCAGGTGTGGATCAATAGGACGCGTTTTAGGGTACAAACAGACCCGAGGAGTTTAGAAACTCTCGGGAGGGACAGGCGCCAGGTGGGAAAGCGCAGGGTTTAGAAACCGAAACCGGGCGGGGAAGCGCTAAAGGGTTTAGAAACCCAGGGGGAAGGAAAAGTGCTGGGGGGTTTAGAAATCCAAGGGGAAAGTGCTAAAAGGGTTCAGAAACTCTCGGGAAAGGCGTTAGAGGATTTTGAGACCCTCAAGAGAACGGGTTAAGTGTCGCCGACGGCCAGGAGAGAGCCGGGGGAGAGAGCTTAAAGGGTGTCTCTCTGGGGATAGGGGATCCCCGCGATACAAAACACCGGGTGACGATCCGGAGGGATTAAAGGGTAGTTAAAGCATAAGTGTTTGTCTGCTTAGAGTATAAGTGTTTGTCTGTTTAGAGCATAAGTGTTTGTCTGCTTAGAGTATAAGTGTTTGTCTGTTTAGAGTATAAGTTTTGTGTCGTCGTTCCGATAAAACATAAGATTGGATCCTTGAGAGTCACGGGGTGATCGACACAGACAAGGGTGGTGCACTATCTCAAACACCTTGCCTGAGCCTGAATTAAGAGGACGTAGTCCCACGTGACGGCCAGGATCAAGTATGTAAGATTTGCAAAATTTCCACAGTTCCCCAAAGGTTACTATTAACAAAAGGGACCCTGCGTGGACAGTAAAAAAAAAAAAGGGTACCCAAAGATGGCGTCCGCACCTCGTGGCCAAACGCCTGCAAGATTTTAAAAGCTTGGACTCTGTGGCACAAGCAGCTTTTGGGGAAATCGAAACCTAAAATGCAGTTTCTGTGAAGAAGGACTTTTGTATTTTGAAAAGCAGGCAGCAGGACTTTGAATATGCATTAAGCCAAATCGCAGACAGACCAAAACCAGTTAGGCCTATACTTGAGGCCATCAAGTTGTTTGCATAAATAATCGGAAACAGCTTAAGGAAGCCATCAAGGCTGGACAGGCTGATTAAAATGCATTAATAACAATACAGCTCAGACATCAGGCCAGTAGGTGCGATCACCGGCCATCTAAAAACAGTTAGTTTAGATTGCTACAATTATTTAAACTAGCCCGCCAAGATTGGGACAATGAACTAACCTGATTTGGCGTGCAGATAAGGGCCATCCGAAGGAGTATAATTGTAGGCCCACCGACAACCGACACTCTCTCGCTCTCTTGCTCTCTTGCTCTTGCCTCCTGCTCCCCGCCCTCGTGGCTGCTGCTCTTTCCCCCCCCACGCTTGCCGTCTGGCCACTGCCCGTGCCTTTCCCCATCCCATCAGGAACGCCCGGCATTGCACCAGGTGGACACGGACAAACCAGGCGAGGCGGGATGAGACGAGGCGAGGTGGTGAGACGAGACGAATTGGGAGAGGATTGAAGAATGCTTCAAATGATCGGGCCTTCAATTCAGCTGACCTGCGACTATCTTCATGCAAACTCCAACTGCCGCCCAAGAAAGAGGAACCATCATCCCTGCGAGGTAAAGTACCCAAGCAAAGACTTTAACCTTGGGGTACTTGTACCTGGACGACGCCCTTGCAGCACCCTGAGACCACGTGATGACGGCAGACCCCAGAGAGCACAAAGAGCGAACCCCAAGCCCCACCGCTGTTTGAATTCAGCAGATTTTGGATTGGTGAGCATGAATTCCGGCCCCTCATAGCTTAATCTAGTTAAGTATAGGGGGTGGGATAAGGATAAGGGGATTGTTAAGATAGTTGTTTTCCCTCGATGTGCCGTGTGTTCCCCATTCCCTGTATAAGTATAGTTATTTTGTATTTGCCTGTAATTTTATACTAGTAACTTCTCATAAGAATGTGTTAATTTCTATTTTAATAAAATCTTGGTCTTCTTACATCCAAACCACCTGTCTACTCGAGTCTTTTCTGTATCGCCGCCTGTACCTAAGTCCGGTGTCTAGAACCCAGGGGTGTGGGAGCGATTCGAACCGCTCACCAACAGTCAGGGGCATAACTGACTGGGCGCACGCGCCAACCACACCACCCCCTACAAGTAGGTGTAGGGAACTAAACACCACAGAATCGTGATCCCGAGATGAGTGAGTGTGCGCAAAATAAGTGTGTGTGGGTGAATGATAGGGTAACATAAGAACTATTGAGAAGTAAGTCAGAAGTTATATAGAATGCTTAAAAAGGATGCAGAGATAAAGAAGGAAAAAGATCTCATTTGCAGGCTAACCAATTTGAAAACTCAGCAAGGAAAAAAACCCAGAGATTTGGAAAGCCAGGCAAAGCTGCTGAGTCAATGATTTTTAAAAAAAAGAAAAAAATAATAAATTTAGGGTTTTGCCGACATGGAGGTTATTGACGTCTGTGCTGGGGCAAATGAGATACAGGATTTGCTGAGTGAAAGGAACCTTTAGAATATGCTGGAATTTTAGTTTGTGTGAAAGTGTCTGTTAAAGTGTGAAAGTTTTCCTGACTTTTTTTGTTTAAGAAGTTACAATATTCCTTTGTCTAAAAGTCTGTCCTTAAAAAAAAAAAAAAATGTCTGTTGTGTGATTTAGCTCCACCCACTTCTCTGTGTTAGAAAAAGCATTTAACCCTTTTGTCTTATCTTGGATTTTGAAAGTTTTAAGAATGTGCGAATAAGATTGTGCCCCAAAGAATTGGAAAACTTTGAACTAATTTAAGTTAAGCTGGTGTGTAAAAAAAAACTGAGAAGCACAAAAACAATTTGTTTAACAAAAGATTAAGTTCCAGTCTAAGATTTAACCTTGGAGTTGCGGTTGCTATGGTGAAATCTTCCAAAGCAGTTTGATTTGATTTGTTTAAATGTTGAAAAACTAATTTTTCTCCAGTTATATTCAATGTTTTTATAGTATTTTGGAAAGATATCTGAAGAAAGGCCAATAAGAAATATGACATAATTTACTGTTTTCTGCAAGAATGTGCTATTTTGTTTTGTTTTGTCTGTTCATTGTTGATGCAGAGGATGGGCTTCGGCCTTGATGTTACAGTTGCCGGTGTGCCTGGAAGAAAATGAATTTGAATGTGAATGTTTGCAGGGCATGAGTGATTGTTTCTTTGTTGAAATGGCTTCATTCTTTCTTTTCCAAGTGATACTGATTGGTTGAAAGGGGGATTTGTTTGGATTGAATTGGAGTTGTGAGGTGGGTTAACCTATTGAAGCCGGACTTTCATTGTGGAGATGGGGTGTGGATTGGTGTAGTCAGAATTGAATAGGATAACTCCGCTCCGCGAGAACATCCGATAGTGGCAGGTCCCTCTACAATATTTGATTGACTACAGTACTGGGAGCCCTACAGAATGTGGGACTAAAATTAAACCCTAGAAAGGTGCAGGTAGGGAAGGACGAAGAAATCTACCTAGGATACATAATAACACAAGGGAAGAGACAAATGCCCGAAGACAGATGGGAGGGGCACTAGGACCAAGGGGAAAGCTAGCTGATCAAAGGGGGGAAACCATCCCAGGAGCTGGTGGACTGGGGCCCCGACCATGAAGTGACGCAATCCAAGAAACAGGGCAATGAAGCCCAAGTGTTCGTGTTTAGTTAAAGTGTGAAAACACAACTGTCTTTTTCGATCGGGAATGGTTTTTTTTTATTTACGTGAAGTGACGCAGTTATGTAAGGCTGATAATGTTTTGCTCCACCTTCAAAAGCCTGCAAAGGAGTTAACCCTTTCCACTGACCGCTGTTTAAGTTCACCAAGCAACAACTTTAGTATGAAATTTAAAGATATTGGACATTATTAAATTTAAGTTTCTTAATGTTATGTTAATATTTCCCCACAGTGATAGAAGAAAAATTATGATTTGATAAATGGAAGTTATCTTGTAAACTAATTGTATGATAAGGTGCAACATGAGCTTGTACTGGTAGTGCTAGATTTAATCGATACGGCCTTACCTACGTGGTGTTCTAAGAAAACTCAACAATTATATTAACATCTTCTAACTCAAGTGTTAAAACAAGGTGCGACATGAAGTGGAGGTGGGCACAGTAAAAGAGATAGACAGATGTGGAGACGTAAAGGGTCTATGATAAATGACGCAGCAACTGCCTTTAATATGGGTACCTCAGTTGTTAATACTATTGATTTGGCGACACTGGATCAAAAGGTTAGAGACCTAGGGTCTCGCATTAAAGATGTATTACAAAAGACAAATGAAAATACAGATAAGGAATAGTCTGAGGATCAAACGCTGACCATACATCTGCAAAAGATAGCTACAGTGCTAGAAACACACGCCCAAACCATTAATAAATTAATAAAGGAAGAATACAATGCATCTCAGCAGGTGGCTGCTAATGACATATGTAGCAGGTATGGTAACTGAATTGTGGAACAAACCAGAGAAAACCTGGCCCAGATACAGGCAGGGGAAGTACCCTTATGGATAACGAATCAACAATTAAGGGCGAACCTGACCAGTGGGCACAAGGGGGATGGTACCTCTAAACGGGCAGTAGCAGGCAGGAGCTTGACAGCTTGGCAGTTGAGAGCAATGGTTCGGGTGCACCCCACACAAGTCAAATGTAAACCTGACAGGGAAGGGCTCCTAGGGTTGGTATTGGTAATACCGGTGATGGCACCCGAGGCCCAAGGACGAGAGGTGTACCGAATACAGAATATTGGGGTAGTGAAGGATGGAATGCACATATCCCATCACAATATGTTACCAGCACGGTGGCATAGTGGTTAGCACTGTTGCCTCACAGCGCCAGGGACCCGGGTTCGAATCCGGCCTCAGGTGACTGTCTGTGTGGAGTTTGCACATTCTCCCCGTGTTTGCGTGGGTTTCCTCCGGGTGCTCCGGTTTCCTCCCAGTCCAAAGATGTGCGGGTTAGGTTGATTGGCTATGATAAATTGACCCTTAGTGTTAGGGGGATTAAATACGTGGGGTTACGGGGATAGGGTGGGATATGTGTTGGTGTAGGGGTTACGGGGATCAGGTGGGATATGTGTCGGTGCAGGCTCGATGGGCTGAAATGGCCTCTATCTGCACTGTGGGGTTTCTGTGTTCTGTGTTCTGTGTTCATATGCTGTAAAGATTAAAGGGAATTTGGCTGGAACAAAATTGGAGGGATGTGTTACTAGGCATGCTATCACTGTATGTTCACATAGTATTGGACACAGCCCAGAGGCACAGTGTGGGTTTAACAATACTGGTACCAATCAGGATATTAATTGTACCATGGAGGCCCTAGAGGCGGATTTAAAACCCACTCAAGTGGCATACGCCGGAAAGGGTGATTATTGTGTTACAACTAATTTGAAAATGTTTAAATATGCCAAACTAACTTGTGGTATTCCAAGGTCAGAGTTCTGCTTCACTCCTGAAATCCCGGTATGGATTGGACACGAGGAATTGGTGGAGATACACCAGCATAACCTCACCACCTTACAAGTTTCTGAAGATATCAAGGAAGACCTAAAAGACTATCAGAACACATTTGGGTATCCGATACCCCTGTTGCCTGAACACTTGAAAGTATTGCGAATGGAGATACGCCTCTCCCAGAAGGTTTATTATAACCTACAACAGAACAATAAAAACATTAAGCATGACATTGACCGAATTAAAGTCGCCACTTGGTGGGACGACCTCTAGAGTTGGGGACTGAATATACAGATCCATCCTTGGATTAGATTAATTTCACATGTATTACTAGTAGTGCAGTTTGTTGTAATGTGCTTCTTGATTTTCATGGCTTGTAATAAATGTCGTAGGCAGAGGATGAAAAGGTTGGCTAAGGCGGTAAAGCAGAGACTGGGTGAGAATGTCCCCAGTGCCTCTTTGATCTCAACAAAGGACACGTCTGAGTGGTACCGGGAGTAGTACCTACCGGGGTAAGGTGCATATAAAAGGGGAGACAATCATAGTTTGATAGGACTATCAGATTTCTGCCTCTCTTCCACCACGAAGGGAACCTGGTTAAGATGAGGTACAGCATCCTGCATATAGATGAGGGATAGGGGTTGGCTACCTTGGGCTTAGCCAAGGGCCAAAAGGGGGGATTGTTAGGATAAAATTTGGTTTAAGGGATATAAAGGGGTCCTCAATATTCGACTGGTATAAAACTGTCTGAAAGGTACCATTTAGTCTTGTTAGCTGGAAAACGAAACGCAAAGCAACATGGGATACTTGGCTATATTAACCCTTTTAGACTAACATAAATAGAAATTAGCTGACCAAAGGCATTCTGAAATGTTGCTTGTAATTACAACTTGGTAACTGTTCAGAAAGAGCCTGTTTAAGGCATGATTAAGAAGCAGCAGCAAATAAGGCCTTGAAGAAGTAGTCAGCCAGCTGCATAATCCAATGTGGCTTTTGCATCCAGCTAGCCATGTCTCTGCTGGAAAATACTTTCCCATACTGATAACAAAAGTAAGAGATAGCTCATGAATATGAAGCTTCCTACAGTCGACAAGCTTTTTACTGACGTATTCAGGGGGTACTCAAGTTTGAAGGATAGGCTTAGTAATTGATTGATTAAGCATGTAAACCAATGAAGTATCAATATTCCCATGTATACACCCCATCAGTAATAAGTTGGTGTTGTCTAATAAACTGTATAAACTAAGCTGTATTGTCACTTTTCCTCTGAGAACGGTGCCTCCAGCTGGGGTTGGCTGAGCTGGTTCTCCTGTGTGCACTCGTAATAAACTATTGATCTGGGATTAACACCTGAATCTGTTAGTTCTGTTTTACCATTCAGATTTTTCTCGCTTACAGCCACCAAAGTGGGTAATCTCGCATTTGTCCACATTATACTGCATCTGCCATGCATCTGCCCAATCACCCAACCTGTCCAAATCATACTGGAGTTTCTCGGCATCCTCCTCACAGCACACACGCCCACCCAGCTTTGTGTTGCCTGCAAACTTGGAGATATTACATCTAGTTCCCTTGTCCAGATCATTAATATATATATTGTGAATAGCTGGGGTCCAAGGACTGATCCCTGTGGTACCCCACTAGTCACGGCCCGCCACTCGGAAAAAGACCCATTTATTCCAACTCTTTGCTTCCTGTCTGCCAACCAGTTCTCTATCCAAGTCAGTACCTTGCCCCCAATCCCATGTGCCTTAACTTTACATGCTAATCTCTTATGCGGGTGTGGTAAACCACTGTTTGTATTCCACTGTGTACATGCCTGGACATGCCTCGGCTGACTCCTCCCACAAGTCCTAGTATAAAGGTGACTGCTCCCCAGCCCTTTGTATTTCTGGACCGGTCGACCACTCGAGGCAGACCTTCATTCTTTTGTTAATAAAAGCCTTTAGTTACTCTCTTAACTCTCAGTCTTTTATGAGTAATTGATAGCATATCGAAAGCCTTCTGAAAGTTCAAATACACCACATCCACTGGTTTGCCCTTATCTATTTTACCAGTTACATCCTCAAAAAATTCCAGTAGATTAGTCAAGCACGATTTATCTTTTGTAAATCCATGT
Source organism: Somniosus microcephalus (assembly GCF_052327205.1). Classification (NCBI taxonomy): domain Eukaryota; kingdom Metazoa; phylum Chordata; class Chondrichthyes; order Squaliformes; family Somniosidae; genus Somniosus; species Somniosus microcephalus. The sequence goes on from NC_140990.1 coordinate 176,861,444, forward strand.
TGACTTTGTCCGATCCTGTCACTGTTTTCCAAGTGCTCTGCTGTTACATCTTTTATAATGGACTCTAGCATTTTCCCCACTACCGATGTCAGGCTTACCAGTCTATAATTCCCCGTTTTCTCTCTACCACCTTTTTTGAATAGTGGGGTAACATTAGCTACCCTCCAATCCATGGGAACTGTTCCAGAGTCTATAGAATTTTGGAAGATGACCAGCAATGCATCTACTATTTCGAGGGCCACTTCCTTAAGTACCCTAGGATGTAGATTATCAGGCCCTGGGGATTTATCGGCCTTCAATCCCGTCAAATTTCCCTAACACCATTTCCCTACAAATACTGATTTCTTTCAGTTCCTCCCTCTCATTAAACCCTATGTTCCCCGACATCTCTGGGAGGTTATTTGTGTCCTCCTTTGTGAAGACAGAACCAAAGTATGTATTTAATTGGCATGCCATTTCTTTGTTCCCCATTATAAATTCCCCTGATTCTGACTGAAAGGGACCTACGCTTGACTTCACCAATCTTTTTCTCTTCACATATCTATAGAAGCTTTTACAGTCAGTTTTTATGTTCCCTGAAAGTTTACTCTCATACTCTATTTTCCCCCTCTTAATTAATCCTTTTGTCCTCCTTTGTTGAATCCTAAACTGCTCCCAATCTTCAGGTTTGCTGCTTTTTCTGGCCAATTTATATGTCCTCTCCTTGGATCTTATGTTATCCCTAATTTCCCTTGTTAGCCACAGTTGAGTCACCTTTTTTGTTTTATTTTTATGCCAAACAGGGATGAACAAATTCTGTAGTTCATCCATGCAAACTTTAAATGTTTGCCATTGCCTATCCACCGTTAACCCTTTGAGTAACATTCCCCAATCAATCCTACCCAACTCGCGCCTCATACCATCGTATTCTCCTTTATTTAAATTCAGTACCCTAGTCTCTGAGTCAAATACTTCACTCTACATCTTAATGAAGAATTCTATCATATTATGATCGCTCCGCCCCAAGGGGCCTCGCACAACAAGATTGCTAATTATTCCTTTCTCATTACATAATACCCAGTCTAAGATGGCCTGATCTCTAGTTGGTTCCTCGACATATTGGTCCAGGAAACCATCCCGTGTACACTCCAGGAATTCCTCCTCCACAGTATTGTTACTAATTTGGTTAGCCCAATCTATATGTAGATTAAAGTCACCCATGATAACTGCTGTGCCCTTATTGCACGCGCCTCTAATTTCCCGTTTAATGCCATCCCCAACCTCCGCATTACTGTTTGGGGGTCTGTATACAACTCCCACTAACGTTTTCTGTCCCTTGGTATTTCTCAGCTCTACCCATACAGATTCCACATCATCAGAGCTAATATCCTTCCTTACAATTGTGTTAATCTCCTCTTTAACCAGCAATGCTACCCCACCTCCTTTTCCTTTTTGCCTGTCTTTCCTAAATATTGAATACCCGTGGATGTTGCGTTCCCAGACCTGGTCACCCTGGAGCCATGTTTCCGTAATCCCAATCATATCATCTCTGTTTACATCTATTTGCGCAGCTAATTCATCCACCTTATTACGAATGGTCCTCACATTAAGACACAAAGCCTTCAGGCTTGTTTTTTTAACACTCTTAGACCTTTTAGAATTATTATTTACTGTGGCCATGTTTGAGTTAAACCCTTGATTATTCTGACTGCCACTTTTGCTTTTCTCCTACCTGTCTTTTGCTTCTATCCTTGTTTTCCTTTCCTCTGTCTCCCTGCACAGGTTCCCAACCCCCTGCCATTTTAGTTTAAACCCTCCCCCACAGCACTAGCAAACACTCCCCCTAGGATCTCGGTCCCAGTCCTGCCCAGGTGCAAACCATCCGTTTTGTACTGGTCCCACCGCCCCCAGAACCGGTTCCAATGTCCCAGGAATTTGAATCCCTCCCCCTTGCACCATTCCTCTAGCCACGTATTCATCTGAAATATCCTTCTATTTCTACTCTGACTAGCACGTGGCACTGGTAGCAATCCTGAGATTACTACCTTTGAGGTCCTATTTTTTAATTTACCTCCTAACTCTCTATATTCAGCTTTTAGGACCTCATCCCATTTTTTTATCTGTAGCGTTGGTACCTATATGCACCATGACAACTGTCTGTTCACCCTCCCCTTCCAAAATGCTCTGTAGCCGCTCTGAGACATCCTTGACCCTTGCACCAGGGAGGCAACATACCATCCTGGAGTCTCGTTTGCGGCCGCAGAAACGCCTATCTATTCCCCTTACAATAGAAACCCCTATCACTATAGCTCTCCCATTCTTTTTCCTCCCGTCCTGTGCAGCAGAACCACCCACGGTGCCAGGAAGTTGGCTGCTGCTGCCTTCCTCTGATAAGCCATCTCCCTCACCAATATCCAAAGCGGTATATCAGTTTGAGAGGTGGATGGCCACAGGGGACCCCTGCACTACCTGCCTGCGCCTACTACTCTGCCTGGTGGTCACCCATTCTCTTCCTGCCTGTGCATCCTTTACCTGTGGTGTGACCAACTCCCTAAACGTGCTATCCACGATGTCCTCAGCATCGCGAATGCTCCAGTATGCATCCATTCGCAGCTCCAGCGCCACAATGCAGTCTGCCAGTGGCTGAAGCTGGATATACTTCCCGCACACATGGTCGTCAGGGACACAGGAAGTGTCCCTGATTTCCCACATATTGCAGGAGGAGCATACCACGGCATCGAGCTGTCCTGCCATGACTTACCCTTTAATTCAAATTAAATTAAATCAAATCAATCCTACCAATTACACTACAATTAAATGACATACTCAAGGGCCCTTATTTAACAGCAGTCCCCGCTACACAACAGAGACCCTAGAAACTATAAACCACAAAATTTAAGTTTGGAAAAAATGAGAAAGAGAGAAATACTCACCAACCAATCACTTACCTGCATTTCTGGTGACGTCACACTTCGATTCATTTTTACTTCTCTCTCACGCTCTCGGAGCTCTGAGATTGGTAAGCCTACCTGCGCCTCGGGCTCGCCTTTCATCACCGCCACTTTTCCTCCCAGGTCTGCACTGCCGCTGCTGCCGCTGCTGCTGCCAATGGGAAAATTCTTTATTGACTTCATTGGACCACTTCCCCTGTCTTTGGGGTACAGACATGTTCTCGTTTGTGTAGATGGATGCGCTTCCTTCTGCTGGCTGGTCCCCACAAAAACTGTTTCAGAAAACACACTCGCCAATGCTATTACTGACATAATTACTGTAGCTGGTGCACCCAAAATCTTACACTCAGTTAAAGGCCGAGCCTTTGCCTCCAAGGTCTTCAAAGACTACTGCGAACAAAGGGGGATTGGGTTAGAGCCCAGCACGCCACGTTATCCGCAATCAGCAGGGCTGGTGGAACGTAAAAACCAGGAAGTAAAAAAGCTATTGGTCGAACTGTTGAGAATCAGGGGAAATAAGTGGACCACCGTCATTCAGGAGGTGCAGCTATCACTTAATAATGTGCCCGCATCTGCATCAGGGACAGTGTCCCCTAAAACTCTATATTATCTGATGTATGGGGTTGAGATGCATACACCGCTTACCCATAGTTCTTTTATTGCCTCTACACTCTCTGATTCCTTGACCCGACAGCGACAGTTAGATTTTAAAAAAGAAGTAACAGAGGAGATACATCAAATTGATCAGAGAATAAGGGAGACAAATAGGCAGAAAAAGTTGACAAACAAAGCATGGCAGCCCCTCGTAGGAGAATGGGTACTGGAAAAGAAGTTCGAGCAAAAACCTGGTTTAAGACCTAAGTGGAAAAAACCTGTTCAAATACATTCCGTTATTAACGAAAGAACAGTTAAAATACATATTAATCAGCCGAATGGCAAGCATATTCTTAAAACTGTCTCCATAGACAATCTCAAAAGATGTCCTGCGGGATACCGAAATGGAGGAACAATACAAGGTGCAGTCGTACACTGTCTTCCAAGACCCAGCTTGGAGCACGACACAGGAAATGGATGCAATCGAACTACTGAATTGGATTCACAAACAGCCACAACCAAAACAAGTAAAGATCAACAAGTTACTTCAACAAAGGAGGAAAACACTGCGGATGGAGAAGGAATCAACTGAGCTTCGGGCAAGGCCTTTATGAAAACAAGAATCTGTCCTCATGCTGGATCAATGGAATAACGTGTCAAGCTTCAGCCAGTTCCAAATGACGTCTCCTTGACTCGTATGAATAACTCACCTCTACGGAACGTACATCTGCCAATTGGACATTCTAATTACATGTTGTTTCGCTAATTGCATGACAATGTACCTATCATTCTTTTAATTTGTGCTCAATTTAAAATAAGGCAAAACATTGTCCTGGGATGACTTAAAAGAATTTTCATGTAGCACATGATTGGCCTCTTGTGAATCTCGTGAAATTAATGTACTATTGTAACCTTATTTGTAACATTAACCAAACTCAGTCTTGATGTTCGAGCTCATTTTTTGGTCAAGAGGGGGGTGTGAAGGAATAAGCCATATAACCTGTCATGAATCTTACCATTCATGTAGAAATGACTCATGAGATAACACTGGGCGGCCAGCTGGTGGCTCTGTCCAAGGAAAGTATAAATACTCGGGCATGGGTCCAGCTTGCTCAGGATGTTTTTGTAACCAGGAACTAGTAATGTAACTAGAACTCATGGTTGTGAAACAGTTGATTAAAGCCTTGTTATATACTCAAACCAAGTGCTTAGTAGTTTTCTTACGTCAATTTAATCAACTGAATATCGACTCCATGCTCTGAGTGATTTCAGGAACAGCCAGCTATGACTTCAACTTTAGAAGGTAACTCCAACGTAGTAATCAATCCATCATGGACAAACTACTCAGACCCGCCCGTCTTGACTTGGACCCGAATTCACCTACAACTGCTAAGGTATGGAAACACTGGTATCGTACCTTCAGCAACTTCCTCAGGGTGTGTGGTGAGAGTGTTCCTGATAAATTAGAGATACTTGCCAATTATGTATCTCCTCATGTGTTTGACTATATCGAAGACTATGTAGACTATGACTTCGCTATCCTAATATTACAGCGACTATATGTTAAGGCCACAAACAAAATTTTGCTCGGCATCTACTGGCCACAACTCGACAAGAACCCAGGGAATCACTTGACGAATTCCTTCAAAAGCTTCGCAGGCTCAGCAAGGATTGTAATCTTAAAGCTGTCACAGCTGAGCAGTACCAGGAGGAGTTAATTCGTGATTCTTTTATTAACGGAATTCCGACTCCCTTCATACACCAGCGTCTGTTGGAGAATAAAACCTTCAAGTTACAGGATGCCTATGACCAGGCATGTTCTCTGGACTTAGCAAAGAGGAATGCAGATACCTATCTTTTACCACGTGCACGGGTTGCTGCTACCACTTTTAATGACTCCTTCGATAGGCCTCGGGCGGAAGCCCTCACTGATGATGACTCTAATCTAGGTGATGACAACCCTACCCTAGAAGCCTTCACTGATGACGACCCTGCCCTAGCGGCATCTTGGCAATCTGGAAGGAAATGTTTCTTATGTGGAGGTGCATTCCACTATAGGAAATTTTGTCCTGCTCGTAATGCAACCTGCTATCATTGCAGTAAGAAAGGTCACTTTTCTATGGTATGCCAGTCAAGAGCCTCTGTTAGTAAGAAAGGCCACTTTTCTAAGGTATACCAGTTGAGAGCCCCTGTTAGTTTTGCAGCTACTATCTATAAAACTGCTCCTCCCCCAAGAGCCACTACTAAGGTCACAGCTGCTATCCATAAAGCTGCTCCTCCCCCAAGAACCACTACTAAGGTTACAGCTGTCAAGGGTAAAACTGCCCCTCCTCCCATCACAGCTGTTTTTCCCCAAAGTCTGTCCCATGTAGCCACGAAGGTTTCGGTAAATGGACACATTTTGAGTGCACTAATCGACTCATGCAGCTCTGACAGCTTCATTAGTGAGCGAGCTGTCAGTAAGTTAAAACTGCGTATTTACCCCTCGGACAGGGAAATTGCAATGGCTCTAACGATACTGACCACCAACTCTTCCGGCTTTTGTCTTGTCGACCTCATTCTCAATGGCCACACTTATTTCTCCACCCGGCTCAGGGTGCTCAAGAACCTGTGCAGTGATATGCTCCTGGGACAGGATTTCCAGAAACAACACAAAAGACTTACTGTCGAGTTTCGAGGGTCAAAGCCAGAGCTTACTATTTCTAAAGTACCGTTTTGTGCGCTGTCGGCAGCTTCGCTCGACGAGGCCTCCTTGTTTGCCAATCTTTCCCCCCGATGTAAGCCCATAGTCACTAAATCATGATGTTTCAGCCAAGATGATCTATCCTTTATCGAGGCAGAGATCTCTCGCATTCTAGCTGATGGTATCATTGAGCCATGTTCATCTCCCTGGCGGGCTCAAGTCGTCATTGTTAAAAATCCTCTGAAGCAACACAAGAAACATCTTTGCATCGATTACTCGCAAAGTATTAACCAGTATACCGACCTGGATGCCTACCCATTACCACGCATTGATGACATGGTTAATAACCTTGCCAACTACAAGGTTTTTTCAACTTTTGACTTAAAGAGCACGTACCATCAAGTACCGTTAAAAGACTCTGACAAAAAGTATACTGCCTTTGAGGCCAATGGTCGGCTTTACCAGTTTTGTCGCCTTCCATTTGGGGTCACCAATGGGGTGGCCGTCTTTTAACGGGCAATGGATAGCTTAGTCAAACAGGAGAACTTAACAGACACTTTTCCATATCTGGATAATATCACCATTGCTGGTCATGACCAGAAGGAGCATGATGTCAACCTCCAGAAATTTTTTGACATTCTCCGTCATTGCAATTTAACCTTAAATGAGTCTGTAATGAAATCTGCTTGTCTTGATCCTGTATTCGTTTTGCACTCATGTATATTACCCTCCCCCACTGTGTATAGTTTCACTTCCTCTTTCCCGACTAACCTGGGAGGTTCCAGGTCTTGGCTCTTGGCTCCGCCCCTGACTTCTCTTACATAAAGATCCCAGGATCTGTATGACTCATTCCTGTGAACCAGTCGGCATGTTGAGATGTTAGCTCTGATCTTAGTGATTAAAAGCCAACTTGTTTAAGTCTATAACTTCTAGTTTTGTGGTTATTGAAGGCCCATCAATTTTAATCACTAAAGAATACTAGGATGGATCGACTTCTAAAACCAGAGCGTCTGGACTTGGATCCACATTCTGCTGAAGCATCAAATCAATTTGGACACTGGCTCAAATGCTTCGAACTCTTCGCGGGGGCCTCATCCGCTAGCGAGGTAGATAAACTGAGTCTACTGATTACTCGCGTAAGTCATCGGATTTATTCGTTCGTCCGGGACGCCACCTCTTACACGGAGGCCATCACTATCCTGAAGGCCCAATACCAGAGGCCGGTAAACGAAGTGTACGCCAGACATCTGCTGGCTACATGCAGGCAGCGACCAGAGGAATCAATGGACAATTTCTTACAGGGCCTAAAGGACCTGGTCCGGGACTGTAACTGCAAGGCCGTGACGGCCAACGCATACTCTGACGAATTGGTCTGCGATTCCTTCATCACGGGTCTCAAATCGAATTATATCCGGCAGAGACTGCTGGAGAAGGAGGTCCTGGACTTAAAAAAGGCAGTGGCCACTGCGCGATCGCTGGACGTGGCCCAGAAAAACTCTGACTCTTATTCTTCCGGCCATGCGGCCCTCACCGCCTCATGTGCGCCGAGGGGGCCGCCATCTTGGAATCAGCCATCTTCCCCATCCAGGTCTCAGACCAGCTCTACGCTGCCGGAGTCCCCACACAGAAGTTCACCCAGGAGTCCTACTACAGTGGCAATGTCTCGAAATGTCTCGAAATGCTACTTCTGCGGCCAGGCCAAGCACCCCAGACAACGATGCCCAGCGAAGGACGCTACATGCTTCAAATGTAAGAAAAAGGGGCATTTTAGCAAAGTCTGCAGGGGGAATCCGATTTCCAACTCCGTCACCGCCTCGTGCGTGCCATGCGGGCCGCCATCTTGGGATCCGCCATCTTTTCCCGACTCAACGGCCGCCCAGGGCCCAACAGTGGCTTCGATCACGGTGGATCAATCCAGGCCACACCCGTTGGCAAAATCCATGATGGACATACAGGTAAACGGGAATTTAACGAAATGTTTAATTGACTGTGGGAGTACCGAGAGTTTTATCCACACTAGCCTGGTACGGCGGCACTCATTAACGGTAACCCCTACACGGAGCAGAATTGCTATGGCTGCTAAGCCCCACACTTCGGACATTTTGGGCTACTGTGTGGTAACACTGACTGTAAAAGGCACGGACTACAAGGATTTTAAACTCCTCGTGATGCCAGAACTCTGTGTTAATGTAATCTTGGGCCTGGACTTCCAGTGCCACCACGAAAGTGTCACGCTAGCATATGGCAGGTCCCAGCCGCCACTCACAGTCTGTGGCCTATCAACCTTAAAAATCAGCCCGCCCTCTTTATTCGCTAATCTCGCTCCGAACTGTAGGCCCATAGCGACCAAAGGTAGACGGTACAGTCTGGAAGACAGACACTTTATCAAGGCGGAAGTGGACAGACTCCTGCGGGAAGGCATTATTGAATGCAGTACCAGCCCGTGGTGTGCCCAAGTAGTCATAGTTAAAAATAGCGAAAAGAAACGGATGGTAATTGACTACAGCCAGACTGTTAATATTTATACCCAGCTGGACGCCTACCCTTTACCCCGCATATCAGAAATGGTCAACCAGATTGCGCAATACTGAGTCTTCTCGACTATCGACCTCAAATCCGCGTATCACCAGCTCCCCATTAGAACGGAGGACCGCCCATACGCCACCTTCGAGGCGAACGGGCGCCTCTACCATTTTCTCAGAGTGCCCTTCGGAGTAACAAATGGGGTCTCGGTCTTCCAACGTGAGATGGACCGCATGGTTGATGAGAATAAACTACAAGCTACCTACCCCTATCTGGACAATGTCACTATCTGCGGCCACAACCAGCAAGACCACGATCTAAATCTTGCGAGATTTTTAAAAACTGCCCTAAAGCTGAATCTAACCTACAATGAAGACAAATGTGTCTTCAACACAACCCGTCTCTGTATCCTCGGCTGTGTGGTGGAAGATGGGGTAATTGGACCGGACCCTGACCGATTACGCCCCCTAAAGGAACTGCCCCTGCCACACAATCCCAAAGCTTTAAAAAGGTGCCTGGGATTTTTTTCGTATTATGCCCAATGGGTGCCCAATTACTCTGATAAGGCCCGACCCCTCATTAAATCGACGTCCTTCCCACTATCGGCTGAAGCTCGGGAGGCTTTCACCAGTATTAAACAGGACATTGAAAGGGCTGCAGTGTGCGCAGTGGACGAATGCATTCCCTTTCAAGTCGAAAGCAATGCGTCAGACTTTGCCTTAGCTGCGATCCTCAATCAGGCTGGGAGACCTGTGGCCTTCTTCTCCCGAACCCTTCAGGGACCTGAAATCAGGCACTCTTCTGTCGAGAAGGAGGCACAGGCTATAGTGGAGGCAGTGCGGCACTGGAGACACTACCTAGCCGGCAAACGTTTCACCCTGCTCACCGACCAGCGGTCGGTGGCTTTCATGTTTAATAACAAACAAAGGGGGAAAATCAAGAATGACAAAATACTCAGGTGGAGGTCGAACTATCCACGTTCGACTATGATATTATGTATAGGCCGGGAACCCTTAATGAACCCCCAGACGCCCTATCGCAGGGAATGTGTGCCAGCATTCATACGGACAAATTACAGGGTCTCCACAACGACCTCTGTCACCCAGGGGTCACCCGACTATACCATTTTATAAATTCCCGCAATCTGCCCCACTCCATCGAGGAGGTCAGGGCAATGACCAGAGCCTGCCGCATCTGTGCGGAATGCAAGCCTCGTTTCTACAGGCCTGACCGTGCACACCTTATCAAAGCCACACGGCCATTCGAGCACCTAAGTCTGGACTTCAAGAGACCCCTTCCCTCTGCCGACCGTAACGTATACTTCCTCAATATCATTGATGAATATTCCCGCTTCCCCTTCGCCATTCCCTGCCCAGACATGACCAGTGCCACGGTCATCAAGTGTCTCTGTAATCTATTCTGCATGTTTGGCATGCCGAACTACATACACAGCAATAGGGGGACGTCATTCATGAGTGACGAGCTGCGCCAGTTCTTGCTCTCGAAGGGGATAGCCACTAGCAGAACCACTAGCTACAACCCCCGGGGTAATGGGCAAGTGGAAAGGGAGAATGCTACTGTTTGGAAGGCTGTCACGTTAGCCTTAAAGTCAAAAGGCCTTCCGACCTCCCGCTGGCAGGAAGTCCTCCCAGACGTGCTCCACTCCATAAGGTCTCTGTTATGTACTGCCACTAACGCTACCCCTCACGAAAAGATGTTCGTTTTCCCCCGGAAATCCACCTCGGGCATATCTCTACCCACGTGGCTGACGTCTCCAGGGACAGTACTATTGCGGAAGCACGTGAGAGGCCATAAAACGGACCCCCTTGTGGAAAAGGTACAGCTCCTCCATGCAAACCCTCAGTATGCCTATATCGAATACTCTGGCGGGCGAGAGGACACTGTTTCCATAAAAGACCTCGCTCCCTCGGGGAGCGGAGAGAACGATGGGGGATTACCCGATGAAGACCTACACTACAAAGAGACAGGACGCCCAGAGGTATCAATACCCAACTTTAACCTGGAGGACACTGCAGATAACCTGGAAGACACTGCGGAGGCCCGGACAGCGGAGGAACCAGAATCCACTCCCCTAGAGGCACCCCAACCGGCTTTGCGCTGATCAATGAGAACTGCAAAACCTCCTGACAGACTCACTTATACCAACTTTTAAGAAACATCACCCCGATGGACTAAATCTATAGAAGGGGTGAATGTAATGAAATCTGTTTGTCTTGATCCTGTATTCGTTTTGCACTCATGTATATTACCCTCCCCCACTGTGTACAGTTTCACTTCCTCTTTCCCGACTAACCTGGGAGGTTCCAGGTCTTGGCTCTTGGCTCCGCCCCTGACTTCTCTTACATAAAGATCCCCGGATCTGTATGACTCATTCCTGTGAACCAGTCGGCATGTTGAGATGTTAGCTCTGATCTTAGTGATTAAAAGCCAACTTGTTTAAGTCTATAACTTCTAGTTTTGTGGTTATTGAAGGCCCATCAGAGTCCAAATCTGTGAAATCAATACCATCAGTCAACATCCTTGGCTACTGGGTGGGCAATGGTGTCATCAAACTGGATCTGGAGCGACTTCGTCCGCTTCAGGAGCTCCCTCCCCCTACGAATCTCGGCTCTCTTCGTCGGGCACTCGGCATGTTCGCCTATTATGCGAAGTGGATACCCCACTTCTCCAACAAGACCCAGCCTCTGCTTCACGCGAGGTCATTTCCGTTGAAGGCAATGGCTATTTCATCTTTCAACCTCCTCAAGCGACAACTAGAAAAAGCCATGCTTTGTTCCATCGATGAAAATCTTCCTTTCGTGGGCGAGTGCGATGCATCAGAGGTGGCGATCTCGGCTACCTTGAATCAAGGTGGTCGACCCATTGCATTTCTGTCCAGAACTTTGCAGGGTAGCGAGCTCCATTATCCTCCTGTCAAGAAGGAGGCTACAGCTATAATCGAAGCAGTACATAAATGGAGTCATTTTCTCGCTCGTCGCCATTTCACGCTTATAACCGATCAGCGCTCCGTGGCCTTTATGCTGGATAACCGGAAACACACTAAGATCAAGAATAACAAAATACAGCTCTGGAGGATGGAATTGGCCGCCTTTGGCTACACCATATATTATCGACCCACAACGAAAATGTGGCCCCGGATACCCTCACGCGTGCATTCTGCTCTTTTATGTCAACTTCGACTCTTGCAGATCTTCAGACTGACTTATGCCATCCTGGCGTTACCCGTATGTTGCACTTTGTGCGATCTAAAAATCTCCCATTTTCTACGGAAGACGTGAAAAGAACATGCTTCACTTGTAGAATTTGCGCGGAATTAAAACCGCAATTCTTCCATCAGTCGGATGGCTCGCTCATACACGCTATACAGCCTATGCAGCGACTCAGCATTGACTTTAAAGGGCCATTGCCTTCCTCAATGCAAAACACCTACTTGCTTACAACGGTGGATGAATATTCACACTTTCCCTTTGCTTTCCCCTGTCCCAAAATGTTTACTTCCACAGTGATCAAATGCCTCGATCAGGTCTTTTCCCTTTGCGGTACGGCCAATTTCATCCACTCTGATCGGGGTGCCTCCTTCATGTCAAGCGACTCAAAAGTTATCTTTCCCAACGGGGAATCGCCACAAGTAAAACAACACCGTACCATGCCATCGGTAACGGACAGGTTGAGAGATACAACGCTATCATTTGGAACGCTGCTCGTCTTGCACTGAGGTCACGCAACCGACCAGACCAGCAGTGGGAAACTGTGCTCCCTGACGTGTTGCATTCCATCAGGTCTCTTCTTTCTACGTCCACCAACGTTACCCCTCACGAACGATTCTTTGGGTTCCAGCGTCGCTCCACTCATGGGACGTCCCTACCATCATAGTTAGCAGCTCCCGGCCCTGTGCTGCTCCGAAGATTCATTCGATCTTCCAAGAATGATCCCCTCATCGACGAGGTGGAACTAACAGACGTTAATCCTACATATGCGCACGTGCGGTACCCTGATGGCCAGGAGTCCACCATTTCACTCCGAGATCTGGCTCCCTGTCCAACCGGTCCCACGGACCCCACTGATAGAGGGATCCATATTAATGATGCCGATACTCTGTGCTCCTTTGAGGATGATGCCCTACGCAGGACATCAAGGGATCTGCCGGCTACTCCGCCGAATCAACTCGGGGAGCAGAACGCTCCCCACGGGATGGCCACCCGTAGCCAGGACGCCAGAAAATCACCAGCTACCAAGCAAGATGAGGCCAGCTCTGCACCTGTGGGGACTCGCACCCGGAGTCACGATCTCCCCAGTCCCCCTCAGGTCGATCAAGGCGACACGGGCCCTGTCAATCTCCCTGTATGAACCAAGCGACCCAGGGACCAAGACACGGTCCGAGGAGACGTGCCTTCCGTCCACAAACATAAATCGAAATGACTGCGGCTCTTCGTGGTCCGTTATATCCGCTAGAAGGAAGTCGTCAGACTTCCACATCTTTCAGGCGGGGAGAATGTCATGAATCTTACCATTCATGTAGAAATGACTCATGAGATAACACTGGGCGGCCATTATAAATGCTCGGGCATGGGCCCAGCTTGCTCAGGACATTTTTGTAACCAGGAACTAGTGATGTAACTAGAACTCATGGTTGTGAAACAGTTGATTAAAGCCTTGTTTTATACTCAAACCAAGTGCTCAGTAGTTTTCTTACGTCATAACCTATTCAGAAAAATACAGCATCTCATGAAAGAATTCTGGCCTTATTAAAACAGGACAAACTGGGTCTGGAAATTTAGAAACCTGACGATGAAGTAGCTGTGAAAGCATTCTGGCTATAGAGATAAGACAGTTGTTGACCCTGAATAAATAACCTTATTGAAATGGAAGGTGAAAGGCTCCCGACAGGCTGACCTTTGGGAACGAAACAATGGTTCGTAAATAAGCACATAAAGTAAGGAACATCTGCCCTCGTAAAGATGACATAAAGTAAGAAACACCTGCTGTCACACCGTTTTTTATATGGTAAACTTCGAACACCTCGAGATGAGACATGAGTCTGGCAGAGGTCAGCAGAAAAATGACTCGAGATAATTAGCTTACATCAGCAGAAAATCTTCAAGGCAATACCACTGGAAAAGGGTATAAATATTGAACTCTCAAATGGGATAACAGGCTCGCTTTAATCGGGCAAAGTGATTCTCGGCTTCAGAGGCGGTTCTGTAAGTCTCCAGCTCTTTGTACCTCGGGGATCAAAGGTATTTGATTTTGCTGGATATCCTGAATAGAACTTTAAGAACTGTAAAACTGTAATGAAGTTAAGATTTGAAAGTAAGGTTCTCTGTAAGTTTTCTCTTTTTGGAACTGTTAATGTTGCGATTGACTCACCAACTGTAAACTGCATGTCGGTTCTTTAATAAATCTATATATTTTTAGAATTCTCTCACGTAAGACTTCTGTATCAAACTCGTGAACTCAATCTCTGTACACTCTTTGGTGAGGAGTTGCAGAATTCTGGGGGAGTTTCCGGACCCTTATAATATCCGGAACGTTACAGTCTAGCTAAACTTATTAAAAGTGCTATTTGGAGGATGGTAACATTTTCAGGTTGTTCCTTTCCTTTAGGGAGAGATTGTCCAGACCTTTAGACCCAATTAAGCGTCTTTAGGATTCGGCTACCTCAAACTTTAGTTGAAAGTGAACGTCTGAGGAATACGCCTGATCCGGGGTAGCCCTAAAGGGGCTAGGATTAGTAATTATCCCATCAGTCTCTCCTCTCTCGCTCTCTCAGTCTATCTCTCTCTCTCTGTGTCAGTCTCCCCTCTCTCCCTCACTGTGTCAGTCTCTCTCTCCCCATCTCTATGTCAGTCTCTCTCGCTCCCTCTCTATGTCAGTCTCTCTCTCAATCTCTCTGTCAGTATTTCTCTCTCTTTGTCAGTCTCTCTCCCCCTCTCTGTGTCAGTCTCTCTCTCTCCCTCTGTGTGTCAGTCTCTCTCTCTATCTCTCTGTGTCAGTCTCTCTCTCTCCCTCTCTGTGTCAGTCTCCTCCCTCTCTCTCTCTGTCAGTCTCTCTCTATCCCACTCTCTGTGTCAGTCTCTCTCTCTCTCTGTCAGTCTCTCTCTCTGTCAGTCTCTCTCTCTGTCAATCTCTCTCTCTCTCTGTCAGTTTCTCTCTCTCTCTCTGTCAGTCTCTCTCTCTCGCTGCCAGTCTCTCTCTCTCTCTGTCAGTCTCTCTCTCTTTGTGTCTATTATGTCCGTGTGTAATTGAGACACGGACTGCAGGAGTTGGTTACAACAGGTCTTTACTGAGTGGAGACAAACTGGAGCTACTATGCAAAAGTTACTACACAGGCTTATATACAGGGGTGGTCACTACTGGTACTGCAGTATACAGGGGCTGCAGAATATAGTTCCTTCTGCAAAGTACATACACTACAATTCCTCCCCTTTTAGCTAAACAGTACATAACATTCGATTAATAATTAAATAACATATTTACAATTACAGTTGCTAGATATATTAGCTGAAGTTAAGCAATTATAAGTTCAGCCTTTGAGGAGGCTTCCTGATTCTGTCTGGATAACGCCTCTTTGGGGTATCAGGTTCTTCTGGCAAAGTTGATTCGGGATCAACGTCGTTGTTTGGTTCGTCTGCTTCCAATATCACCGATTCTGAGGTAGATGCAATTGGTACTTTGGTTTCATCACCAGGTGTATCGGATCGTGGTGTGGAATTGACGTTTTCCAATGACTCTAGAATCTGGTCAGCATGGCGTCTTACAATGCTCTCTCCAACATCCACGGTATACATTAGGGGTCCTTGCCGTGTGCAGATCGTTCCTGGCTGCCATTTCTCAGTGCGGTAGTCCCGGGCCAAAACTGGTTGACCTATCTTAAAACTCCTGGTCGGCCTTTCATTCATATTCTGAAACTGCCTGTTCTCCACATCTCTTCTGATGTTTGGCTTAACCAAATCCAAGCGGCATCGTAGTCTCCGATTGAAGAACATCATGGCTGGAGTTTGGTTGGTAACCGCATGTGTCGCATGCAAACAAGAAGTTATCCACCTTGTGTTGCAGGGGTATGTCTTCATTACGCATTGCCTTGATAGCCTTCTTGAATGTTTGAACGAACCTCTCAGCCAATCCATTGGTGGCTGGATGATATGGGGCGGATGTGTAATGCTTAACACCATTGTTCTTTAAGAACCTCCGGAACTCTTCAGACACAAACTGTGGTCCATTGTCGGAGCAAATCTGTTCAGGCAGCCCATTTCTGGAGAATATGGTTCGTAAGACTGTGATAGTTTTTTCTGTGGTGGTTGAGGACATTTTTATTACCTCTGGCCACTTTGAATGTGCATCCACTGCAATTAAAAACATCGAGTCCATAAATGGACCAGTAAAATCAATGTGCACCCTTTGCCATGGAGATGAGGGCCACTCCCATGGATGTAGAGGAGCTTGTGGTGGGGCGTTTTGGACCTTCTGGCATCCTGTACAGCTCTTGGTCATCTCTTCGATTTCTCTATCGATTCCCGGCCACCACACAAACGCTCTGGCTAAGTTCTTCATTTTTACCCCTCCCAGATGACCCTCATGAAGCTCATTGAGCACTCTATCCTTCAATTTGGGTGGAATTACTACTCTGGATCCACACATCAAGGTTCCTCTGCACACTGACAGCTGGTCTCTTCTCGGCGAGAATGCTGGCAGCAGTGGTTCGCCATGTGCTGGCCATCCCTTCACCGTTAAATCATAGACCCAGGAGAGTGTCGGGTCATTTCGTGTTTCCTTTTCTATGTTTGCATTCGTCACAGGTAGACATTCGACTATGGTCGAGTGGAATATCTCCACAGGATCCACTACAGGTGCTTCTTCCACCATCGGCAACGGTAGGCGCGACAATCCATCAGCATTCCCATGCTGTTTAGTTCCTTTGTACTCGATGTCATATTGATGTGCCCCTAGGAAAAGGGACCACCTCTGTAGCCGTTGTGCTGTCATTATCGGGACGCCGTTCTGAGGGTTGAAAATGGAGACAAGAGGTTGATGATCAGTTAGTAGAGTAAATTTCTGTCCGTGCAGGTAGTGATTGAACTTCTTCACCCCCCACACCAGGCTGAGGGCCTCTCTGTCAATCTGGGCGTAGTTATGCTCGGCTGAAGTTAACGAGCGTGACGCAAAAGCTATCGGCCTCTCTGAACCATCAAGGAATTTATGTGACAGTACCGCTCCAATGCCGTAGGGAGACGCATCACACGCCAGTCTTATCGGTAGTGATGGGTTGTAGTGAGCCAATACTTCCCTTGAAGTGATTAGGTCTTTACTCTTCTGAAAGGCCCGTTTACATTCATCGCTCCATTTCCATGCTACTCCAGTTTGTAGTAGGGCGTTCAGTGGATGCAGAATTGTGGACAAATTCGGCAAAAACTTATGGTAGTAATTCACCAATCCGAGGAATGACCTCAGTTGCGACACATTTTCAGGCGCTGGAGCCTTAACCACTGCTTCAATTTTGTCAGGGGACTTATGTAACCCCTCTTCATCAATCACGTGGCCACAATACGATATCTGTTTCTTAAAAAACTCGCACTTGGGGCGATTGGCTCGTAGCCCATGTTCTCTTAGTCTAGTGAGCACCTGCTCTAGGTTGGCAAGGTGTTCACTGTCATCTTCACCTGTCACTAGGATGTCGTCCAAGTAACACTGAGTCCCCGGAATCCCTTGCAGGACTTGTTCCCTCGCTCTTTGCCATATCGCCGGAGCTGATGCTCCTCCGAATACCAGTCGATTATACTGGTAAAGACCTTTGTGAGTGTTTATTGTGAGATACTTCCTAGAGGATTCTTCAACCTCCATCTGCAAATATGCTTGTGCTAGGTCAATTTTTGTAAAACGCTTCCCTCCAGATAGTGAGGCGAAAATATCTTCTATCCTCGGGAGAGGATATTGTACTGTGTGAAGGACTGGGTTCACCGTCACCTTGAAGTCCCCACAGATGCGAACCTTCCTTGGCTCCTCAGACTTATTGTTTAACGTTTTCTTCATGACAGGAATGATGGGTGTCGCCCACTCGCTCCAGTCTACCTTAGATAACACGCCTGCATTCTCCAGATTCTCCAGCTCTGCCTTGACGGCTGGGCGAATTGCATACGGTACCGGTCTTGCTTTGAAAAACTTGGGAATTGCATTCTCTTCTATTTTTATCGAGGCGGTTACGCCTTTAAGAGTTCCCAGTTCTTGTTGAAATAACTCTTTGGCGTTAGCTAAGATTTTTGACAATCGTCCAGGTGTGACGTCGTCATCCTTTTTACCAGCCACCGTCAGTGCCTGAATGGAGTGCCAGTCTAAACTTATCTTTCTGATCCATTCACGTCCCAATAACGGTGGTCCACCATCTTGCAGTATGTACAGGTACAATTTCTGTATTTCCTTGCCGTTGTATTCGACAGGCACCCTTATTTTCCCTCTGGGGTATACTTTCTGCCCCGTATACGTCTTCAAGACAATGGATGTCTCTTTCAAGGGTATGTGTGAGAATAGCCGCTCGTAGTTTCGTCGATTCATGACGGTCAGGGCTGATCCTGTATCCAATTCCATTTTGACTTGGGACCCTGCTATCGTGAGGGTGACCCACATGGTTCGGTAATCCTCTTTTGCGATTACGTTGTGAAGTTTGAGACAGCTTAGTCTCTTGTTCCCGGATTCACTATCGCTCATCTGGTCTTCGGAACTACTGTCCGTCATCTTTTGTACTTTCCTGTACTGTTCCTTAGTAGCCTTTTTGTTGTCGTTAGTCTTCTTCCCAGACCTGCAAACTTGTGCAATGTGTCCCATCTTTCCGCATTGCCTGCATATTTTGTCCTTGGACCAGCAGTCCTTCTGGTCATGGGTTGTTCTGCCGCAGCGATAAAATTTTTCAAATCCCCATGTCATTTCGTGGGTGCCGTATTCCTGTGGCTTTTGTTGTATTTCTGCAGCTCCCCTTGCTGCTGCTTCGTACGATACTGCCACGCTGAAAGCCTTATCTAGCGTCAGCTCTTTCTCTGAGAGTAACCTCTTCTGGGTTCCTTCACTCAGGAGTCCACAGACAAATTTGTCCCGTAGAGTATCTGTCAGTCCTGCTCCGAACTGGCAGTGCTTTGATAGCTTGCATAGTTCCGTAAGGTAATCAGCATTACTCTCATCTTTATGCTGATTTCTCCTGTGGAATTTAAATCTTTCTGCTATCAGCAGCGGTGTAGGATTTAGGTGTTCCTGTAGGATATCAACAATTTCATTAAAACTCTTCGCCATCGGTTTGGCTGGAGTGATCAGGTTCCGCAATAGGCCGTACGTTCTTGCGCCCATTAAGTTTAGTAGTACCGATGCCTTTTTCTCATCGGCTACTTCGTTTGCCTTGCAATATACTTCGACTCTTTCCACATACGTGGTCCAGTCTTCTATTGCATTATCGAAGGCAGTGATATTGCCAGTCTTCGGCATCTTGGAAATCTAAGATGGCGCCTCCCGCGCTTTGCCTTCTTCCCCGATTTAACAAAATGGCGCCTCCCGCAACTTGACTTCTTCCCCGCTGGATTAAGATGGCGCCTCCCGCGCTTTCCGTCTTCTCCGCTGCTGCTAGCACTGTTGCTGGCCTTTTATGCCTTGATGGCGATGCCCTATGGTCTTCGCGCACTTCCCCCCCGCGCTGCTGCTAACGCCGCTCTCCGCGGATCCCGTGGCAAACTGCAGCTCCTCGCGGCTTTCTGCGCTTCTAATTTCTTTTATTTTCCCGTCGTCAGAGCAACCCTATGGGACACTTTCCTCCCTCTTCTCGGGTCTGTACGCTGCCCGGCTTCGTAGCACCGGCCGCGCCCTGTGTGCTCCACCCTCTCTCTCTCTCTCCTCTTCCCGACAACGCTGCTCGGCCCCGTTGAAAAGCCACCCGATCGAGCTCTAGCCCACCGCAGCCCAGGAAGGATCAGTGTACTACCTGCCACCAGCCCGATTAGCTGGAACACCATAGACAGGATAACCAAGCCCCGCTCTCGACAGCTTCTCCTGCAAATCTTCAATTCCGATGAATCAGAGGCGGTTGCCCACGGTCGACGCCCGTTTCTTCTGTTTGTTTTTTTTTCTTTCTTCCTTCTGGCCTCGACCTCTAACAACTTCGCTTCAGGGATGGATCCCCATGAGGTGGTGCAGAACTGTAGGTAAGTTCGGATCTGCTCGTCGCCAGTATTATGTCCGTGTGTAATTGAGACACGGACTGCAGGAGTTGGTTACAACAGGTCTTTACTGAGTGGAGACAAACTGGAACTACTATGCAAAAGTTACTACACAGGCTTATATACAGGGGTGGTCACTACTGGTACTGCAGTATACAGGGGCTGCAGAATATAGTTCCTTCTGCAAAGTACATACACTACAGTGTCAGTCTCTCTCTCTCCGTGTCAGTCTCTCGCTTTCTCTCTGTGTCAGTCTCTCTCCATCTCTTTGTCAGTCTCTCTGTGTCAGTCTCTCTCTCTCCATGTCAGTCTCTCTGTGTCAGTCTCTCTCTCTCCATGTCAGTCTCTCTCCTTCTGTGTCAGTCTCTCTCTCTCTCTCTCTGTCAGTCTCTCTCTCTATCTCTGCCAGTCTCTCTCTCTCTGTCAGTTTCTCTCTCCCTCTCTCTCTCTCTCTCTGTCAGTCTCTCTCTGTCTCCCTCTCTCTCTCTCGCTCTCTCTCTCTCAGTCTCTCTCTCTCTCTGTCAGTCTCTCTCTCTCTGTCAGTTTCTCTCTCTCTCTCTGTGTCAGTCTCTCTCTCTCTCTGTCAGTCTCTCTGTGCCAGTCTCTCTCTCTCCATGTCAGTCTCTCTCCTTCTGTGTCAGTCTCTCTCTCTCTCTCTCTGTCAGTCTCTCTCTCTCTCTCTGCCAGTCTCTCTCTG
Organism: Somniosus microcephalus; assembly: GCF_052327205.1. NCBI lineage: Eukaryota > Metazoa > Chordata > Chondrichthyes > Squaliformes > Somniosidae > Somniosus > Somniosus microcephalus. Next base: position 176,882,081 of record NC_140990.1, read on the forward strand.
TCAGTCTCTCTCCCTCTCTGTGTCAGTTTCTCTGTGTCAGTCTCTCTCTCTCCATGTCAGTCTCTCTCCTTCTGTGTCAGTCTCTCTCTCTCTCTCTCTGTCAGTCTCTCTCTCTATCTCTGCCAGTCTCTCTCTCTCTGTCAGTTTCTCTCTCCCTCTCTCTCTCTCTCTGTCAGTCTCTCTCTGTCTCCCTCTCTCTCTCTCGCTCTCTCTCTCTCAGTCTCTCTCTCTCTCGGTCAGTCTCTCTCTCTGTGTCAGTTTCTCTCTCTCTGTCTTCTCTCTCTCACTCTGTCAGTCTCTCTCTCTCTCTGTCAGTCTCTCTCTCTGTCAGTTTCTCGCTCTCTCTCTCTGTCAGTCTCTCTCTCTCTGCCAGTCTCTCTCTGTCAGTCTCTCTCCCTCTCTGTGTCAGTTTCTCTCTCTCTCAATTCAATTCAATTCAATTCACATCGCTTTATTGGCATGATGACAAGGTACTACTTATGTTGCCAAAGCACCGAAAAAACATGTATGGTTGAACACATAAACGCAGATCTATCCATACAGTGTATAAACAGATATATCCCTGTGTGTATAAATATACACTCATATAATATGCATATCATCTTTTCTTAGGTTTAATGGTTGTCCCTCTGCTTATGGCAAGCTGTAACATATTTTGCCGCTAAAGTTACGCAATTTCTCTGTTCCCCTAATAGGTACGGGAGTTTTTGGTCGTCATTTAAATTTTTGAATTCAGGGCATATTTTTATGAATTTTGGGTAGAAATTCCCCCTTATGCCCTGATAGTTTCCACAAGCTGTGAGGAAGTGCATCTCTGTCTCCACCACTCCTTGACTGCAGTGAGAGCATATCCTGTCCTCTCTTGGCAGCCAGGTCTGCCTGTGTCTGCCTTTTTCGATGGCCAGACTATGCTCACTAAGTCTGTACATAGTCAAGGTTTTTCTCAATTTGCTATCTTTTACCGTGGTCAGGTATTCAGTCATGGTGTACTGTCTGTTTAGGGCCAAATAGCAATCGAGTTTGTTTTGGGTTTTTGTTGTTTCTGGACTCTGTCAGTCTCTCTCTCTCTGTCAGTCTCTCTCTCTCTGTCAGTTTCTCTCTCTCTGTCTTCTCTCTCTCGCTCTCTGTCAGTCTCTCTCTCTCTCTGTCAGTCTCTCTCTCTGCCATTCTCTCTCTCTCTCTGTCAGTCTCTCTCTCTCTCTGTCAGTCTCTCTCTCTCTGTCAGTTTCTCTCTCTCTGTCTTCTCTCTCTCGCTCTCTGTCAGTCTCTCTCTCTCTCTGTCAGTCTCTCTCTCTGCCATTCTCTCTCTCTCTCTGTCAGTCTCTCTCTCTCACTGTCAGTCTCTTGTCATGCCAATAAAGCGATTTGAATTGAATTGAATTGAATTGAGAGAGAGAGACTGACACGGAGAGAGAGAGACTGACAGAGAGAGACTAACAGAGAGAGGGAGGCTGACACAGAGAGAAAGAGAGAGACTGACACAGAGAGACTGACAGAGAGAGAGACTGACACAGAAAGAGAGAGACTGACACGGAGAGAGACTGACACAGAGAGACTGACAGAGAGAGAGAGAGACTGACACAGAGAGAAAGAGAGAGACTGACAGAGAGAGAGAGAGAAACTGACAGAGAGAGAGAGAGAGAGACTGACAGATTGAGAGAGAGACTGACAGAGAGAGAGAGAAATTCTCCCTTATGCCCTGATATTTTCTACAAGTTGTGAGGAAGTGCATCTCTGTCTCCACCACTCCCTGACTGCAGTGAGTGTTAAGTCTGTGTGTTCTAGTTATTGTTAATAAGAATCACTGCACACAGACCACAAGAGTAAATTCAACAGGTCTTTACTAGTAGGAGGTCAGGCTGAACTGCCCAATAAATCATTACACAGCACTTATATACCGGTGTGGTCACCACCGGTATTACAGTATACAGCAGCCAAGATAAAGTAGTGCATCTCTTAAAATAGTTCTCTTAAAGGTGGAACGGTTACATACACCACAATCCTCCCTTTTTAGCTTAACAGTATATATTCCCCATTAAACATAACATAATAACATATATACACAACTTCATGTAAAAACAGTTCACAGATTCAGTCTCTGAGGAGGCCTCCTGATCCGAGACGGATAACGCCTTTCAGGGGTCTCTGGTTCTCGTTGCTGGGGTGACTCATCTAGTTGATCCCCTATGGATAGGACATCATCATCAGGTATATTCACTTCTGAGGTAGATGCTTCAGGTTCACTAACTTCCTCCATGATTGTCTCTGTCGTAACCATGGGCTCGACCCTTGTTCTCGATCCCACCAGTTGGTCAGCATGACGTCGCATTACATTTTCACCAACATCTACCGTGTACATCAGGGGTCCTTGTCTGGCCCGAATTGTTCCAGATTGCCATTTCTCATTTTTATAGTCCCTGGCTAACACCGGTTGTCCTATTTCAAAACTCCGAGTGGGCTTGTTATTGATATGCTGGAACTGTTTGTTTTCGACTTCCCTCCACACATTTGGTTTTAACAAGTCCAACCTGGACCGCAACCTCCTGTTATAGAACATCATGGCAGGACTTTGGTTTGTTGTTGCATGGGTGGCGTTTTGGTATGCCAGTAGGAAATTGTCCACCTTGTGTTGCAGTGGAATCTGATCTTCGCTCATGGCCTTTATTGCCTTTTTGAACGTCTGTACAAACCTCTCGGCCAGCCCATTCGTAGCTGGATGATATGGGGCAGAGGTATAATGTTTCACCCCATTCTTCTTCAGGAATTTCTGGAATTCCTCTGACACGAACTGTGGTCCGTTGTCTGAACATATTTGCTCTGGCAATCCATTTCTTGCAAATATCGTTCTTAGCACCGCGATCGTCTTCTCCGAGGTAGTGGTAGTCATTTTAATCACTTCTGGCCATTTAGAATGTGCGTCCACCGCAATTAAAAACATGGAATCCATGAATGGACCAGCAAAGTCAATATGTACACGTTGCCATGGGGTTGAAGGCCATTCCCATGGATGCAGCGGTGCAATTGGAGGTGCATTTTGGACTTTTTGGCACCCTGAGCAGCTTTTCGTCAGATCCTCTATCTGTTGGTCGATACCTGGCCACCACACATAAGCCCTAGCAAGGCTTTTCATCTTGACTCCCCCCAGATGACCTTCATGTAGTTCTTTTAGAACTCTCTCTCTTAACTTAGGAGGAATAATCACCCTTGTTCCATACATCAATGTTCCCTGACAGATGGACAGCTGTTCTCGTCTTGCTGAGAATGCCGGTAACAGTGGATCACCATGGGCTGGCCATCCCTTTACTGTCAATTCGTAGACCCGGGACAGTGTCGGGTCATTCCTAGTCTCCCTTTCAATATTTGCATTGGTGACAGGTAAACATTCGATGATGGTCGAGTGAAATAACTCCACTGGGTCAACCGTCGGTGCCTCCTCCTGAGTAGGTAGTGGCAGGCGCGACAGCCCATCAGCATTACCATGCTGCTTTGTACCTTTGAATTCTATCTGATATTGATGTGCCCCTAGGAAAAGGGACCATCTCTGGAGCCTCTGTGCTGTCATCACCGAAACACCCTTCTTCGGGTTAAAAATGGATACCAACGGCTGGTGGTCTGTCAGCAGTGTAAACTTCTGGCCCTGCAGGTAATGATTAAACTTCTTTACTCCCCACACAAGGCTGAGAGCCTCCCTATCTATCTGAGCATAGTTGCGCTCAGCGGAGGTCAATGATCTGGATGCAAATGCGACTGGCCTTTCCAAGCCATTTGGCAACTTGTGTGAGAGTACTGCTCCAATACCATAAGGAGAAGCATCACAAGCTAAACGAATAGGTAGCGTTGGGTTGAAGTGAGCCAACACTTCCTCTGAGGTGATCAATGCCTTGCTTTTGCGAAAGGCCTTCTTACAGTCCTCGCTCCACTTCCATGGTACTTCTTTCTGCAAAAGAGCGTTCAGTGGGTGCAGCACCGTGGATAGATTTGGCAGAAACTTATGGTAATAGTTAATCAACCCTAGGAACGACCTCAACTGGGATACATTTTCCGGAGCGGGAGCCTTCACAACAGCTTCGATCTTGTCAGGTGACTTGTGCAGCCCCTCCTGGTCAATGACATGACCACAGTACAAGATCCGTTTCTGAAAGAACTCACATTTCTGGCGATTAACTCGAAGTCCATATTCCTTCAATCTGGTGAGCACCAGTTTCAAATTTGCAAGGTGTTCCTCATCGTCATCTCCTGTAATCAGGATATCGTCCAAGTAACATTGAGTGCTTGGAATTCCCTGTAATACCTGCTCCATGGCCCTCTGCCAAATTGCTGGAGCCGAAGCCACTCCAAAAACCAGTCTATTATATCGATACAAGCCTCTGTACGTGTTGATTGTGAGATACTGGCGCGACTCTTCCTCAACTTCCATCTGTAAGTACGCTTGCGCCAGGTCTATCTTGGTGAAGTGTTTCCCGCCAGACAATGAAGCAAAGATATCCTCAATCCGCGGAAGCGGATATTGCACCGTGTGAAGCACCGGATTAATCGTGATCTTGAAGTCTCCACAGATGCGGACCTTTCCCGGTTCCCCTGGCTTGTTACTCGATGAACGCTTCATGACGGGAACAATGGGCGTGGCCCACTCACTCCAGTCCACCTTAGACAGTACTCCTGAACGTTCTAGCCCTTCCAGCTCAGCTTCCACAGCAGGTCGTATCGCATAAGGTACCGGTCTGGCTTTGAAAAATTTTGGGTTTGCATGTTCTGCAATCTTGATTTTTGCCGTAATTCCTCTCAGTGTTCCCAGTCCCTGTTGGAACACCTCTTTAACCTCATCCAATATTCTGGACGATCGTTCAGGTTTGACATGTTTTTTTCCGGAATCTACCGTTATTGCTTTTAGGGAGTGCCAGTCCATATTTATTTTCCTGATCCACTCCCGTCCCAGAAGTGGTGGACCACCCTCAGGTAGTACATATAAGTCCATTCCTTGGTGTTCTTTGCCCTTGTGTACCACCTTGACTTTTATCTTTCCGATGGGGCATACTCTTTGCCCCATGTATGTCTGCAATACTATCTCCGTATCCCGTAGGGGAATATGTGTGAATAACCTTTTGTAATCTTGCTTATTCATGACCGTCAACGCCGATCCGGTGTCCAATTCCATCTTCACTTGGACTCCTGCTATCTGAAGTGTGACCCAAATAGTTTGTAGGTCAGCTTCCTTACTCACATTGTGAATTCTCAGACTACCCAGTTCCTTGCTGTTGGAGTCTGAATCCGAATTCTGTTCATCCGAACTCTTCTCAGCCACCTTATGTACCTTTCTGCACTTTTCCTGCGGTGACTTTTTGTTGCTGGTCTTCTTTCCTGACCGGCATACTTTAGCTATGTGACCAAGCTTGCCACATTTTCTACATTCCTGATTTTTAAACCAGCATTGGTTCTGATCGTGTGTTGTCTTTCCACAACGATAACATTTCGCTGTACCCAAAGCCATTTGATCTACGCTGAGTACCGCTGCCTTCAGCTGCATTTCCGCAGTGCCTCTCGCTGCGGCTTCGTGCGATGCTGCAATAGTGACAGCCTTATCAAGTGTAAGATCATTCTCTTCAAGCAGCCGCTTTTGTGTTCCTTCTTTCGACAATCCACACACGAATTTGTCTCTCAGTGCCTCTGTCAGTCTTTCCCCAAACTGACAGTATTTCGCTAGCTTACGCAGTTCAATTAAATACTCCGTGTTGCTTTCCTCTTTCAGTTGCGTTCTCGCATAAAATTTAAATCGTTCCGCTAACATCAGCGGTGTGGGGTTCAAATGATTTCTCAGGACAGTAACAATATTAGCGAAAGCCTGATCCGCCGGTTTAGCTGGTGATAGAAGATGCTTCAATAGCCCGTATGTCTTCGCACCCATTGAGTTTAGTAAGGTTAGTGCTTTATCTTCATCTGATATTTTATTTGCCTTACAATAAATCTCTATGCGTTCTACATACGTGGCCCAATCTTCAACATCGGGATCGAAATCGTTGATGTTACCACGCTTAGGCATCCTCGCAATCTTCTTGAGAAACAAAAAGAATTTTTTTTTTCTTTTTCAAAATGGCGGTTTCCCGCACTTGTCTTCTTCCCCCGCCTACGAAAATGGCGGCTTCCCGCGTTTGCCTTTCTCCCCCGCTGGCTGTAATGGCGATTGCCATATTGCTGCATTCGCCCTCCCCAGCGGTTCTCAAATCGTGCCTCCCAGCCCCTCTTGCAGTCCGGTCCTTTCCCCCTGCTGCGGCTGAGTTCTCCGCGGTTTAAAAAAAAAAAAATTATTTTCTCCCGCGCCTCGCGGCCTCGGTAGCTGCCCGGCCTTTTTCCCCAGTCGCGGTCGAGCTCTCTCTTGATGCTGTTGCGTCTCCCAGCCCGCTTGCAGCCCGGTCTTTTACACCGGCTGCGTTTGCATTCACCGCGGCTCCCGTGCCTTACGCTGCCCCAGTCTCAGCGCCTCTGGCCCCGACTTCTGTCCGGCTCTTTTCCCTGGTCGCGGTCGAGTTCTCCGCCCTTATATCCTCCGTTTTTCCCTCCCCTACTTCACAGCCAACGTGGCCGACTTGCTGCTCGTCGCTGATCGGCTTACCCACCACCGTGATAGAAGGGATGATCACTGCCTGTTGCTGATGGAAGGCTTCGTGTCAGGATTCTTCCTTGCTCTTCAGACCCGAGTCTTTTCTCAGCAGGATGATGAGGGCGGATGCCTCTTCTCGACGCCCGTTAAACTGCCTTGGATATATCTCTGCCGCAGGGTAAGATCGTCATCGTCGCCACTGTTAAGTCTGTGTGTTCTAGTTATTGTTAATAAGAATCACTGCACACAGACCACAAGAGTAAATTCAACAGGTCTTTACTAGTAGGAGGTCAGGCTGAACTGCCCAATAAATCATTACACAGCACTTATATACCGGTGTGGTCACCACCGGTATTACAGTATACAGCAGCCAAGATAAAGTAGTGCATCTCTTAAAATAGTTCTCTTAAAGGTGGAACGGTTACATACACCACAGTGAGAGCATATCCTGTCCTCTCTTGGTAGCCGGGTCTGCCTGTGTCTACCTTTTTCGATCGCCAGGCTATGTTCACTAAGTCTGTACATTGTCAAGGTTTTTCTCAGTTTGCTATCCTTTACCATGGTCAGGTAATCAGCCATGTTGTATTGTCTGTTTAGGGCCAAGTAGCAATTGAGTCTCTCTCTCTCTGCCAGTCTCTCTCTCTCTCTCTGTCAGTTTCTCTCTCTCTCTCTGTCATCTCTCTCTCTCTCTTTGTCAGGCTCTCTCTCTCTCTGTCAGTCTCTCTGTCAGTTTCTCTCTCTCTGTCAGTCTTTCTCTCTCTCTGTCAGTTTTTCTCTCTCTCTCTGTCAGTCTCTCTCTCTCTCTGTCAGTCTCTCTCTCTCTCTCTGTCAGTCTCTCTCTCTCTCTCTGTCAGTCTCTCTCTCTGTGTCAGTCTCTCTCTGTCAGTCTCTCTCTCTCTCTGTGTCAGTTTCTCTCTCTCTCTCTGTCATCTCTCTCTCTCTCTTTGTCAGGCTCTCTCTCTCTCTGTCAGTCTCTCTGTCAGTTTCTCTCTCTCTGTCAGTCTCTCTCTCTCTCACACACTCTCTCTCTGTCAGTCTCTCTCTCTCTCTCTCACACACTCAAATTCAAATTCAAATCGCTTTATTGGCATGATAAGGTACATCTTATGTTGCCAAAGCATCATAATACATTTATGGTTGAACACATAAACGCCGTTCTATTCATACAGTGTATAAACAGGTATATCCCTGAGTGTATAAATATACAATCGCATTATTTATATATACTCTTTTCTTAGTTTACTGGTTGTCCCTCTGTTCATGGCAAGCTGTAACATAGTGTGCCGCCAGTGTTACACAGCTTCTCTCCTCCCCCAGTAGGTATGGGAGTTTTTGGTTGTCATTCAGATTTTCTGAATTCATGGCATATTTGTGAGAATTTTTGGTAGAAATTCTCCCTGATGCCCTGATATTTTCCACAGGCTGTGAGGAAGTGCATCTCTGTCTCCACTACTCCCCTGACTGCAGTGAGAGCGTATCCTGTCTTCTCTTGGCAGCCTGGTCTGCCTGTGTCTGCCTTTTTCGATCGCTAGGCTATGTTCGCTAAGTCTGTACCTTGTCAAGGTTCTTCTCAGTTTGTTATCCTTTACCATGGTCAGGTTAATCAGCTATGTTGTATTGTCTGTTTAGGGCCAAGTAGCAATTGAGTTTTGCTTTGGGTTTTTGTTGTTTTCTGCCCAATATGTCAGATATTTTTCCTTTTGCTTAGCGACAATTGTGTTGGGTCGAATTCTTTCTCTCTCTCTCTGTCAGTCTCTCTCTCTCTCACACATACTCTCTCTCTCTGTCAGTCTCTCTCTCTGTCAGTCTCTCACTTTCTCTGTCAGTCTCTCTCTCTGTCAGTCTCTCTCTCGCTCTCTGTGTCAGTTTCTCTCTCTGTCAGTCTCTCTCGCTCACCTCAATTCAATTCAATTCAATTCAAATCACGGTGGCATAGTGGTCAGCACTGTTGCCTCACAGCGCCAGGGGACCCCGGGTTCGAATCCGGCCTCGGGTGACTGTCTGTGTGGAGTTTACACATTCTCCCCGTGTTTGCGTGGGTTTCCTCCGGGTGCTCCGGTTTCCTCCCACAGTCCAAAGATGTGCGGGTTAGGTTGATTGGCTATGATAAATTGACCCGTGGGGTTACGGGGATAGGGGTGGGATATGTGTTGATGTAGGGGTTACGGGGATCGGGTGGGATATGTGCCGGTGCAGGCTCGATGGGCCGAAATGGCCCTCTCTCTGCACTGTGGGGTTTCTGTGATTTCTGTGATCTGTGAAATCGCTTTATTGGCATGACAGGTTACATCTTATGTTGCCAAAGCATCGAAAAACATTCATGTTTGTACACAAAAATACAGATCTATCCATACAGTGTATAAACAGATATATCCCTGAGTGTATAAATATACTTTCGTATAATTTATATATACTCTTCTTATATTTAGTGGTTGTCCCTCTGTTTATGGCAAGCTGTAACATAGACTCACTCTGTGTCTCTCTCTCTCTCACTCACTCTGTGTCAGTCTCTCTCTCTGTCAGTCTCTCTCTCTCACTCACTCTCTGTGTCAGTCTCTCTCTCTGATTCTCTGCCGGTTGTCGGGGCCTCTTTTATGTTATTTTGCAGGAGACAAATCGGCTTGTCCTGGCCTTTTCTGAGAGAGAGAGAGCAGCCAATCAGTGGGAGAAGAGACAAGGCCGAGCTCAAACTTTCAGTTTCATTTCCCATTTCCTGGACCGAGGAGAGGAAAGAGAGAAACATTTTCGGGTGGAACCGGCCTAGGAGGGGAGAAGAGAAGGCAGGGGCGATGTCTCTGGAAAGGATCCGAGATTATAGCAACAAGACGCTGTGCTCCCACTGGGGCTCCCTGGACTTCAGCTCCTTGCGAAAGGAGATCTCCCGGTATTTCAGGGTGTCGGACAGCGAGCTGAGCCGGGTGCTGGGAGACTGCCAGTGCTTCGCGACGGTGCCGGGAAAGGGCCCCCAAGCTGCCGGGCTCGCAGCTGCCGGAGGACACCCTGGTCCTTGCCATCACCTCGACCAGACTGTGCAAGGACTTCTTGAAGAAGAATTGCAGCAGCGACTGTGGCCAGCTCCATCTCTGCAAATTCTTCCTGCTCGATAACTGCAAGTTCTCCAAAGGAAGGTAAATGGCCCCTCTTGTTTTTCTTTGTCTTTACCCCAACGCATTGGGTGGTGGTGGAGGGTTGGCGGGCTTGAGACTGGGCACCAAATTGATGCATTCTACCAGAAGCTGGGAGAATAGCACAACAACAACTTGCATTGTAGTAAAACCTCCCAAGGCGCTTCCCGGCAGCATTATCAGACAAAAATTTGACACTGAGCCATAGAAGGAGATATTAGGACAAGTGACCAAAAGCTTGATCAAAGAGGTAGGTTTTAAGGAGCATCTTAAAGGAGGAGAGAGAGGTAGAGAGGTTTAGGGAGGGAATTCCAGAGCTCAGGGCAGCTGAAGGCACGGCCGCCAATGGTGGGGCGGAGGAAATCGCGGATGCGCAAGAGGCCAAAATTGGGGGGAACACAGTTCTTGGAGGGTTGTAGCGCTGGAGGAGGTTGCAGAGATAGGGAGAGGCGTGGCCATGGAGGGAGGAAAATATTAAAATCAAAGCGTTGCTGGACCGGGAGCCAATGTGGGTCAGTCAACGAGCACAGGGATTATGGGTGAATGGGACTTGGTGCGAGTTAGGATACGCTTTGCAACACAGAGTTACAGGATCATACCAAATACTGTCTGGGACCCGGCCTCCCATCTTCCCCCCCTCCATAAACTGGAGCTCATCCAAAACATTCTGCTACCCCCGTGTCTAAACCTAGTCCCATCACCACCACCACAAGTGATTTCCCTCTCCCCAATCTCTGACGTCCGCCTCCCTAGATCTGATATAACGCAAGCCCCCACATTCCTTTATGCTCCATTATGCCTGGCCACATGACCCAGTGGGTTCGTAACATAACAGTACAAAAACCACATCAGTTACAAAACCCACTATACCCAAATGTTGGGCTGGGTTCTTTTGAGATTCCCCCTCTCTGTTATTTTAGCGGATGCCATGACCTTTTTAAATTAAGGGGGTGAGCGACTCTGTTACTACAGCAAGGAGAAGAATTTCAGACCAGCTGTTAAGAGTTCATGTGTTGGTACCCATGGTGTAATGTTAGGGCCTGCGTGTTTACATTGATTGGGGGTGAGAGAATGCTTCTGATAGAATATCATTATCACGGTGTCGGGAGGTTGTGGGTTCAAGTCCCACTCCAGAGACTTGAGCACAAAATCCAGGCTGACATTCTAGTGCAGTTATGAGGGAGTGCTGCTCTGTCAGCGGTGCCGCCTTTCAGATGAGACGCTCTCAGGTGGATGTAAAAAAATCCCACGGCACTGTTTCAAAGAAGAGCAAGGGAGTTCTCCCCGGTCTCCTGGCCAATATTTATCCCTCACCTAAAAACAGAGAGACCTTATTGCATTGCTATTTGTGGGTTCTTGCTATGTGCAAATTACTTAAGTGACTGCACTTCAAAAAAAGCACTTAATTAGCTGTAAAGTGCTTTGGAATGTCCTGAGGTTGTGAAAGGTGCTATAGAAATGTAAGTCTTTCTTTATACACTGTAGCAGGCTTGGTGGGTCAGATAGTTTTGCTCCAGGCTTTCTTAATTGTAATGAATATGACAAGGGTTACAGTGTGATAATACATTTAATAAGCAAGTGACATAACCAGCTTATCAAGCAACTGGCTGAGCCACACAGCCCAGCAAAGTCCCAAGTTCACTTCTCAGCCTGTGCTGAGTTAGAACTCAGTGTATTTAATATAAGTTTTTTTTAATGGAAATGGAGTAAATAATAGGACTTAAGATAGACAAGTATAAATGACCTGATGGTTTCCACTCCAGAATATTAAAAGAAATGTGTGAGTAAATTGTAGATGTGTTAGTCATCATTTTTCAAGCTCACTAGATTCGGGAATTCTGCCTTTGGAATGTAATATTACAAATGTCTCTCCATTATTTAAGAAGGGAGGGAGAAACCAGGTAACTACCAACCTGTCAGTTTAACATCAGTTGTGGGGAAGTTAATGGAATCTATCAGAGACAGCGTGACTGAGCACTTGGACAAGTATGAACTAATCAAAGAAAGTCAGCATGCATTGGCGAAGGGTAGGTCATGTCTGACTAGTCCAGTTGAATTTTTGAATTAATCACTGGCAGGGTGGATAGGGGAGTGACTATAGATGTTCTCTATATGGACTTCCAGAAGGCATTTGGTTAGGTTTCACACACGAGATTAGCAAAAATATAAATGCACAGAATTGGAGGTAACCTTGTGATGTGGGTTGTTAATTGGTTGGGAGATAGGAGACAGAGAGTAGTGATAAGGAAATGTACTCTGATTGACGGGATGTGACTAGTGGTGTTCCCCAGAGAGTTGTGCTGGTCTTTCAGTATCTATATATATATCTATCTATAATTATAATATATATATAATTGCTCTTCTGTCTGTCTGTCTGTTCTCTATACATTCGAAAGTTATAGAGCGTACCTACACGCGTGTTACATCAAAAGAAAGATTACGATTCCGGAACGGTCATAAGCGTATTTACTTTTCCGTCAGACAAAAATCGTACCCACGGTATCCAAAAAATGTTCAAAATTCCGCTCATTAAATGGGAAAAGTTCTGCTCATTTGCTCATTAGCATTGAGTGACGTGAAGGTTGACCAATCGTGCGGTCGAGCGACCTGACAGTGGACCAACGGTTGACCAATCGCTGCGTCACGGGGGCGGGTTCATTGCGCGTGCGGGCGGGCCATCCTACAGTTGAGTGTTGAGTGACTTGACGATTGACCAATCCTAGTTCAGTGACCTGATGGTTGACCAATCGGTGCGTGTGTGGGCGGGCCTTATCATTCTGAACCGAGGTGAGTGGCCGCCATCTTGATTCTTCACGATTTTTTTCCCACACTTTCTTTGTCTTTATTTTTCCCACTTTATGTGTGTACCCCATTAGGTTCTTTTGTGCAGTTGTCTTCTTAGCTATGGGGTGCTTCAAAACCTGAACTTTAATATTTAGGAATCTCTATTGTACTGGATGCGCGAAGCCGCGGCCTAGCAGCGCGGGAAGCCTGGGCCTCGAGTTCAGCGCTCCGCTCTAAGACCGCCTCCATCCCCCCCCTCCTCCTCACCCCTCGCGCAGGGGGGGCTCGGGGCTGCTCTCCGCCCGCTGCAGGCAGGCCTGAAGCTCAAAACATTTCTCTCTCTCTCTCTCCTCTTCCCCTCTCTCTCTCTCTCTCTCCTTCTCTCTCTCTCTCTCTCCTTCTTTCTCTCTACTTCCCCCTCTCTCTCTTGCCGTGAGTGCAGGACCGGCAAAACCGGGGCTTTCCAAACAGCTGTCCCCGATCGCAATCGGACACGGGAGTCTGCAGCGAAAAGCGTTAGTCTGCCGCCCAGCCAACCGGGTCCAAAGGCCCGCCGCGTTCACCCAGCAGGAACCCCGGGCTCGCTTCGGAGCGCCGGGGCACACCGGTCCTCCCCGTTGTCGGACTGACTCCGTTCTGCTACCGAAGTGAGTCCGGCCGGGCCTGAGGCGCTAGCGAGGAGAGGGGAGGCAGGGAGAGAAAGGAAAGGAGGGAGAGGAGAGGGGAGTGTGTGAGGGAGAGCGGGGGGAGTGTGTGAAGGGTGAGGGGGGAGTGTGTGAGGGAGAGGGGGGAGTGTGTGTGGTGAGGGAGAGGGGGGAGTGTGAGGGAGAGGGGGGGAGTGTGTGAGGAGAGAGGGGGAGTGTGTGTGTGAGGGTAGAGGGGGGAGTGTGTGTGTGAGGGAGAGAGGGGGGAGTGTGTGTGTGAGGGAGAGGGGGGAGTTGAGGAGAGGGGGGAGTGTGTGTGTGAGGGAGAGGGGGGAGTGTGAGGGAGAGAGGGGGAGTGTGTGTGTGAGGGAGAGAGGGGGAGTGTGTGGTGTGAGGGAGAGGGGGAGTGTGTGTGTGAGGAGAGAGGGGGAGTGTGTGTGTGAGGGAGAGAGGGAGTGTGTGTGTGAGAGAGAGAGGGGGATGTGTGTGTGTGAGGGAGAGGGGGAGTGTGTGTGAGGGAGAGAGGGGGAGTGTGTGGAGAGGGGGAGTGTGTGTGAGGGAGAGAGGGGGAGTGTGTGTGAGGAGAGAGGGGGAGTGTGTGTGAGGAGAGAGGGGAGTGTGTGTGAGGAGAGAGGGGGAGTGTGTGTGAGGGGAGAGAGGGGGAGTGTGTGAGGTGAGGGAGAGAGGGGGAGTGTGTGTGAGGGAGAGAGGGGGAGTGTGTGTGAGGGAGAGAGGGGGAGTGTGTGTGAGGGAGAGAGGGGGAGTGTGTGTGTGAGGGAGAGAGGGGGAGTGAGTGTGTGTGAGGGAGAGAGGGGGAGTGTGTGTGTGAGGGAGAGAGGGGGAGTGTGTGTGTGAGGGAGAGAGGGGGAGTGTGTGTGTGAGGGAGAGAGGGGAGTGTGTGTGTGAGAGAGAGGGGGAGTGTGTGTGTGAGGGAGAGGGGAGTGTGTGAGGGAGAGAGGGGGGAGTGTGTGTGTGGAGGAGAGGGGGGGAGTGTGTGTGAGGGAGGAGAGGGGGAGTGAGTGTGTGAGGAGAGAGAGGGGGAGTGTGTGTGTGAGGGAGAGAGGGGGAGTGTGTGTGTGAGGGAGAGAGGGGGAGTGTGTGTGTGAGGGAGAGAGGGGGGAGTGTGTGAGGGAGAGAGGGGGAGTGTGTGTGTGAGGGAGAGAGAGGGGGAGTGTGTGTGTGAGGGAGAGAGGGGGGAGTGTGTGTGTGAGGGAGAGGAGAGGGGGTGTGTGTGTGAGGGAGGAGGGGGAGTGTGTGTGTGAGGGAGAGAGGGGGAGTGTGTGTGTGAGGGAGAGGGGGGGAGTGTGTGTGTGAGGGAGAGAGGGGGAGTGTGTGTGTGAGGGAGAGAGGG
>NC_140990.1:176897079-177004579 GCF_052327205.1 Somniosus microcephalus
GGAGACCCGATGGCTCACCCAGTTTCGCAGGATTCCCAGTTTCATGTCTCCGGTAGCGGTTTCGGCTGCGGCTATGGCAGTGGATGAGTTTGCAATGAAAAATTTGAAGCATTGGAACCAGTGTCCGAACTGTGTGGCTGCGTCTGAGGCATGGGGGTCCAGATCCAAGCGCTCTGGTTTCAGGAGTCGATCCATCTTGGTGTTTTAGTGATTAAAATTGATATGCCATCAATGACTCAAAGACAAGGATTCAACTGAAGGCTTTTAATCACTAAGAACATAGCAGCATAGCAGGTCTTCCACATCGGGTTCGTCAGGTAGTGAATGACTCATACAGCTCCTGAGAGCTTTATATGGCAAAAGACAGGGGCGTAGCCAATACACACAATAGGAACAAAAGGGTGTGGTTCACACAATACAAGCAGGTAAAATACAAGCAGGTCTGATGGAAATACAAGCAGGTCTAATGAAGGCATATTTCATCACACACTCTGGGGCTGTTCCTTCCCCTCGCAGTTATTTCTTTCAGTGTCTTGAAGGCCGTTTCAAAGTTGTCGAGGTTGCCTTGCACCAATATTGTTCCGTTATTGTACATGTTGACAGTCGTGGTTGCACTGTCCGGGTCCCCTGGTTTCTTAATTTTCAGTTTGGACCCATTAGCGGTTCTTTCCTGCTTAACCCTGGTATAGTGTGATTTTATTGCTGTGATCCAAGCCGCTGACTGATCTGAGTAAAAAATGAGATTACACTTTTTCCCAGTGCTGTACCAGTCAGCAAAAAGAGTTTCTGGTTTTGCTCTCAGCTGGTGTTGCTTGAGCGATTTTTTAGCATTTTTTTTGGTGTTGGGGGGAATCTGGAAGAGTTTGCTCTCAGTGTGCCTCAGGAGCTGCTGTGGCTCCTCTGATTCGCTCATTTTTAGTAGTGTAGAGGTAGAAATTATTGTTGACCTTAGAATAAGCTTTTCTGGGGCCCCGGGTTTGGTGTTTCCCTCTCCCGGCTTGCGAACTTTCCCAGGCCCCGGACTCGCTCGCTCTCCAGGCCCTCCCCAGGCCCCGTACTCACTGTCCTGGTCTGCGTCTGGGAGTTGCTGTTTCCCGGTGTCTCCCGGCTGCTCCCCTCCCCCTCAGAGGTCTCTGAGCCTCTGTCTTGGCCAGGCTCCTCGGGCCTTTCCCTGGCTTCAGGCTCCCTCCCCAGGACCCGTACTCACTGTCTGCGTCTGGGAGCCGCTGCCTCACGGTGCCTTCGGGCTGCTCCCCTCTCCCTCAGAGGTCTCCAGGCCTCTGTCTCGGCCCGGCTCCTCTGGCCTTTCCCTGGTTTACGGTCCTGTGTTCCGGCCGCCGTTCAGAACTCGCGCTCCGACCTCCGCTCTGGCCCCGTGCGGCCTCCGTTGAGTCGCCGCGCTCCGGCTGCTGCTCTGGCCCTGCGCGGCCTCCGTTGAGTCGCCGCGCTCCGGCTGCTGCTCTGGCCCCGTGCGGCCTCCGTTGAGTCCCCACGCTCCGGCTGCTGCTCTGGCCCTGCGCGGCCTTCGTTGAGTCGCCGCGCTCCGGCTGCTGCTCTGGCCCCGTGCGGCCTCCGTTGAGTCGCCGCGCTCCGGCTGCTGCTCTGGCCCCGTGCAGCCTCCGTTGAGTCGCCGCACTCCGGCTGCTGCTCTGGCCCCGTGCGGCCTCCGTTGAGTCGCCGCGCTCCGACCTCCGCTCTGGCCCCGTGCGGCCTCCGTTGAGTCGCCGCGCTCCGGCTGCTGTTCTGGCCCCGTGCGGCCACTGTTCGGATTCTTCCCTGGTCTGTATATTCCTCTCCTTCTTCTGTCTTTTTGCTTTGGCTTTTCTTTCTGTTTTCTGCTTTCCTCTGGTTTTTTTGGTTTTTCTTTTCGGGTCCCGTTTTTGGCGCTCTTTTTTTTTGCGGTCTTTTTCTTCTTTTCTTTCTGTGCTTAAACTAAGTTAAACTAACCTTAAACTTAAACTAGACTAAACTAACCTAAACTGAACTAACTTAGCTAGAATTTATACCTCTTAAAACTTGAAATGTAACTTTTTTTCCCCACTTTAAACACTAAAAAACATTATAACTCAGCAGCTCATCTTTCGTGCGACCTCCCTCTCTCTCCTCTCTCCCCCCACTCTCTCTCCCCCTCCCTCCCTCCCCCTCTCTCTCCCCCCTCCCTCCCTCCCTCTCTCCCCCCTCCCTCCCTCCCTCTCTCTCTCCCCCTCCCTCCCCTCTCCCTCCCCCCCTCCCCCTCTCCCTTCCCCCTCTCCCTCCCCCCTCCCCCTCTCCCTCCCCCCTCCCCCTCTCCCTCCCCCCTTCTCTCCCCCCCTCTCTCTCCCCCGCTCTCTCCCCCTCTCCCCCTCTCCCTCCGCCCCCCTCTCCCTCCCCCTCTCCCTTCCCCCTCTACCTTCCCCCCTCCCTCCCCCTCCCCCTCTCTCCCCCTCTCTCCCCCTCCCTCCCCCTCTCTCTCCCCCTCCCTCCCACTCTCTCTCTCCCTCCCTCCCCCTCCCTCCCCTCTCTCTCCCCCTCCCTCCCCCCTCCCTTCCCCCTCCCTCTCACTCTCCCCCCCTCCCCCTCTCTCTCTCCCCCCTCCCCCCTCTCTCTCTCCCCCTCCCCCTCTCTCTCTCCCTCCCCCCTCCCCCTCTCTCTCCCCCTCCCCCCTCTCTCACTCCCCCCCTCCCCCCCTCTCTCTCCCCCCTCTCTCTCTCCCTCCCCCCCTCTCTCTCTCCCCCTCCCCCCTCACTCCCCCCTCCCCCCTCTCTCTCCCCCCTCCCCCTCTCTCTCTCCCCCCTCCCCTCTCTCTCTACCCCCTCCCCTCTCTCTCTCCCCCCTCCCCCCTCTCTCTCTCCCCTCCTCTCTCTCTCTCCCCCCTCCCCTCTCTCACTCCCCCCTCCCCCCTATCTCTCTCCCCCTCCCCCTCTCTCTCCCCCCTCCCCCTCTCTCCCCCCTCCCCCTCTCTCCCCCCTCCCCCCTCTCTCTCCCCCTCCCCCCTCTCTCTGCCCCCCCTCTCTCTCTGCCCCCTCTCTCCCTGCCCCCCTCTCTCTGCCCCCCTCCCCTCTCTCTCTCCCCCCTCCCCCCATCTCTCTCTCCCCCCTCCCCCCTCTCTCTCTCTCCCCCCAGTCGCTCGCTCTCTTCCCCCCAGTCACTCGCTCTCTTCCCCCCAGTCGCTCTCTCTCTTCCCCCCAGTCGCTCGCTCTCTTCCCCCCAGTCGCTCTCTCTCTCTTCCCCCCAGTCGCTCTCTCTCTCTTCCCCCCAGTCGCACTCTCTCTCTTCCCCCCAGTCGCACTCTCTCTCTCTTCCAACAACAACATACCCTCAAAAAACCCTCGGCACTGCCGGGCACCCCCAGCTACTTTCACCATATATATTAATGACTTGGATGAAGGAATAGAGAGTCGTATCGCTAAGTCTGAAGATGACACTAAGGAGGAAGAGTAAATAATGTAGATGGGAGTAGGAAGTTACAAACATAAGAACATAAGACATAGGAGCAGGAGTAGGTCATTTGGCCCCTCGAGCCTGCTCCGCCATTCAATAAGATCATGGCTGATCTGATCTTGGTCTCAACTCCACTTCCGTGCCCGCTCCCCATAATCCTTGACTCCCTTACCTTTCAAAAATCTGTCTATCTCCACCTTAAATATATTCAATGACCCAGCCTCCACAGCTCTCTGGGGAAGAGAATTTCAAAGATTCACGACCCTCTGAGAGAAGAAATTTCTCCAAATTTCCGATTTAAATGGGTGCCCCCTTATTCTGAAATTATGCCCCCTACTTCTAGATTCCCCCACAGGGGGAAACATCCTCTCTGCATCTACCCTGTCAAGCCCCTTCAGAATCTCAT
This sequence comes from Somniosus microcephalus, assembly GCF_052327205.1. NCBI lineage: Eukaryota > Metazoa > Chordata > Chondrichthyes > Squaliformes > Somniosidae > Somniosus > Somniosus microcephalus. Next base: position 176,900,906 of record NC_140990.1, read on the forward strand.
ATGTTTCAATAAGATCCCCTCTCATTCTTCTAAACTCCAATGAGTATAGGCCCAACCTGCTCAACCTTTCTTCATAAGACAACCCCTTCATCTCCGGAATCAACCTCGTGAACCTTCTCTGAACTGCCTCCAATGTAAGTATATCCTTCCTTAAATAAGGAGACCAAAACTGTACTCAGTGCTCCAGGTGTGGTCTCGCCAATGCCTTGTACAGTTGTAACAGGACTTCCCTACTTTTATACTCCATTCCCTTTGCAATAAAGGCTAACACTCCATTTGCCTTCCTAATTACTTGCTGTATCTGCATGCTAACTTTTTGTGATTCTGATAGAACGGATTCTTTTACCCTCAGTCTGGTTCAGTAATCACTGAGTCGAATGCAACTGGAGAATTCAAACGATTTATTTTCCGCGGAGTCTTACTCTGAAATGTCGGCACCGACTCCTGCAAGAGTCTGACGAACACAACAGAGCAAGCAATTTGTCATACAGTGTGCTACATTATTATACTTGCATTTGAGAAGACATTAACACCTCGTATATTCCTGCACCAATCCTGAGCTGTGCACGTATACATTTAATTTGATTCCCTGGCCTGGCAGTTTGAAATAAAGAAGTCACATTTAACTGAATGGGTTACAGCTAAGTAAACATCCTGGTAATGTGTTCACGATCACCTAAACATTAAGGTAATGTGTTTGCAATCATGGTAATGCGTTTTCTGATCGCTATTGTCTGTATAACTTCTGCACGCTGCCTTACATTGGTCCTATCAGCAAGGTGTGACATTGTGGGCGCCAGCCATATTAGCAGCCAAAGATCAGTTTAGCCTTTTTATTTTACTTCTTGCTGCCTTCACAGTTTCTTGTTTCTATTTCCTTGACCTTGGTATTCTCATTCCCTCCTTTTATCATTCTATGATAACCAACCGTTATTCGGTTACGTCTATTTTATTCAGTCGATCAAATTCTTTATTATCATCGTACTTTACTTCCTTCATTTCACATTCATTGGTCGTTCTTACCATTAACATCTTTGGGCTACCTATTTTCTCCAAAGCTAGCTGCATTCTTCCTAGCACACATTTCATGATTGCTAGTCCAATAAAAATACAGGCGATTGCAACTACTAGGTACATAGCCATATTTATCAACCAGTCATACCATCCTCCAAATCCCCAGTCTCCCCAGTTACTTGCTTCCTTCATATTATCCATTTGTTCCCTTATCTTAGTGATAAATCGGGTGATGTTCTCTGTCTGGTCTCGGACTCCCATAAGGCATTTACCTTTTACTATTGCACAGACACCACCTTCTCGGGCCAGCAGGTAGTCTAGGGCATATCTGTTTTGCATAGTGAATAACCTGAGTTCCGACAATTCTTTAGTAACTGCGTCGAGGGCCCTCATGGTAGCATTACCCAGGATGGTGAGGCCACAGATAAGGTAGTTCCGGTTATTGGCGGCCAGATAGGCTCCAATATAGCCTATAGAGAACAGGCCAGCAAATCCATATCCTATAGAGGTTCCGTGTCCTCCTAGGGATTCAGGATCTTTCCACTTGGAGCAAAACTCTTTCGAGGCTGCCCTGACTACTATTTTTCGGTGGGATGTCCATTGGGAGGGGCAGGGTACTGTGGTAGGGGTTAAGGTAGCGATGGCTACCGTCCGGGGAGCGGTATCTATTACCATGTAATTAGTAGCTCTTCCTTGGCTCAAGAAAAAGTAGCCTGGTTTGGTATATATCACGGATATGTGTTTCTGCCTTGTGCTTAGATGGCTCGGGGGAAGGAAATAGTCAAAACCTTGGATCTCACGAGTATCAGTAGGCTGGGTATTAGCTATTTTTACTAGCATAAAGGTTTCCCCCCCTACCTTCAGAGTTGTCCCATCCCCTTCTCCACATAAAACTTGTACTCCTTCGGTTATTGACACACATGCGGATTGCTCACATGTGCAGCTACCGGTGTCTGGTCCTATCATACACTGATGGTGGAGGCAGCGTGTCACCAAGCAGGTGTAGTTCTGCTTAACCCATACTGACCTACAACCATAGCCCGTCCCATTCCAACAATTCTCATAGCCACCAGGGTTCCTGCTTAGTTTCAGGCAATTGGCGGGTGGGGTTAAGGTATAGGGTATTGTTATATTGGTTGTGGGAGGGAGAAGGTGAGCATCTAAAAGAAAGTCCGGGGGAACAATAACCGGGGTTGGGGCAAACACCCCCTCAACAGATATCAGGGGCGGATAACAAACAATTGACTCTGGTGAGTATAGGGCTGCGTGAGTCTGGAGGAATAGGTTGCCCGTCGGGGTTTCTTCAGGGAAAGTGTGTTGGGGATCTCGTTCATGTCTCTTTGTGAGGATACCTTCTACCCTCGAATAGTCGAAGCTGCTCATAGGGGGCAGTCCATTTCTTTTCCTTTCCTGGTTGGACTTCGGATAACAGCTTTGTCCTTTGGTATCGGTAGTTCTGTTGCATGGTCCTGCAGTAACAGACTTGGTCACCTGGCGTCGACAGACGTAATCAAATTTACACTTGGTCCAATGGCATGGCAATGTTCCTCTGTGTATGTATCTTAGCATTAGTGAGCGGTGGGGCTGTCTAATAAGCCCAATGTAGGTGTCCCAGTTGATCACGTTCCATTTCCCGAACCCGCCTGGGTTATCATCATTGCACCGAAGCACGTCTCCGTGGCATAGGTGGTGTACCCGCTTGGGTTGGTTCCGCCGGCATGTTCTCCTTCTGGGCTGTTGAGTTATTCCAAGGGTGATCAGGACACTGATAGAGAGGATCCACAGCGACGTCTGCATGGCTGGTCGGCGCGGCACGTCTGTTTAGGGAGAGATTTCTTGGAAGCAAGAGAGGTTAGCATTCTTTAAGTTTCAGGCATAGCATTACTGACAATTTTACAGTGGTGGAGGTGAACCCAAGCACTCTTTCCCTCTACTTTGGCAGCAGTTGGGGTGGTGAGTAAGACTTGATAGGGTCCTTCCCAACGAGGTTCCAATCCTTTTCGCGTCCAATTCTTGATTAATACATACGCTCCGGGCTCGACCTGGGACGGACTGACTATAGGAGGGAGGTCGATGTAAGCAGCGCGTACCCGGAAGTGCAAACTTTTCAATGCCCTGGCTAACGACAAAATATAGTTAGTCATTTCTGCCGTCATGTGGTGAAAGTGGACAGTCTTTGGGACTTCCTGGTTCCACGGGGTTTTGAGAGGTCTGCCATATATGATTTCAGCAGGGCTTAATCTTGCTGCACCAGCCGGGGTAGTGCGTATTTGGAACAAGGCCACGGGGAGTAGTTTGAGCCTTGTAGTTCCCGTCTCGGCCTGTAATTTGGCAAGTTTATTTTTCAAGGTCTGATTAGCCCGCTCGACCAGTCCGGCGGCCTGTGGCCTGTAGGCACAATGTAGCTGCTGTTGGATGCCCATTTGAGTGCAGAACTCCTTGTTTACCAGACCCACGAAGTGAGGGCCGTTGTCTGAACTTAATCGGTTTGGAATTCCGTACCTTGGAATAATTTCTCTCATTAAAACTTTTACAACAGTGGAGGCTTTGTTATCCGTAGTCGGGTAGGCCTCAATCCACTTACTAAATACATCAACAATAACCAGTACATATTTATAACACTGACACCTTTCTAATTCAATGTAGTCCACCTGGAGGGTCTCAAAGGGACCCGTGGGTAACGGCGTCTTACCCGTTTCACAAGGTATGCCTTTTCCCGGGTTATGCTGCTGACAAATGAGGCAGCGACTGCTAATACCTTGAGCCAGAGCTTGTAATCTAGGATGCCACCATGTAGCTAATAACGTGTCACTAGTTGCTCTGGCACCACAATGAGTTGCAAAGTGTATACATTCAATAACCCATAATGCTAGCTCATCTGACATACAAGTTTGCTCGGCAGGGGTGACCCATAATTTAGACACACAATCATATGTACAACCGAGCTGTTTCCACAGTCCCTTATCACGGTCAGGAGCGTCCTCCTGTAACATAATGACGTCTTGGATGGTTGGCATTGGCTTTTCCGAGGGAGACTTGCTTTTATTTGAGCTTTTAGTCTGGCTCATCATTCTAGGCACAACCACTCGTTGTTCCTGGGACGCTTCCCTAGCTCCCTGGTCAGCGCATCTATTCCCTATATCTACTGAGGTTTGCCCTGCTGTGTGTGCGGAGCACTTTATCACGGAGATCTGTTTTGGTAGCATGAGGGCTTGTAGCAAATCAGATACTAATTTCTGATGGGATATCTGTGTTCCTGCAGAGGTTAGGAACCCTCTGTTTTTCCATAATTGTCCGAAATCATGAACCACTCCGAAGGCATATCTCGAGTCTGTATAAACGTTAACCTTTAAGTCCTTCCCTAAGATACATGCTCGTATTAATGCGAACAGTTCTGCTTGTTGGGCGGAATACGGAAGTTCAAAGGCGGCAGACTCCAAAGTATTACTGTCCTGATCTACGATTGCATATCCAGAAAGTCTTTTCCCAAGGGGACTGACAGACGCACTTCCATCTACATACATGGTTGTGTCAGGACTCTGCATTGGGGCATCAGATAGATCCTCCCTGACGGAGGTATCTTCCTTGATTAAAAATAGACAATCATGTCCTGGGTCTGTTTGTTCGAGGGGTGGTTCTGTGAGAAAACATGCTGGGTTGATAGTAGTACAATGCTTAAATTGCAGTTTAGGATTATTCAACAGGTATATCTCGTACTTATTTTGTCGGGCCATAGTGAGGTGCTGAGTTTGTAATTGGCCTAATAGTGCAGTTACCGAGTGTGAACTGTATACAGTAATATCTTGTTGCAAAGTTAGGTTGGCAGCCGATTGTAGGCTATTATAGATGGCGGTCAGAATCTGGGTGCATACAGGATGCCCTAGCGCTACCGGATCTAACTTCGAGGAGTAGTAAGCCACCGGCCTATGCTTGTCCCCATGTTTTTGCGTTAGGACAGCAGTCGAACAATCAGTGAGGATAGTGCAGTATAGCTGGAAGGGCCTGTCATACAGGGGTCTCCCCAGTGCTGGGGCTTGTGACAATGCTTCTTTTAGGTTTTCAAACACTCTTATGGCGACAGGGTCTAGCTGAAACTCGCCCTCCATACTGGTGTATGGTGTTAGTCGTTTGGTTTCTAGAGCGATGTTGGGTATCCATTGTCTACAGTAGTTTACCATCCCCATCCATTGCCTCACTTGTTTTGCACTACGGGGTACGGGGAACTGACAGATTGGCTCAATCCTGCTTCTCTCTAGACTCCGCTCGGTTGCTGAGAGCATGAAGCCAAGGAATTTAACTTTCTGTTGGGCCACTAGTACCTTTGATTGAGAGACTACGTACCCGAGTGAGAATAGGTGATTAAGCAACTGGGCGGTGTCTTCCCGGTTACTTTGTTCGTCAGGGCTAGCTATTAGCAAATCGTCCACGTACTAGACCAGAGCAGAACCATGTTTCAAGGTCAAAGTCTGCAACTGTCCTTGTAGGCACCTAGAGAATAATGTTGGAGAGTTTACAAAACCTTGCGGCAGTCGGGTCCACATATATTGTTGTCCATTATAAGTAAAAGCAAAGAGGTACTGGCTTGCCGGTTCCAGTGGCAAGGCGAAGAAGGCGTGCTGGAGATCGACTACTGCAAAGATTTTCGCTTGTGCAGGGACCTGGGCCAGAATGTGAGCTGGATTAGGTACTAGTGCATGAAGCGGTTGTACAATAGCATTGATAGATCGTAAGTCCTGTACTAATCTGTACTGGTTTGGCTTTCCTGATTTTGGAACTGCAAGTATGGGCGTGTTGCACGGGGACTGACATTTAATCAGGATTCCTTGTGTCAGTAGTCCCGTGATCAGTTTATCAATGCTGGGTATCGCTTGTTGTTTCAGCGGATACTGTCGTATGGAGGGTAGTACAACATTTTGCTGTAGGGCGATTTGGATGGGAGTTATTTTAACGCATCCTACCTGTGTGGGGTCTTCTGCCCACACTTGCGGATTGACGTATTCCGGTACCTCATTCCCAACGTGGTGGTGCAACTGTGTCAAGACTACCTTTGGCTCTTGGTATAACAGGATAGCTCGACCGCCTGAAAGGGCCTGCTCCTGCCGGTCATCTGGGTTAGCTTGTTCAACTGCCTGTTTTACCATGGGTCCCAGATCTTTCACACGGTAGGGGGAGTTCACTTCCCGGGTGATGTGTGGGGCTACAGTTAGGGGTTGCTTCCACAATTCCGAGGGAACCTCAACATATTCTGCTTTCCCCTCCGGTCCCGTAACTATGGCTCGGAGAACAACATCCCACTCAGTCCCTTCATAAGCTTGGTAAAAATTCTCCAATTCCTTATCTTTTCCACTTCGATCATAAGCTAGGGTTACATGAGATGGGGGTTCATCTTTTAAGTCCAGAGTCCACCATTGTGGGGTGATAGAGACGTAACATTGTCTTTTAGGGGCCCATGGTTTTACAGTTATTCCTTACTCAGTCTTGACCTTGACCTGGGGCTGACTCTCCTGACTCTTACTCTCTTTCCAATAATATTTCACTGCCCTGGCCATCTGGCTGGGACTATTCTCTGACCAGTCCATATTGTTAGTCTTAATTGCTTCAGACACCGAGGTTGGTAGACAATTTATCAGGATAGCACAGTATTGCGGCGAGTTTGCTCCGTTCCGGTAATTAGCATCTCCTGACTGACTCGATATACCTCAGAGAATCTCTCTAGGAATTCCTCTGCTCCCTCGCCCTTTCGTGGTTTAGTATCCAACACCTTGGATATATCAATGGGTTTCTGCAGGGTGGTGGTTAAAGCAGTGAGTATGGCGCGTTCACGAGCAGCACTCTGTGCATTTTGAGCCTCTAATGTGGCATGGTCCTCAAAGCCTAGGTTAACCAAAAACCTTGCATGTTCGGCGGGATTCAAGATCTGCTGTACTAACGCCCATAAGTCTCTTGATTCAGCATTATAGACGAGTATAGCAGTCCGGAGGAATTCTACAAACAAGGTGGGGGATTTCTTCCTATCTGGCATCCCGGCTAAGATAGCCATTATCTCGTTAGGTTTCCAGGGGTAGAAGATACCTATGGTCCGGGGGTTATCGGCGGCCACTGGAATATTTGCGTTAAAGGCAGGGTTAGGCATTTGTCTCACCGGCAACTGCCGGGGTGTCGGTTTATGTCTGGCGGGTCTCTCGGTATCAGATTCTGATTCCAGGGATGACAAGTCGTCTCCTGAATCTCCACTGTCAATGTCACTATGGTCCCGGCACTCTAAAAAGGACCTTAAAGCCTTGAGGGTACTCTGGCTCTGACTCTCTAGTCTCTGACTTTGAATCATCTGCCTTTGATTTCTCCGTTTTCGTGACCTTGATGGACTGGGTTGGGGTGGGGAGGGTGTCGTCGGGGGCCGATTATTCTTAGTCCTGAGTCGGGTGTAAAAGGCAACGGCGTCTGTATACTGGGGACCCGGTTGTTGGTCTCCCATCTGGACCGGCGGGGGATTATTTACTTGAACCGTGACTGACGGCGGCGGGGAAACTGCACTGGCAGATACTTGAGGTGTCGGCGCGGGGGTTTGTGCAGCTGGTGCGGGTGCCACCGGGGGATAAATGTTAACGTACGGGGGGGGGTAGCGTGGGGAACAACCTGAGCCCTGTGATTCCATTCGTCCAAATCATCATCACCATCTCCCTCTGTCAAGGCAAGGCCAACCATTGGATTACGTAATCCACTCTTATCAGCCTTTCCAGGCTCGCTCGTGGTCTTTTCAGACTTCTGTTTTGAGCGTTTCTCATGAGCGCATTCCTTTTTCAATACCTCTACTGATTTGACTACCCCTCCCCCTGTAAGTGCTATTCCTAATTTTAAGGCATTATCCTGCCAACTTGCTAACAGGGAAGTTTCTTTCAGTTCCTGACAGTACTGTCTCCATAGGGCAATTAGTTCTTTGGCTGTGGTACCCCTGTTACTTTTCCAAATTAGTTCTTGAGCCTTTTTAGCGGCATCTAGATTCTTAGTTCCTCCTAGTGGCCATTGATCACTTCCTAATTTCTTATTCAATCCTCCCGACAACTGTCTAAGTTGCTTTGCTTTGTCAGGATGTTGTTCACAAAGGGTCTGTAAGGCGCTACCCGATTCAGTCGTGGTATTTAAACAGTTGCCCATCTTACTCCCCTTGTGAACTTTACACAGTCGCATTTTAAACTTGTTCAGAGCCTAGGCGGGCCAAGTGATATACGAGGTTGACGCTCTTTACCTGACACAAGTGCTTATTTCTAAGTTTACACAGTTCCTAGTTATTCCCTCAGTACGTATACTGACCCTCAGTGATATCCGATCACTGACCCTCAGTGATATCCGATCACTGACCCTCAGTGATATCCGATCACTGACCTAATCACCTATCCCTTCCAGTATTCGCCAGACTGACCTGGATCTCGGCGGGACACCACACAGGAGTTAGCGATTGGCCGACTCGTCGTCAGACTGGCGGAATCAGAGGAAAACCAAGGTAGTACAAGAAACTACTTACATCGGGGGCCCATTTCCTCTCTCCACGTCCGAGACGATTCAACTCTTAGTTCGCGAACTCTCAGTGACTGTCCGTTGAGATCCCACTTCTGACACCAAATGATAGAACGGATTCTTTTACCCTCAGTCTGGTTCAGTAATCACTGAGTCGAATGCAACTGGAGAATTCAAACGATTTATTTTCCGCGGAGTCTTACTCTGAAATGTCGGCACCGACTCCTGCAAGAGTCTGACGAACCCAACAGAGCAAGCAATTTGTCATACAGTGTGCTACATTATTATACTTGCATTTGAGAAGACATTAACACCTCGTATATTCCTGCACCAATCCTGAGCTGTGCACATATACATTTAATTTGATTCCCTGGCCTGGCAGTTTGAAATAAAGAAGTCACATTTAACTGAATGGGTTACAGCTGATGTAAGCCCCCAAAGTGTGGACTAAGTGATATACAAAGTCAACAACACTGGCTTGTTATAAGAAAGACAGACCCAATAATTGAAGTAAAAACGGTTTATTCAGGCCTGGGGAGCTATGGCTCTTGCGTCCCAACACAAGGCTCCAACTCCACCGAATCTCTTGAGGTTCACACAGTTATACAAAAATTAAGGCCCTGCCCTAAAGGCGGGGATAAGCTTATTAGCATATACAGAATTATAGTTAAATTGTAATTATAAAACCGTGACATTCCATTCTTCCAGTCGCTTACAAATCTCACATTTCGTTATCAGTTGGTCCTGTTACTTTCTCATGACCCAGGGGCCTCAACTTTATTACTTTACGATCGTCCATTTGCTGTTGTCAGATGGCTTGGTCTTTTTAAGTATTTCTCTAAGATAGTAGATCTTTCCAAAGTGGGCAATCCGCAGACTTTCTGTCTCTCTCTCTTAAATTATTTCTACAGAGCAAAAACACTTTAGTTAGTTAAAAGAATAGAACCCTATTGAGCTTCACACTTAACAAACCCTTAAGTGCAAAGGTGTCGACTCGCGTGGCCGAACCCATATATCTCTCCCTCTTTCTAAGGGGTTGTTTTGACAGTTTTAATCTCTCAGCAGTTAACCCGTAGTCCTGTTTAAACCTTATCTGGGTTTATACAACTTTTACAGACTTCTATTGTTCAACTCGGAGCACGAATTAACCTATTCCCTCCATTTTGTATATTGGTGTTACAGATGAATCCTGGTTTGTTTTACCTTATTAAATCCAATTTTTAATATCTTACTTCAGTCCCCCCTTTTGACCTTTGGACAATTGCTCCAAACAGGTCAACATGTATTTCCACTTCCTGGTGTCTGCCAAAGCGTGCACTCCCTGGCCTTCTACCAGTTTAGGTTATACATGTATATATATCTTATCAATTTGGAGGCCGACTTCCCCCTCTGTGGTATGGTGGTCTTTCCTTTACGGTGGTCTTTCCTTTAGGGTGGGCTTTCCTTTATGCACTCCGTCCGGTGTAACCATTCCCGGGGCCCCTTAGACCCTACACTAATGGTTGAGGCTTTTCTGCTCAAGCCTGTCCCTCATTCCCACGTGGGGTGTGTGACGTGCCAATTCGAGACTGTCATCACACACCAATCCTCATTCACCACCCTCCTTCTGCCACCCTCCTTCTGCCACCTCCATCTTACGGTTGGCCGGCCCGGTCATTAATTACCATGCCCAATTAATCCCATATAATTTCAGGGCTTCCCATCGCGTCTTACACCATTTGCCTTGGAGAGGCGGGGGAGTTGTCCATTCTTAACATCGCTACCTGCCCCTCCTCAGGCTCTACTTCCTTCACCGCACCAATTTCGGCCTTACTCATTCTGGCACAAAGGCACTGGAGAAATAAAAATACACAATATATCAGAATAACAATCAAGAGGAATATCATTATGCCTTGTACCACCGAGGCGCCCACAGTCCCCGACCATCCTGGTCCCCAATTATCAAAATATGAGGAAGTGGGTGAGTTTCCTCTAATGTTGTACTAATGTCTTTTTGTTGTTTCTTTAAGCCTTCTTCTATTTTATGATAGTACTTTAAAATTTCCTTTGTTTCCTGCCGTAACTTCTGCCAAGCTTCCTCTAACTTAGGAATTGCCTTGGGCTCTGGTATGACATAAGTTTCAACCCTTTTTAGTAAGTCTCATATTATCAAATGACCAGGTTTTCCTATCTGTATAGGTATCTTTAGACCAATACAACGGTTTGGTTGGGGAATGGTATAAGCCATATCTTGATATTCATATTTCTGTTCAATTGTGGTGACACAACAGGTCCCATTGTTCCTTGATGCTACCCAGGTCCGGTGTATCCCCTTGGGTGAACCTCGAGGGTGCAATTGGTAATTTTCGCAAATCCGCACTCGGATGTGTCTCCCTCGGTGGGGGGGTGTGTGCACACCCATGTCCTTCCCTTGTGGTGGCACCCGTCCACTACCACCCCCCTTTAGGTTTTATTCTTCTGTTTATTATCTTCATCCCTTTCCCAAAGCGCCTTGGTAGGGACATCATGATATTTAACCCACTTTCCCTTTGTACTTCTCCTATATTAATCACGTCGTATCGGAGTTGTCCCCCTTCTGGGAATTGTGGGATGGCCAGTACAAAGCCATCTTAGTCCATGGGGTCAGACTTGTCCCATTTTACATTCCTTACATAGGCTTTTATTTGTGTCAATCCAAGGTTCCAGATCCTTATTAGTAATCCAATCAGGGATCTGTCCATTATTTATTTGCCTCATATTATGCTGAGCATTCGACAATAGCCATGAGCCCTACGTGGCACATATTAGTTCCTTATTGTTTTGGCGAGAAGCATTATTAAGTCTATCAATAATTGTATTGATTGTTTCTGCATGGGGGGCTACTATCTCTTCCACCCCCGACAATTGCATTATTGTTTGGTTTCCCTGCCAGTGTCAATTGCTGGCTATTTCCAGTAGCTCGTTTTAGTAACTTCTCTATTTTTGCTTATAATTCTTCTACTCCTTCGTTTACTCCTTCTATGTCCAAACTATTGACTGTTGCTAACTCGGCCGCATACCCTGCTCCGGTCGTTTCCAATACTCCCGTTTCTTACATCTTTGTAAGATAGATTTTTCCTGTGGATCCTCTAATTGTTTTACCCACAGGGAGTTCCAGGTTTGTTTTGTATCTCAAAAGTACTCATATTAATGGCAAGCTTAGTAACTCTATGTGCTACACTAAAATACACCTCATCCTGTGTTCTCCTTATTACTAATCCCCCTCGATAATGGCAATACTTATATTTATCCCTAGAATCAAGGCGAGGACGCTCCATCTCATTCCGGACGTCCAATGTTCCTGTAATTGCAAAAAGGGGGCTGGTCGTCACCAGCCAGTTAGAATTATTCTGCTCTTATCCATTTTATCAGTTCAAAATGCTGTACATCTGGTTCATTTCTTGTTCTGTGGCTCTGTCCCCGGACATACCTGAAGATGTAAACTATGGCATATAATATTATCATCATACACAGCCCATTATCATCATACACAGCCCTATCATTGATATATGTAGTAACTCCCCTTCCCATTCTTTATATCTTCTAGTATACTCCTCACTCTGTCAAAAAGGGCACCATCTCTGGTTTACTCATTGTCTTTCTTATATATTTTTAACTGAGTCCAGTGTTTCCACCTTCCTTTACCCGTTCCAGACCCATCTACATGAGCACAGGTGTCATTATTCATTAATACTTCATAAGGTCCTGACCATCTGGGTGCTAGCCCTGGTTTGGCTGGTATTATTTCTGCTATCACTTTGCTATCTATTGCTAAGACCTCCTTCTGGTCGTCCCGTGTATCCTGTTCTCGATCCCGTATAATCTGTTGGTCTTTGGCCTCATGTCTCTAACTATCTGTCCAGATTTATCTTTGGGTAACAGGACAGCTTCCCAAGCAGTCTCCCGGCCGTTTGAGACGGTGCTGCAATTAGTATATAAGATAACTTCCATTTATCAAATCCTAATTTTCCTTCTATCACTGTGGGGAAATATTAACTCAACATTAAGAAATTTACATTTATTAATGTCCAATATCTTTAAATTCTGTTCAGTAATACTGAAGTTGTTGCTTGGTGAACTCAAACAGCTGTCGCAGGCTTTTGAAGGTGGAGCTAAACATTATTGCATCACTTCATGCAACCCAAAAAAACATCCCTGACTGAAAGACAGTTGTGGTTTCACACTTTGATTCAACATGAACATTTGGGCTTCATTGGTCAGATTCCCTCTCTCAATTGCTCGTTTAGCTGCCCATCCTCTTGTGTGCTTTAATTTATTATTATGCACTCTTTGGGTAGGAGAGAGGTTCCTACTAATTCCTTGGTTATATTCTTGTCTCTTACGGGTCTTCTCCTGGTGTCATATATCCCTGCCTACTCCCGCTATCATGTAATCAGACACCACCCCAAAGGCATTCCGACTATCTATATAGGTTTACACATTTTCCTTTGGCTACCCCCCTTTGATCAAATCCTGTATAGGCTGGGCCATTTCTACTTTGTTTCCCGGGCCTGCCTGTTTGTTTGACTTATAATCTGGGGGCCAGTACACTTCATTCGCTTTAGGGTCGACTAAAGCTCCTACTTCTCGCGGTATATCTATCACTAGGATTGTTCCTTCGGTGTTCTCGCATACCCACAACTGTGTAGGTATTATTATACATCCAATTTCTAGTAAGACTGTTTCGCTCTTATAAGCCCTGATTCTTCGTCCACCGATTCCTGCTATACTAACTGAAAGTTTCGTTCGGGGCAAGGGTAAGTCTGTCAATGAGATTGTGGCTCCTGTGTCTATTAACATTTTTTCACTGTCGGCCCCCTACCAATACGTCAACAAACATCCTCGGATCCCCCTCCCCTCTCTGGCGCGGTCCCTTCCTGCTGCCATCCCTAGAAGCTTGCGAGCAATCAAAGCACGCAGCCAGTCCTAATGCCCCTCCCATCTGTTTTTGGGCATTTGTCTCTACCCTTGTGTCACTATGTATCCTAGGTCGACTACTTCATCCTTCCCTACCTATACCTTTCTAAGGTTTAACTCTAGTCCCGCCTTCTATAAGGCTTCCAGTACCATAGTCAATTAAATATTGTAGAGGGACCTGCCACTATCAGATATTCTTGCGGAGTTGAGTTATCTTATTCAATTCGGACTACACCAATTTACATCAACCAGAATTTCACTGTGGCCACAATGAAAGTCTGGTTTTAATAGGTTAATTTACCTCATAACTTCAAGGTTAGGTCTTAGACTGAAACTTAATCTTTCATTAAACAAACTTTTTGTTGCTCTTCTCAGTTTTTACACTCCAGCTTAACTTAAATTGTAATAGGTTTTTTTCATCCTGAGGGCACAATCTTATTTGCACATTCTTAAACTTCCAAAATCCCCGACAAGACAAAGGGGTTAAATGCTTTTACTTTAACACAGAGAAGTGGGTGGAGCTACAACACACAGCAGACAGTTCTTTTTCTTAACGGACAGATTTTCAGACAAAGGAATATTGAATCCTCTTAAACATTCCTAATCAGGAAAACATCCACACTCACACATTTTTATACAAACTGTAATTTCAGCATATGTCTAAGGTTCCTTTCACTCAGCAAATCTCGTGTTTTACTTGTCTTGGTACAGATGCTAATAACTTCCATGTTGGTAAAGCTTTAAGTTTATCTTTTCCTTCCTTTTTAAATCTGTGACTCAACAGCTTTCCCTAGTTTCCAAATCCCTGTTTGTTTGTTTTTTTTTGCTGGGGTTTCAAATTGGTTCGCCTGCAAATTAGATCTTTTCCTTCTTTATCTCTCCCTTCTGTTTCAATTCCTTACATTATCTGTTGCCTCTTTATCTTTAGCTCCTCCCCACCAAGCCTTTGGCTCTCTGCACGGTTTCTTTTTATTTTCCAGGAGTCGGGTTATAGAATCCAGGTCCTTTGAGGATTCTTCTTCCACCCTCTTAGTCATAACTAACTGCTACGTTTAATGCTTAATTCACGGTATTGGTGAATTAGGTTTGTACGCTACGTTGTTCGCCCCTATAGCGTCACCTTAGTTAATTTCTTGCTTTCTGTTAGTCACTTCGTTTTGTTAGACACACACCAACCCTTTAGTTCTGAGGTTTCGGTACTGTGGGATCTGTAGCTCCCGGCGTCCTACTTGATCCTGGCCATCACGTGGGACTACTGTCCTCTTAATTCAGGCTCAGGCTAGGTGCTGGGGACAGACCTCACCCTTGTCCGTTCTAACCTCTTTATGACCGTAGGGTTTTATCTCATTCACTCACCACGGTGCACCCATTCATTCAATTGTTGAGATTTCGCCGTCTCACGGATTTTAGGGAACTATCTGCCCCTAACTGAGGTATCACCGCCTCATGGTCCTTAGGGAACTACCTGCCCCAAAGGTTGGTAGGGAACTACCTGCCCCTACTGAGGTTTTCCCGCCTCACGGTCCTTAGGGAACTACCTGTCCCAAAGGTTGGTAGGGAACTACCTGCCCCTACTGAGGTTTTCCCGCCTCACGGTCCTTAGGGAACTACCTGTCCCAAAGGTTGGTAGGGAACTACCTGCCCCTACTGAGGTTTTCCCGCCTCACGGTCCTTAGGGAACTACCTGTCCCAAAAGTTGGTAGGGAACTACCTGCCCCTACACCTACTGCAGTTTACTTTTTAACCGCCTTCAATTAAAGGTGTCTTTCTTTTTATAGTTCTTTTATACGTCGATTCTGACTCAACGTCTCGCCAGCGATTAACCCCTAATTTTACAGGTGGTAATTAAAACATACTCACCCGTCTTAGGTTAACGCTGTCCGAGAGTCTGGTTCAGAACGCACATCCCATCCTCGTCGCCAATTGATGTAAGCCCCCAAAGTGTGGACTAAGTGATATACAAAGTCAACAACACTGGCTTGTTATAAGAAAGACAGACCCAATAATTGAAGTAAAAACGGTTTATTCAGGCCTGGGGAGCTATGGCTCTTGCGTCCCAACACAAGGCTCCAACTCCACCGAATCTCTTGAGGTTCACACAGTTATACAAAAATTAAGGCCCTGCCCTAAAGGCGGGGATAAGCTTATTAGCATATACAGAATTATAGTTAAATTGTAATTATAAAACCGTGACATTCCATTCTTCCAGTCGCTTACAAATCTCACATTTCGTTATCAGTTGGTCCTGTTACTTTCTCATGACCCAGGGGCCTCAACTTTATTACTTTACGATCGTCCATTTGCTGTTGTCAGATGGCTTGGTCTTTTTAAGTATTTCTCTAAGATAGTAGATCTTTCCAAAGCGGGCAATCCGCAGACTTTCTGTCTCTCTCTCTTAAATTATTTCTACAGAGCAAAAACACTTTAGTTAGTTAAAAGAATAGAACCCTATTGAGCTTCACACTTAACAAACCCTTAAGTGCAAAGGTGTCGACTCGCGTGGCCGAACCCATATATCTCTCCCTCTTTCTAAGGGGTTGTTTTGACAGTTTTAATCTCTCAGCAGTTAACCCGTAGTCCTGTTTAAACCTTATCTGGGTTTATACAACTTTTACAGACTTCTATTGTTCAACTCGGAGCACGAATTAACCTATTCCCTCCATTTTGTATATTGGTGTTACAGATGAATCCTGGTTTGTTTTACCTTATTAAATCCAATTTTTAATATCTTACTTCACAGCTAAGTAAACATCCTGGTAATGTGTTCATGATCACCTAAACATTATGGTAATGCGTTTGCAATCATGGTAATGCGTTTTCTGATCGCCTATTGTCTGTATAACTTCTGCACGCTGCCTTACATTGGTCCTATCAGCAAGGTGTGACATTGTGGGCGCCAGCCATATTAGCAGCCAAAGATCAGTTTAGTCTTTTTATTTTACTTCTTGCTGCCTTCACAGTTTCTTGTTTCTATTTCCTTGACCTTCGTATTCTCAATTCGTGTGCAAGGACCCCACCCCCCCCAACGATCCCTCTGTACCTCAGCATTTTGTAATCTCTCCCCATTTAAATAATAATTTGCTTTTTTATTTTTCCTACCAAAGTGGATAACCTCGCATTTTCTCACATTAAACTCCATCTGCCAGATTTTTGCCCACTCACTTAGCCTATCTATATCCCTTTGGAGATTCTTTGCGTCCTACACACAATTTGCTTTCCCACCTATCTTTGTATCATCAGCAAATTTGGCTACATTACATTCGGTCCCTTCATCCACGTAATTTTATGTGGCACCTTATCGAATGGGACATTGTCAAGGGACATTGATAGATAAAATGAGTGGGCAAAACTGTGACAGATGGAGTTCAATGTGGGGAGGTATGAGGTCATCCACTTCGGATCAGAGAAATACTTTCTTAATGTTGAGAAAAAAGGAACTGTGGAGGAGCAATGGGATTTGGGTGTCCATGTACACAAATCACTGAAAGCTAGTGGACAGGTACAAAGAGTAATCAAAAAGGCAAATGGAATGTCGGCCTTTTCTCAAGGGGGCTGGAATACAAATGGGAGGAAGTTAGGCTTCAGTTGTACAGAGTCTTGGTCAGACCTGACCTGGAGTACGGCGTTCAGTTCTGGGCACCGCACCTCAGGAAGGATATATTGCATTCGATAGGGTAGCTACGGAGAAACGACTTCCTCTGCCATGAGGTAGTGGGAGACGATGTCCTCGCTGGAGTCAACCGTTCTTTCAACGCAGGGTCTAACTGTAGGAACAGAAATGCGTCGCAGCAGTGTGAAGCTGAAATATACAGAGTTGTTCCGCATCACCGTTCACAGGAGGTAAATGTTCAGAGTTAACACAGTATCAAATCGAACTCTGCTACGCTGAAAAAAGAAAGACTGGCATTTCTACAGCGCCTTTCACAATCTTAGGACGTCCCAAAGCACTTTACAGCCAATTAAGTACTTTTTTGAAGTGCAGTCACTGTTGTAATGTAGGAAACGCAGCAACCAATTTGTGCACAGCAAGCTCCCACAAGTAGCAATGTGACAATGTCTCTGTTTTTTAGGTGAGGCATAAATATCGGCCAGGACACCGGGGAGAACTCCTCTGCTCTTCTTTGAAATAGCGCCACGGGATCTTTTACACCCACTTGAGAGGGCAGACGGGGCCTCGGTTTAATGTCTCACCCAAAAGAAGGCACCTCTGACAGTGCAGCACTCCCTCAGTACTGCAGTGGAGTGTCAGCCTAGATGTTTGTGCTCTAGTTTGGAGGGGGACTTGAACCCATGACCTTCTGACTCTGAGCCAAGAGTGCTACTCACTGAGCCAAGGCACTGGAAGGATAATTCCGAGGCAGGCCTGATGTGAGGAAGTTACTGCCTCGCGGTTTCTCTTCAATTAAATTTGACTAGTACAACCTTCACGCTGCCTCCCTCTGCTCCCTTAGTTGGGATGTACACTGCTCAGATGGTACCTGGGCCCTACTCACCAGAAAGATGCAGTAAGGCTTATACAGTTAGCCTCAGTGTCCCCCAGGCTAGGGAAGGGAAAACCAGCCAGGCTTCAGCATGACTGATATCTGGTGATCCCTGCTGAAAGTGCATTTATTTTGCACATCCTTTGATGTCTGGTGCGACGCACTGTGCGGTTGAATATTTTACCAACATCCACCATCTGGGCGCTTACAGGAAGAATGGGGGGCTTGGTTGAGGTAGTGCCTTTAGGAGAGAGGAGAGAGGGACTTTCCTTCCCCGCTTTAGTCCTGGACAATGTTCCCTGTAAGCTGCACTTTGTTCTGTGCGGCCTGTTTATTTAAATGCGCAGTCCCTTTAAATTTCTGCGGGTGCGTGGTTTTTCCATAAAAGTCGGTGAGCGGCCTGCACGGGACCTTTCAAATTACTGCACGACCACACACGCCTTAGCGGAAACATAGGTCCCGGGGACCATCTTAGGAAAGAAAGACAGACGGCACCATCGACACTGCAGCACTCCCTCAGTACTGCACTGGAAAATTTCTGTGCTGACCCAATTTGTTTCCTTTTCAGGACTACCTGCAACTTCTCGCACGATATCCATTCACCCCAGAACACCACTGTCCTGCGTGCTAATGGGCTCCAACACCTGAACGAGAGGGAACTGCGTCAGCTTCTGCTCCAGAATGACTCGTCCCTGCTGCCCGAGGTAGGAGCTTTGAACCCAGCAACCACAGTCTGCTTCAGTTCAATTCACTCTTAGCCATTGCTAACGCACTGTCCTGTCAACTCCTGGCATGAGTGCCAGGGAGAGTGTAAGGATTCGGATTTGATACCAACTGGCTAATCTTTTATTAGCACACACAGCAGAGATCAATACATTTCATATCTCACGGCAGTAATTTACAGTTCCTGAATGGTTATTACCTGTTCACTCACTGGACAGAGTAGCGTGCGTTGTCTTGTTCTTTAGCTAGGTAGGCTCCAGCCAGCATTTACGTCCACCTACACAAGCTCGACATTCTTCTTGGGTCTGCTATCTCTGCGTTTGAATGTTCACAATCCCTCTTTTATCCTTCAAAGTTCCGATCATTTGGCTAAATAAGTCCAATCGTTTTTGTCCACGTAAGTTTAAACTATTGGCCCAGAACTTCGGGTCTCCACGGGTGAGTACGCACGGGGTACTCACCCGTAGGCCCAATGGAAGTGCCGGTTTCCTGCATGCACTGTGCATGCGCGGGAAACTGGCACTTCCGTTCCCCCGAAAGCAGGGGTTAAGAGGTGGAAAGCGTGCGCAGGAGAGGCTGCGTGTGCGCATCGAACTTATGTTTTTTTTGCAGGTTTTCCCGGGAGGGTAAGTCTGCAGGAGTTAGACATATAAAAAGCAGTCGTAAGGCCTGCTTTTTACAAGGTAAGTGGTGAATTAATTAAAATTAAAACATTTTTTCCACAGGTTTATTATTATTAAATACTTTAAAGAAAGCTAAGTTTATTTTTAGCCCCGTTAGAAAATAAAATTATTTTTTTCAAAAATTTAAATTATTGTTTAAAATAGTTATTTCATGTAATTTATAGTTTATTATTTAAAATTTTTTTTATTTGAATATTTAGTGATGTTTTGGGGCTCGTAGTATTTATAAGTTTGACAGCACTTCCTGTCAAACTTATGAATGAAGCATTCCCGGCTCTCCATGGCCCACGTGATCCCAGGGGACGCATCGAAGTAACTGCGCCCCTGGGATACGCAAGCACTGCGCGCCGGCAGTTGGAGCAGGCCCAGGATCGCAATTCCACGGGGGCCCACAGCTCAAAGACTGGCGCGCTAGGTAAGTGCAGGTCGGGGGCTTACACCCGCGGGAAGCCCCCGACCCGAATTTCTGGGCCATTGTTTTTTTGCTTCACAAGCCAGTCTGCACATCTTATGTTCAGCGTACGTAGACACTTCCTTATTTTGTCCAACATCTTGAAGAACCATGCTCCAGTGCCCCCCCACCTTTTGGTTTTCTTGACCTGTCTGTGACACAGGCTTCGCAACGGCTTTAATCGCTAACAGCTGCCGGTTTATCGTTAACATTTGCCATAACAGTTTATTTGACAAAATAGCTGAGTCCTGCAAAAGCTTATAGGTAGTAACTCTTAACATTCTTACAAGAGGTATAACATTGTGAGGTATGATGAACATAGACACCCTCAGGTTAGCTCCAGTTCCCTTGTCTATGAATTCTCATCCTTGTGTTCAAATCCCTCAGTGGCCTCACCCCTCCCTATCTCTGTAACCTCCTCCAGCCCTACAACCCTTCGAGACCTCTGCACTCCTCCAATTCTGGCCTCTTGTATATCTTCGATTTCTTTCGCTTCACCATTGGTGGCCATGCCTTCAGCTGCCTAGGCCCTAAGCTCTGGAGTTTCCTCCCTAAACCTCTCTATCTCTCACTCCTCCTTTAAGGTACTCCTTAAAACCTACCTCCTTGACCAATTCCCCCCTTATATCACCTTGTGTGGTTCGGTGTCAAATTTTGTCTGATTATGCTTCCGTGAAGTGCTTTGGGACATTTTACGACATTAAATGTGCTATATAAATGCAAGTTGTTGTTGTTGAAAATAGTCTAGTCAGCTGACAGAGGCCCCCCCTCAGGAATTTTGTCATTGACAGAGGGAAGAGTTAAAGTATAACCAGGGGAGTATTGATGTAGCAGACTCAGATTTCCACAAGCTGATCCTACTCAAGCCCGGTTGCCGTGGAGGTGCCACTGAGTGTCACTACTGTTTGTTAATTCCTTATAAATTTTCTTGTTAATTTTTGTGAAACACATATCGAGTATTATTTCCAATTTTTGTTTTTTAACCACTAATGCACTGTGCAGTGCGGCACTTCAATATATCAACCAGGACATTCCCAGGTTTCGTCCCGGATCTATGGTATTAGCTGTGGCTCAGTGGTAGTGCTCTTACCTATGAGTCAGAAGGTCGCGGGTTTAATTGCCGCTCCAGAGACTTGAAGCATAAAATCCAGGCTGACCCTTCATTGCAGTACTGAGGGAACTCTTCTCGATCTTCTCGATCTTCCTTGCGGCAATGCTCTATCTCACCCTCAGTAAGCTCCCCGCTGGAGTGGAGCTACTTTACAGAACAAACGGGAAACTGTTCAACTTCTGTCGCCTCCAGTCCAGATCCAAGGTCGTCCCTTCCTCTGTCGTCGAATTACAGTATGCAGACGACGCTTGTGTCTGCGCACACTTGGAGGTCGAACTCCAAAAAATCGTTAACACCTTCACCGAAGCGTACGAGAGCATGGGCCTTACACTAAACATCCGTAAGACAGAGGTCCTCTACCAACCTGCCCCCGTCACATAGTACTGCCCCCCGATTATCAAAATCCATGACAAGGCCTTCGACAACGTGGACCACTTTCTATACCTCGGGAGCCTACTGTCAACAAGGGCAGACGTCGATGACGAAGTCCAACACCGCCTTCAGTGTGCCAGTGCAGCCTTCGGTCACCTGAGGAAGAGAGTGTTTGAAGACTAGGACCTCAAATCCGGCACCAAGCTCATGGTCTACAGAGCAGTAGTAATACCCGAGACATGGACCATGTGCAGCAGGCACCTCAAAGCACTGGAGAGGTACCACCAATGCTGCCTCCGCAAGATCCTGCAAATCCATTGGCAGGATAGGCGCACCAACGTCAGTGTTCTTGCTCAGGCCAACATCCCCAGCATCGAAGCTTTGACCACGCTCGATCAGCTCCGATGGATGGGTCACATCGTCCACATGCCCGATGCGAGACTCCCAAAACAAGCGCTCTACTCAGAGCTCTGACATGGCAAGAGAGCCCCAGGTGGGCAGAGGAAACACTTCAAGGGCACCCTCAAAGCCTCCTTGAAAAAGTGTAACATCCCCACCGACACCTGGGAATCCCTGGCCCAAGACCGTACAAAGTGGGGGAGAAGCATCCGGGAAGGCGCCGAACACCTCGAGTCTCTTCGCTGGGAGCAAGCGTAAACAGCGGAAGGAGCACACGTCAACCCAAGGACCCCACCCACCCGCCCCTTCAACCACCGTCTGCCCCACCTGTAACAGAGACTGTAGGTCCCGCATTGGACTCATCAGTCATCTGAGAACTCATTTTTAACGTGGAAGCAAGTCATCCTCGGTTTTAAGGGACTGCCTAAGAAGGAGGAGAAGAAGACTGAGGGAGCACTGCAACTTCAGAGGTTCTATCTTTCTTTGACCGAAGTGGGGGCTCCTGCTCCTGACCATTACCCAATGATGAGCCATAGTCATGCTGCCTGCAAGATTAACTGAGGTATCTGATCAGTTTGTGTTTTCCCACTGATAGCAGTTAGTGGGCCAGAAATTAGGATCGGGGGCTTGCCGCGCGTGCAAGCCCCCGATCTGCACTCACCCTGCGCGCCGACATCTGAAGCCCGGGCCTGCTTGCATTTCCTGTCACAGGCCCGGTTCAGATGTCAGCGCGCAGTGCTTACCTGATCCAGCGGCGTAGCTAGTGCGATGTGCCGGCTGGGATCAGGTGAGCACTCTGCAGCCAATCAGGGGAGGGGAAACTCATTCATGAGTTTGATAGTAAAGACTGTCAAACTCATGAAAAGTACGGGCGTCCAAAAGACTAGTTTAACTTTAATTAAAATTTAAAAAAAATCCCAATAATTAAATAAACTATAAATAACTTTAAAAAAACTATTTAAAACAATTAATAAAATTTTTGAAAAAATTAATTTTTTACAAAATCGGGTCTAAAAATAAACTTACCTTACTGTAACGTCCTTAAAAACAATGAAGCTGTGGAAAAAATGTAATAATTTTAAATAATAGACCACTTACCTTCAAGAATCCACTCCTTACGCCTCCTTTTTTCATTTCTAAAAAGTTCAGGCCCTTGCACACGCGCAAACCTGTCAAAACGAAGGAAGTTCAACGCGTGCGTGCAGAGTCCTGCGCGCATGCGTTGGACCTCTTAACCCCTTGGTTCAATGGAGAGGAAATGCTGGTTTCCCGCGCATGCGCTGTGCATGCTGAAATCTGGCACTTCCAACGGGCCCACGCGTGAGTACACCGTCCGTACTCACGCGTTGGGACCGGAATTACTGGCCCTATATGTAAGAAAGAAAGACTTGCGCCTTTCATAACCTCAGGATGTCCCAAAGTGCTTTACAATCAATTAATTACTTTTGCAATTTAGTCACTGTTGTAATGTAGGAAAAGCAGTAGCCAATTTGCACACAGCAAGGTCCCACAGCGAGGTAATCTTGGTTGAGGGGTGACTATTGTCCAGGACACTGGGGAGAACTCCCCTGCTCTTCTTCGATTAGTGCCGTAGGAGCTTTTTACATCCACCTAAGAGGTTTACCATCTCATCTGAAAGACGACATCTCTGACAGTGCAGCACTCCCTCAGCACTGGCCTGGTTTATATGCTCACGTCCCTGGAGTGGGCTTTGAACCCACAATCTTCTGACTCAGAGGTGAGAGTGCTACCAACTGACACATCCACATATGTAAGAGCATACCCAGGGCAGACTATTTCTACCTCTCTTCACCTGTGGAGGAAATCGCTGCTGTTGCCATTCTACAGTCTTCTGGTTGGACGTATGTATGTTTTAGACTCACGCTCGTGAATTCCTGTCTCTGCAGATTTGCATGTTTTACAACAAGGGCCCTGGTCACTATGGCAGCTGCACCTTCAAGCAGGCTTGCACCAAGCTTCACATTTGCCATCACTTTGTCCAGGGGACCTGCAAGTTTGGGTCAAAATGTAAACGCTCTCATAGTTTCCACGACAATAACTGCTCCACCGTCCTGGAGAATCTGAACACGGAGCTGATCCAACACCTGCAGCAAATATACCAGAACCTCTACAGCATCAAAAACTGCAGGTCCTGCGATGGCGAAGGTAAGTGGGGAAAATCACCGTTTCCCAACCGCAGGTCTGTCCAAACACAGTAAATCACTAAAAACTAGTGGACAGGTGCATAAAATAATGAATAATAATAGGCGAATGAAATGTTGGCCTTTATCTCAAAGGGGCTGAAATACAAAGGGATGGAAGTTATATTAGTTATATAAAGCTCTGGTTAGACCCCACCTGGAGCACTGTGTTCAGTTTTGGGCACCGCACCTCAGGAAGGATATATTGGCCTTGGAGGGGGTGCAGCGCAGATTCACCAGAATGACACCGGGGCTAAAAGGGTTACATTATGAGGACAGGTTGCCGAGACTAGGCTTGTATTCCCTCGAGTATAAATGATTACGGGATGATTGAATTGAGGTGTTTAAGATGATTACAAGAGTTGATGGGGTAGATAGAGAGAGAAACTATTTCCTCTGGTGGGGGGAGTCCAGAACAAGAAGGCAAAACCTTAAAATTAGAGCTAGGCCGTTCAGGGGTGATGTCAGGAAGCACTTCTTCACACAAAGGGTAGTGGAGATCTGGAACTCTCTCCCCCAAAAAGCTGTTGAGGCTGGGGGTCTATTGAAAACTTAAACCCGGACATCAATAGATTTTTATTGTGCTATGGAATCGAGAGTGGGTGGGTGGGGTGGGGGTGGGGGGTGGTGGCGGGTAGATGGAGTTATGCTGCAGATCAGCCATGATCTAATGGAATGGCTCGAGGGGCTGAATGGCCTACTCCCAATCTTACGTTCCTAATACAGTGAAGTGAGAATTTAGTGCTTAGAAAAAAATTCAATGATCAGATAATTCAAATTATAGTTCACACTTTAGGAAGAATGTCAATGCCTTGGAGTGAGTGCAGAGTAGATTGGTACCAGGGATGAGGGACTTTAATTATGCGGAGAGACTAGAGGAGCTGGGATTGTTCTCCTTAGAGCATTGAAAGTTAAGGGGTAATTTAATAGAGGTGTTTTGATAGAGTAAATAAGGATAAACTGTTTGGCACATTTGAGATAATTGGCAAAAGAACCAGAGGGGAGATGAGGATTTTTTTTACACAGCGAGTTGTTCTGATCTGGAATGCACTGTCTGAAAGGGAGGTGGAAGCAGATTCAATAGTTACTTTCAAAAGGGAATTGGATAAATTCTTGAAAAGGATACTCTGCAGGGTAATGGGGGAAAGAGCGGGCGGAGTGTGACTAATTGGATAGCTCTTTCAAAGAGCCGGCACAGGCACGATTGGCCAAATGGCCTCCTGCTGTGCTGTATCATTCTATAAAATGGTCTTCCTCATCTATATTGAATTTTTGTGAACGAGTTAATAAGGAATTCCTCACAGTATTATTGGAATCACTGCCCAAGACGGTCAGGGCGGTTCATCTCAATAAATGACACTGAATTTGTTTCCGTGCTTTGGTCCGCCACCCACAGAGAGGACGCTTCGATCCCGGCAATCTTCCAGCAGCTCCAGCAGCGACTTGGACAGTGAGGAGATCTGTCTGTACTTCGTCAGGAAGAACTGCAGCTTTAAAGGTACTGAAAATCCCAGCACAATCTGGAAAAAAAATGATCCATACTGCATAAAATACACAGCGTTTTTAGATAGACCCAGATCTAAAGGGTGCATTGTGTTTGTGCAGACTGTCCCACCGCAAGCCCTACTCTCACGCTTCGGGATTTTATTGCAGAAAGGATTTTGGAAAGAGCTATATTTAAATGTTGGGTTTTTAAAATGAAGTGTATCTGCACAAGTTTTTTAAATAAAAGCAGCAAAGGTGGCTAATAGGCCAGGCATTGTAGTTGTTTCCCGAAAGACCGATAACAGTATGCAATTCATTAGCTGGTCTCGGTAATCGATAAACACCTCACACCCATTTTTTGGGGAAGTCTCTGGTCCCAGGCAATTGGCAGGAGGAGTTAAAATAGGAACCGAAGCGCAGACCGACAGTCAGGTTTTTAAACAGAATGCTGCGAGGGCAGGCTCTTGCCCAGACTCAGAGGCCAAGGATACTGGAGGGGAGTTAGGAGTTCATTGTGTTTAGTCAACCAGATGGCCCACCAATGTGGAGAACATATAGCATATTTGTTATTTTGTATCGCGTTGTGCACGAGTCCGATCATAACCGATGCTCTGTGCGGTCCCTCATTGCCTGAAATAAATTAGCTTAATGATTGGGTCCAGTGTCAACAGTCTGCCTAATGAAAGATTAGTGAAACACACCTGCGGGCACGTGTGAAAGACATGGGTGTAGAAATTCGCCTTGGGCCACCTGTTACACATCCCGCTTGATATTTACATCTGTTGAAATCAATGGAACTGAGTATCAGGTGGGGAGTATAACGGGTGGCCTGTCTGATACCGCCAGATATCCAATCCATTCATCAAGGGGTTGCGTTATTACTTCACCTGAGTCATGCGATCATACAAGTAAATATTGGGAAGTGTGAATCAACTCTGGAACATAAGGAACGTGGGATCCACTTATGAAAGAAACTGACACCCTTGAAACTGTGAAGGTATCCGAATCAGACTCGAAATCGTAACACTGAGTTCTACACTTTTCCC
This sequence comes from Somniosus microcephalus, assembly GCF_052327205.1. NCBI lineage: Eukaryota > Metazoa > Chordata > Chondrichthyes > Squaliformes > Somniosidae > Somniosus > Somniosus microcephalus. Next base: position 176,927,322 of record NC_140990.1, read on the forward strand.
GTCTGTCTTGGTGACATGTCCTGCTGCCTTCTTGGTGCTAAGGTTGCTGTCATAACTCGTGAGAAGTATGATAGAACAGATTGATAAGATATGCAGTAACATTATGGAAGAGCCAAGTGAGTGAGCTGAGCACTGCCCCTTCCTTATCTGGTTGTCTCCCAGTCTGCTACTGAAGAGTGTAGGCTGAACTGCCTTCTTAAAAGCTGTACCACAGTTTCCAGTGAACTTACACTTGTTTTACAAGGGATTTATGCTAATTTGGGTATGCAAATGAGCTGATATCTCTCCAGACCATCGTGTGTCAGTTGTGGCTCAGTGGGTAGCACCCTTGCTTCTGAATCAGAAGGTTGTGGGTTCATATCCCACTCCAGGGCCTTGAACACAAAAATCTGGGTTGACACTCCAGTGCTGAGGGACTGCTGCACTGTTGGAGGTGCTGTCTTTCAGATAAGGTGTTAAACCACGGCCCTGCCTGCCCTCTTAGGTGGACAGAAAAGATCCTATGGCACTATTTCGAAGAAAAGCGGGGGAGCTATCCCCGGTGTCCTGGCCAATATTTATCCCTCAATCAACATCACTAAAAACAGATTCTCTGGTCATTATCACATTGCTGTTTGTGGGACCTTGCTGTGCGCAAATTGGCTATTGCGTTTCCCACATTACAACAGTGACTGCACCTCATTGGCCATAAAGTGTTTTGGGACATCCGGTGGTCATGAAAGGCGCTACAGAAATGCAAATCTTTCTGCTTTCTTGTTTTTTCAATGGTGTAACAGCGGAGTAACTCACCGCGGGAAAATTCATTCCCATTATTATTTTACACGGAATGAGTTTAAACTCTTGAGCTCTGAGCCTGTGTGCAGACATTGGCCCAGAAATTAGGTTCGTGTCTTGCCGCGCGTGCAAGCCCCCGATGTGCACTTACCCGGCGCGCTGACATTTCAATCCTGGCCCGCATTGCATTTCCTCTCACTGGCCAGCTTCAGGTCCTGCCGCGCTGTGCGTGCGTGACCCAGCGGCGTACTTAGTGCGATGAGCCGGCTGGGATCACGTGAGCACTGGGCAACCAATGGGAGGTTGCAAAAGTTCATTCATGAGTTTGATAGTAAGAACTGTCAAACTCATGAAAACTCCTGGCCCCAAAACACTACTTAAACTTGAAAGAAAATGTTAAAAAACATCGCACTACTTAAATGAACTATAAATAACTGTAAAAAACTATTTTAAACAATTTTAAATTTTGAAAAAAATTATATAAAAAATCGGGGCTAAAAATACACTTACCTTACTGTAAAGTCTTCAAAAATAATGAACCTGTGGAAAAATTTTCTAATTTTACTTAATAGACCACTTACCTGTTAAAAGTAAGTACTTACGGCTGCTTTTTTCACACGTAAAAACCGGAGTCTTTTCCCCACGGGCAACTCTTCAAAAAAAAGGAAGTTCAGCGCGCACGCGCTACCTGAAACCTCGCACGCGTTCCGCCTCTTAACCCCTTGGGTCAGAGGAGAGGAAATGCCGGTTTTCCCCGCATGCGCTGTGCATGCTGAAAACTGGCAATTCCTCCGGGCCCACGCGTGAGTACCCCGTCTGTACTCACGCGTTGGGACAGGAATTACTGGCCCATTGTACTTTGTTATAGACGCAAAACAATCTGAAGATGCTCAGTGCCTCTGATTTCTAGCCTGAAACTGCCCAGCATGCTCCAATCTGCAAACTTCCCCAACCAAACAACAGTTAAACTTGGAATGAACTCAGCCTCTGTTTACTTAACAACTAGACTTTGTGGCTTTAAGAGGAGACAGTTATACCTTAAGTGAATAACTCATTGTGCATTACATAATCTAACACTCCTGTCCTTATAAAACAGTGTATCATCTAATACGCACCGAGCAATGCCATGTGGAGCATCACTCTGGTGATCGTCTAAGAACAGTTCTTTGACACGCTCTTCCTGTCACATCACCAACGTTCTTGCTAACCCACGCAGGCCGCTCACCGGCTTTTAAATGGGAGAAACCGCGCATGCGCGAAAAGTTGAATGGGCCGCGCATGTCACTTAAAGGGACCCCGCACCCCAAAAAAATTAGAGGGAATATTGCACGTCGCACTTTGTTTGTGATATTGCTATGTCTAGCGACCAGAGTAACTCTTCCTCTTCTGATGAGCTGTGCTTTGATGCCCTCACCTATGGTTAGGCAGTGATCCGTGCTTTTTACATGAAGAATGGGCATGGTACAAAGAGGGTTTCTGGTGCCCTGAAACTGTGGGGGTGCAATTGGTCCTGGGTGGTAATGCAAAACGGGTGATAGCGAATCGCCGGTCCGTTTTACACCCGCCTGATTTTCAGCGCAGTCGGTGATGTAGGATTTTACCCACTTTGTAGGATTTCACTCCAATGTCTATAGATTTAAGGGTCAAACCCAGATGGAAGATCAGAAACATAAGTCAACGTGTTGGTAAAATCAACAATGCTTTATTACTTCTATCAATTATTCAATAAACAGTTAACAATAGCAACCTTGAAGGGAGAGTCTATAAAATGCCCAAAACAAAGGGTTAATCACACCCTTGTCCGTGAGGGTACGCTCCTGACGTCTTCTTTCTTCCGGGGCGGTGGACTCCTTCCCTGCCGACTGCAGCCTTTTCTCTTCTAGTGGGTTAAACAGTCCTTTAAACCCTGGCTGCTGGCAAAAACCAAACTTCCCAGTAACCTGCCATCCTCTCTCTGATGCAAAAGCAGTTTTCTAATGTTTGAGGTTCCCACAGTGTCTCAAGGTCTAGCTGGGCAGCTGTCTTCTTTAACTTTGTCCCTTATCTCTGCAAAACTACATTGTCTCAGTTCGACTTCTAAGCAGTTAAGTCAACAATTCTGTGCTCTATACTTTGTTGTCAATACTTTGAACCAAATTCTGCTTTTTGAGCAATCCAGGGTCTCTTTTTAGTTTCCTTAAAACTGGTATTAAAAAGTCCATAATCCTTCAGGCGGAGTGGTAAACGGGCTGCCGATTCACTATCGCCTGTTTTGCCCAAGACCAATTTAAGTCCCTTTATACCCAGAGGAATCACTCCTTTTGAGAGAAGGAGGAGGTGGTAGAATAGGAAAGGAAATTGGAACTATCATGAGACTCTCTAAAGCATAAAATGTGACTCATTTAAACTAAATTCCTCTCATGTCGCACGCAGATCAGTGTATCCGGGTTCACTCCAGGCTCCCTTATCAATGGCAGACTTATGAGCAAGCGTGGAAAGATCTCCCGAACATGGAGCAGATCGAAAAGGATTACTGCGATCCCAGTAAGACCAGGTACATTCTGATGTTTTAACCAGGGTAACTTAACAGTAGCAGAGCACTTTAAATCCTCGCGCAATACTCGGCTGCACTCTTGATGCAAACCAAGGGTATTTGGTGCATCAGTTCATGAGCAAACCCTCAGATCATTTCATTTTACATTAACTCCTGACTTTGACTAGGTAATAACAATGACTGCACTACAAAGAAACCCATTGGTTTTAAGTGTTCTGAGATATCGTGAGGATGTGATCAGGCACTATATAAATGCAACTCATTCTTCAGTCCTTCAGATGTGTAATTCTTGATTAGGTGTCCAGATACAGAAATCACTAACGGCTAGTTCACTGGTACAAAAAATAATCAAAAAGTCAAATGGAATGTTAGCCTTTATCTCACGTGAGCTAGAATACAAAGGGATGGAATTTAAGCTACAGTTATATAAAGTTCTGGTTAGACCCCCTCCTGAAGTACTGTACTGTGTTCAGTTCTGGGCACCACACCTGAAAGGGTTAAATTATGAGGACAGATTGCATAGACTAGTCTTGTATTCCCTCGAGTATAGAAGATTAAGGGGTGATTTAATTGAGATGTTTAAGATGATTAAAGGATTTGATAGGGTAGATAGAGGGAGAAACTGTTTCCTCTGGTGGAGGGAGTCCAGAACAAGGGGGCATAACCTTAAAATTAGAGCTAGGCCGTTCAGGGGTGATGTCAGGAAGCACTTCTTCACACAAAGGGTAGTGAAAATCTGGAACTCTCTCCCCCAAATGACTGCACAGTGTTCAGTGCCATTCACAACTCCTCAGATAATGAAGCAGTCCATGCCCACATGCAACAAGACCTGAACAACGTTCAGGCTTGGGCTGATAAGTGGCAGGTAACATTCGAGCCACAGAACTGCCAGGCAATGACTATCTACAACCACCACCCCATGACATTCAACGGCATTACCATCACCGAAACCCCCACCATCAACATCCTGGGGAGTCACCATTGACCAGAAACTTAACTGGATCAGCCACATAAATACAGTGGCAACAAGAGCAGGTCAGAGGCTGGGTATTCTGCGGCGAGTGTCTCACCTCCTGAATCCCCAAAGCCTTTCGACAAGGCACAAGTAAGGAGTGTGATGGAATACTTTCCACTTGCCTGGATGAGTGCTGCTCCAACTACACTCAAGAAGCTCGACACCATCCAGGACAAAGCAGCCCGCTTGATTGGCACCCCATCCACCACCTTAAACATTCACTCCCTCCACCACCGGTGTACCGTGGCTGCAGTATGTACCAGCTACAAGATGCATTGCAGCAACTCGCCAAGGCTTCTTCGGCAGCACCTCCCAAATCTGCGACCTCTTCCACGTAGAAGGACATGGACAGCAGGCGCATGGGAACACCACCACCTCCAAGTTCCCCTCCAAGTCATACACCATCCTGACTTAGAAGTATATCGTCGATTCTTCATCGTCGCTGGGTCAAAATCCTGGAACTCCCTCCCTAACAGCACTGTGGGGGTACCTTCACCACACAGACTGCAGCGGTTCAAGAAGGTGACTCACCACCATCTTCCAAAGGGCAATTAGGGATGGGCAATAAATGCTGGCCTTGCCAGCGACGTCCACATCCCATAAATGAATAACAAAAAACAAATATATAAAAAACATAATGAGGGCGGTGTCTCAATAAGGCTTTGCCCTGTGAAACTCCTGGTAGATAATGGTGGACATAGTTGAGTGCAGCTAATGGAGTGGTGACTGGCTGAGACTCATGAACTAACGGGGTGATTTTGCCAATGGGGACGTGATGGAAGCGGGACTGCTGCTTGTCGGGTTTTAGTCCCGCCTCCATCGACATCCGGCCAGCTCACGCTATTTTCCCTTGATTGACCTTGTTAAGCCCGCCCAGCGGGCTTAGCCAGCCAATTAAGGGAAAGCCGGTGACAGAGAATGTCAGCGTATGACGTTTCATCTGTCAAAACTTTTTGACAGATTAATTGTCATCGTTTGACATCATTCTCTGTTGTTTGGTGAGTTCTTGTACTCAAGGCTCACGAAACCTATTTCCTGAGCAGAAAGCAGATAGCTGTTGCATCGGAGAATGCAGCAGCCATTCTGTCATCGCTGCCGTGGAGATGCCGGAGCCTCCGGATCCCCAATGATTGTTGCCTGCAGGAAGAAACAAAGGTAAGTAAACTTTTTCTAACACTTTTTACTCACCTCACATACTTACCTCTCCACACTTGCACCCATCACTCACCTCCACAGTGCACTTTTCGACTCCTCTTACCCCCGCAGACCCACTGCTCGCCTTGCTGACCCTGGCGGGGTTTCCCAACGTCAGGAAGCCCGCACTTCTGTTGGAAAAATGGGAATAACCCTCTTAAATGCCTGTTAACAGGCAGTTAAGTGGCTGTAATCCCCTTCCCGCCTCGAGGAGACGGGACCCAGCGCGGGTCGGGTAGCCGCCTCCTGGGAAGATGGCACGGAGGCGGGTTGGGGGCGGGATGGGTACCCACCCCCAGTTTCTGCCATTTTCTAGGCAGTCCTGCCTCCAAACCCGCCTCCCCAGGGCTGGCAAAATCGCCCCCTAAGTGGCTTTTCCCTTATCCCTGTGGTTCTCGACCTTCACCGGTTTTCCAGCTTCTCTTATTCATGATAGAGCTGTCGATTGTGATGCTTCTGTACAGCTAACCATTGACATTTGGCTTTTAGTGGTGTTTTTTTTTGGACCCGTCTCCCTGTGATGGAATCTATTGCAGTTGAAACATAAATATAATCCTGCGTTTGTTATGTTCTTATCACAGATCGGCACTTGTTGATTTTAAAGCCATGGTAAGTGGTTTGAGCCAGGTTAGACGTCTCTCTACAGCCTCCTCAGTTACAAAACCTCCACACTACATCCTCACCACCGAATGGCTCTGGTACTGGAAGGACGAGTATGGAAAGTGGACTGAATATGGGAAGCAGGTGAGTCTTTAGTCTTCCTGTGGTGTTTTGCATCGGATCCCCATAGGTTAACATTGGCCGCTTCAACTAGAACTTCCAGACCAGCAGGGTGACAAAAGAGTGGAAGTTATGTTACAGTTGTATAACACTCTGGTTAGACCCCATTTAGAGTACTGCGTTCAGTTCTGGCCACTGCAGGAAAGGTATACGAGAGAGGGGGTTCAACGCAGACTCACCAGAATGAAACTGGGGCCAAAAGGGTTAAATTATGAGGATGAGTTGCATCGACTAGGCTTGTGTTCCCTGGAGTATAGAAGTTTAAAGGGGGTGATCCAATTGAGGTGCTTAAGATGATTAAAGGATTTGATAGGATAGATAGAGAGAAACTATTTCCTCAGATGGGAGAATCCAGAACAAGGGGGCATAACCTTAAAATAAGAGCTAGGCCGTTCAGGGGTGATGTCAGGAAGCACTTCTTCACACAAAGGGTAGTGGAAATCTGGAACTCTCTCCCCCAAAAAGCTGTTGAGGCTGAGGGTCAATTGAAAATGTCAAAACTGAGATTGCTGGATTTTTGTTAGGCAAGGGTATTAAGGGTAACAGAACCAAGGTGGGTAGATAGACTCAAGATACAGATCAGCCACGATTTAATTGAATGGCGGAACAGGCTCAAGGGGCTGAATGGCCTCCTCCTGTTCCTATGTTCCAGTGAAGCAATTTTCTGAAGTACATCCGAAGACAGGTGGCTACGCTGGATGTAAGTTAAATAAAGAGGGACAGAACACATCTTTACCATCTCACCAAAATTTGGATTTAATTCATCCCATAAATAAATAAAAGGACCTGTAATAGGCTGTCCCCTAAACAGAAGCAAGTGCCCAGCAGAAGCAATTATAACTTTTTATTAATGCTGGAAGTTGTCTAGTTTCACAACATTTCAAACCAAATCCCAGACCGTGGTTCATTGGGCTAAAGTAAGTCCCAAGTTTGACCCCTAGTTTGTCCTCAGAAGCCAGTGGGAGCAGGAACATAGTGAAGTGGCTCAGGACAAGTTCAGATTTGACTGTGATGTTTTCCTTTCCCCTCTCCACTCACACACACACACACAATCGGACCCTCTCCACACACACACACACAATCGGACCCTCTCCACTCACACGCACACAATCGGACCCTCTCCACACACACACACACAATCGGACCCTCTCCACACACACACACACACAATCGGACCCTCTCCACACACACACACACACACAATCGGACCCTCTCCACACACACACACACAATCGGACCCTCTCCACACACACACACACAATCGGACCCTCTCCACTCACACGCACACAATCGGACCCTCTCCACACACACACACACAATCGGACCCTCTCCACACACACACACACACACAATCGGACCCTCTCCACACACACACACACACAATCGGACCCTCTCCACACACACACACACAATCGGACCCTCTCCACACACACACACACAATCGGACCCTCTCCACACACACACACACACACAATCGGACCCTCACACACACACACACACAATCGGACCCTCTCCACACACACACACACAATCGGACCCTCTCCACACACACACACACAATCGGACCCTCACACACACACACACACAATCGGACCCTCACACACACACACACACAATCGGACCCTCTCCACACACACACACACAATCGGACCCTCACACACACACACACACAATCGGACCCTCTCCACACACACACACACAATCGGACCCTCTCCACTCACACACACACAATCGGACCCTCACACACACACACACACAATCGGACCCTCTCCACACACACACACACAATCGGACCCTCTCCACACACACACACACACAATCGGACCCTCTCCACTCACACACACACAATCGGACCCTCTCCACACACACACACACAATCGGACCCTCTCCACACACACACACACAATCGGACCCTCTCCACACACACACACACAATCGGACCCTCACACACACACACACACAATCGGACCCTCTCCACTCACACACACACAATCGGACCCTCTCCACACACACACACACACACAATCGGACCCTCTCCACACACACACACACAATCGGACCCTCTCCACACACACACACACACAATCGGACCCTCTCCACTCACACACACACAATCGGACCCTCTCCACACACACACACACACAATCGGACCCTCTCCACTCACACACACACAATCGGACCCTCTCCACACACACACACACAATCGGACCCTCTCCACTCACACACACACACAATCGGACCCTCTCCACACACACACACACAATCGGACCCTCTCCACTCACACACACACACAATCGGACCCTCTCCACACACACACACACAATCGGACCCTCTCCACACACACACACACAATCGGACCCTCTCCACACACACACACACAATCGGACCCTCTCCACACACACGCACACACAATCGGACCCTCTCCACTCACACACACACAATCGGACCCTCTCCACACACACACACACAATCGGACCCTCTCCACACACACACACACAATCGGACCCTCTCCACTCACACACACACACAATCGGACCCTCTCCACTCACACACACACAATCGGACCCTCTCCACACACACACACAATCGGACCCTCACACACACACACACACAATCGGACCCTCTCCACTCACACACACACAATCGGAGCCTCTCCACACACACACACACACAATCGGACCCTCTCCACTCACACACACACAATCGGACCCTCTCCACACACACACACACAATCGGACCCTCTCCACACACACACACATTCGGACCCTCTCCACACACACACACAATCGGACCCTCTCCACACACACACACAATCGGACCCTCTCCACACACACACACACAATCGGACCCTCTCCACACACACACACACAATCGGACCCTCTCCACACACACGCACACAATCGGACCCTCTCCACTCACACACACACAATCGGACCCTCTCCACACACACACACACAATCGGACCCTCTCCACACACACACACACATTCGGACCCTCTCCACACACACACACACAATCGGACCCTCTCCACACACACACACACAATCGGACCCTCTCCACACACACGCACACAATCGGACCCTCTCCACACACACACACACACAATCGGACCCTCACTCACACACACACACACAATCGGACCCTCTCCACACACACACACACAATCGGACCTTCTCCACACACACACACACACACACAATCGGACCCTCTCCACACACACACACATTCGGACCCTCTCCACACACACACACACACACACACACACACAATCGGACCCTCTACACACACACACACAATCGGACCCTCTCCACACACACACACACACACAATCGGACCCTCTCCACACACACACACAATCGGACCCTCTCCACACACACACACACACAATCGGACCCTCTCCACACACACACACACACAATCGGACCCTCTCCACACACACACACACACACACAATCGGACCCTCTCCACACACACACACACACACACAATCGGACCCTCTCCACACACACACACACAATCGGACCCTCTCCACACACACACATAATCGGACCCTCTCCACACACACACACACACACACAATCGGACCCTCTCCACACACACACACACAATCGGACCCTCTCCACACACACACACACACAATCGGACCCTCTCCACACACACACACACACACACAATCGGACCCTCTCCACACACACACACACAATCGGACCCTCTCCACACACACACACACAATCGGACCCTCTCCACACACACACACACACAATCGGACCCTCTCCACACACACACACACACACAATCGGACCCTCTCCACACACACACACACACACACAATCGGACCCTCTCCACTCACACACACACACACACAATCGGACCCTCTCCACACACACACACACACACACAATCGGACCCTCTCCACTCACACACACACACAATCGGACCCTCTCCACACACACACACACAATCGGACCCTCCCCACACACACACACACAATCGGACCCTCTCCACACACACACAATCGGACCCTCTCCACACACACGCACACAATCGGACCCTCTCCACACACACACACACAATCGGACCCTCTCCACTCACACACACACACAATCGGACCCTCTCCACACACACACACACAATCGGACCCTCCCCACACACACACACACAATCGGACCCTCTCCACACACACACAATCGGACCCTCTCCACACACACGCACACAATCGGACCCTCTCCACACACACACACACACACACAATCGGACCCTCTCCACACACACACCCACAATCGGACCCTCTCCACACACACACAATCGGACCCTCTCCACACACACGCACACAATCGGACCCTCTCCACACACACACACACACAATCGGACCCTCTCCACACACACACACACACACACACAATCGGACCCTCTCCACACACACACACACACACACACACACACACACACAATCGGACCCTCTCCACACACACACACGCACACAATCGGACCCTCTCCACACACACACACACACAATCGGACCCTCTCCACACACACGCACACAATCGGACCCTCTCCACACACACACACACACACACACACACACACACACACAATCGGACCCGCTCCACACACACACACACACAATCGGACCCTCTCCACACACACACACGCACAATCGGACCCTCTCCACACACACACACACAATCGGACCCTCACCACACACACACACACAATCGGACCCTCTCCACACACACACACACACACACACACACACACACACACACACACACACACACAATCGGACCCTCTCCACTCACACACACAATCGGACCCTCTCCACACACACACACACAATCGGACCCTCACCACACACACACACACACACACACACAATCGGACCCTCTCCACACACACACACAATCGGACCCTCTCCACACACACACAATCGGACCCTCTCCACACACACACACACAATCGGACCCTCTCCACACACACACACACAATCGGACCCTCTCCACACACACGCACACAATCGGACCCTCTCCAATCACACACACACAATCGGACCCTCTCCACACACACACACACAATCGGACCCTCTCCACACACACACACATTCGGACCCTCTCCACACACACACACACAATCGGACCCTCTCCACACACACACACACAATCGGACCCTCTCCACACACACGCACACAATCGGACCCTCTCCACACACACACACACAATCGGACCCTCTCCACACACACACACACAATCGGACCCTCACACACACACACACACACACAATCGGACCCTCTCCACACACACACACGCACACACACACACAATCGGACCCTCTCCACACACACACACACAATCGGACCCTCTCCACACACACACACAATCGGACCCTCTCCACACACACACACACACACAATCGGACCCTCTCCACACACACACACACACACACACACAATCGGACCCTCTCCACACACACACACACAATCGGACCCTCTCCACACACACACACACACACACAATCGGACCCTCTCCACACACACACACACAATCGGACCCTCTCCACACACACACACACAATCGGACCCTCTCCACACACACACACACAATCGGACCCTCTCCACACACACACACACACACACACACACAATCGGACCCTCTCCACACACACACACACACACACAATCGGACCCTCTCCACTCACACACACACACACAATCGGACCCTCTCCACACACACACACACACACACACAATCGGACCCTCTCCACTCACACACACACACAATCGGACCCTCTCCACACACACACACACACAATCGGACCCTCCCCACACACACACACACAATCGGACCCTCTCCACACACACACAATCGGACCCTCTCCACACACACACAATCGGACCCTCTCCACACACACACAATCGGACCCTCTCCACACACACGCACACAATCGGACCCTCTCCACACACACAAACACACACACACACACACAATCGGACCCTCTCCACACACACACACACAATCGGACCCTCTCCACACACACACAATCGGACCCTCTCCACACACACGCACACAATCGGACCCTCTCCACACACACACACACACAATCGGACCCTCTCCACACACACACACACACACACACACACAATCGGACCCTCTCCACACACACACACACACACACACACACACACACACACACACACAATCGGACCCTCTCCACACACACACACGCACACAATCGGACCCTCTCCACACACACACACACACACAATCGGACCCTCTCCCCACACACGCACACAATCGGACCCTCTCCACACACACACACACACACGCACACAATCGGACCCGCTCCACACACACACACACACAATCGGACCCTCTCCACACACACACACACACAATCGGACCCTCTCCACACACACACACACAATCGGACCCTCACCACACACACACACACAATCGGACCCTCTCCACACACACACACACACACACACACACAATCGGACCCTCTCCACACACACACACACACACAATCGGACCCTCTCCACACACACACACACACACAATCGGACCCTCTCCACACACACACACACAATCGGACCCTCACCACACACACACACACACACAATCGGACCCTCTCCACACACACACACAATCGGACCCTCACCACACACAGACACACACACAATCAGACCCTCTCCACACACACACACACACAATCGGACACTCTCCACACACACACAATCGGACACTCTCCACACACGCACACACAATCGGACCCTCTCCACACACACACACACACAATCGGACCCTCTCCACACACACACACACAATCGGACCCTCACCACACACACACACACACAATCGGACCCTCTCCACACACACACACAATCGGACCCTCTCCACACACACACACACACACACACACACACACACAATCGGACCCTCTCCACACACACACACAATCGGACCCTCTCCACACACACACACACACACACACACACAATCGGACCCTCACCACACACACACAATCGGACCCTCTCCACGCACACACATACACACAATCGGACCCTCTCCACACACACACACACACACACAATCGGACCCTCTCCACACACACACACACACACACACAATCGGACCCTCTCCACACACACACACGCAATCGGACCCTCTCCACACACACACACACACAATCGGACCCTCTCCACACACACACACACACACAATCGGACCCTCTCCACACACACACACACACACACACACACAATCGGACCCTCTCCACACACAGACACACAATCGGACCCTCTCCACACACACACACACACACACACAATCGGACCCTCTCCACACACACACACAATCGGACCCTCTCCACACACACACACACACACACACAATCGGACCCTCTCCACACACACACTCACACACAATCGGACCCTCTCCACACACACACACACACAATCGGACCCTCTCCACACACACACTCACACACACACAATCGGACCCTCTCCACTCACACACACACACAATCGGACCCTCTCCACACACACACACACAAAATCGGACCCTCTCCACACACACACATACAATCGGACCCTCTTCACACACACACACACACACACACACACACACAATCGGACCCTCTTCACTCACACACACACAATCGGTCCCTCTTCACACACACACACACACACACACACACACACAAGCGGACCCTCTCCACTCACACACACACAATCGGACTCTCTCCACACACACACACACACAATCGGACCCTTTCCACTCACACACACACAATCGGACCCTCTTTTCACACACACACACACACAATCGGACCCACTCTCTATGTACACGCACACACACACACACACACTCGGACCCTCTCCACTCACACACGCACAATCGGACCCTCTCCACACACGCACACACAATCAGACACTCTCCACACACACCTATACACAATCGGACTCTCTCCACTCACACACACACAATCGGACTCTCTCCACACACACACACACACACACACAATCGGACTCTCTCCACACACACACACACACACACACACACACACACACACACACACACACAATCGGACCCTCTCCACACACACACACGCACACAATCGGACCCTCTCCACACACACACACACACAATCGGACCCTCACCACACACACACACACACACACACACACACACACACAATCGGACCCTCTCCACTCACACACACAATCGGACCCTCTCCACACACACACACACAATCGGACCCTCACCACACACACACACACACACACACACAATCGGACCCTCTCCACTCACACACACAATCGGATCCTCTCCGCGCACACACACACAATCGGATCCTCTCCATGCACACACACACAATCGGACCCTCTCCACTCACACACACACAATCGGACCCTCTCCACACACACACACACACACACACACACAATCGGACCCTCTCCACACACACACTCACACACAATCGGACCCTCTCCACACACACACACACACACACAATCGGACCCTCTCCACACACACACTCACACACACACAATCGGACCCTCTCCACTCGCACACACACACAATCGGACCCTCTCCACACACACACACACAAAATCGGACCCTCTCCACACACACACACACACACACACACACAAGCGGACCCTCTCCACTCACACACACACAATCGGTCCCTCTTCACACACACACACACACACACACAAGCGGACCCTCTCCACTCACACACACACAATCGGACTCTCTCCACACACACACACACAATCGGACCCTTTCCACTCACACACACACAATCGGACCCTCTTTTCACACACACACACACACAATCGGACGCACTCTCTATACACACACACACACACACACACAAGCGGACCCTCTCCACTCACACACACACAATCGGACTCTCTCCACACACACACACACAATCGGACCCTTTCCACTCACACACACACAATCGGACCCTCTTTTCACACACACACACACACACACACAATCGGACCCACTCTCTATACACACACACACACACACACACACTCGGACCCTCTCCACTCACACACGCACAATCGGACCCTCTCCACACACACGCACACACAATCAGACACTCTCCACACACACCTATACACAATCGGACTCTCTCCACTCACACACGCACAATCGGACTCTCTCCACACACACACACACACACAATCGGACTCTCTCCACACACACACACACACACACACACACAATCGGACCCTCACCACACACACACACACACACACACACACACACACACACAATCGGACCCTCTCCACACACACACACGCACACAATCGGACCCTCTCCACACACACACACACACACACACAATCGGACCCTCACCACACACACACACACACACACACACAATCGGACCCTCTCCACTCACACACACAATCCGTCCCTCTCCACACACACACACACAATCGGACCCTCACCACACACACACACACACACACACACAATCGGACCCTCTCCACTCACACACACAATCGGATCCTCTCCACGCACACACACACAATCGGATCCTCTCCACGCACACACACACAATCAGACCCTCGCCACTCACACACACACAATCGGACCCTCTCCACACACACACACACAATCGGACCCTCTCCACGCACACACACACAATCGGACCCTCTCCACTCACACACACACAATCGGACCCTCTCCACACACACACACACAATCGGACCCTCTCCACGCACACACACACAATCGGACCCTCTCCACTCACACACACACAATCGGACCCTCTCCACGCACACACACACAATCGGACCATCTCCACTCACACACACACAATCGGACCCTCTCCACGCACACACACACAATCGGACCCTCTCCACACACACGCACACAATCGGACCCTCTCCACACACACACACACACAATCGGACCCTCTCCACACACACACACACAATCGGACCCTCTCCACTCACACACACACAATCGGACCCTCTCCACACACACACACACACACACAATCGGACCCTCTCCACACACACACACACACACAATCGGACCCTCTCCACACACACACACACACAATCGGACCCTCTCCACTCACACACACACACAATCGGACCCTCTCCACGCACACACACACAATCGGACCCTCTCCACTCACACACACACAATCGGACCCTCTCCACACACACACACACAATCGGACCCTCTCCACGCACACACACACAATCGGACTCTCTCCACACTCACACACACACAATCGGACCCTCTCCACACACACACACACACACACACACACACACAATCGGACCCTCTCCACACACACATACAATCGGACCCTCACCACACACACACACACAATCGGACCCTCTCCACACACACACACACAATCGGACCCTCTCCACACACACACACACACAATCGGACCCTCTCTACACACACACACACACACACACACACACAATCGGATAGCCTGCCAAACTCACTGTTGAAGCTCACACACACAAACAGTGATTACTTGTACAAATTAGTAGAGGTGGTGGGTGTGTCGGGTGGGTCGGGGGGGGCAGCAGCAGTGCATGTGGAGCCAAAACCTCAGCAAGCATCACAAGTATCAGCAGCTTCAGAAAATGAGCGACCAAAATGGCGAGGGGAAATGTTTGCTGAAAATCCATGTACTTTACATGCCCAGCCCTACATAGTGCCGTTTTATTATCCAGAGCCATACATAGTGCTGTGTAATTATCTGGAGACCTACATAGTGTCATGTTATTATCTAAAGAGCTACATAGCATCATATCATTACCTAGAGACTTAAGTAATATCATATTATTGACCCATCATTTGCTGTCAAAATAACGGTGATGCTAATGGTGCTTGCCGTTATTTCCGCGCAAATCCTGCAGCAACTTCAGGCGAGGGGCTGATCCACGATTAAACTGGAAATCCAAAAGTTGCTGTCGAGATGCGCCACTCTGCCATTAGCTTTGTGAAAACGGCAGCATGCTGTCTGCCCCACCATTGAAATGTATTGAGTGGCGTGAAGTTGCTGTATTTGGGCGGTAGATGCGAACTAAACTCACCACATTGATCTAGATATCTACGTAGTGTCATGTTATTATCGATAGATCTACACAGTGTCATGTTATTAGGTAGAAATCTGTTGGGTGTAGTATTATAACCGAGAGCCCTGCCCAGCGTCATATTATTACCTATTTCAGATTATTACCTATTGCTGTCAGAAGGAAGGCTGCAGAACCTTCTCCTTGCAGAAAGAAGGATGAATTTACTGAGGTTGTGCCTCGAGCATGGAGCCTCACCAGATAGGAGCGCAGGTTGGAGCTAGTACTGTAAGGTTGCAGCATCAGTCTCTGACCAGCCCTCCCATGTGGTGAGGCTCGTGCTGGGACCGCAGCCTCTATGATCTCGCCTTTCGATTTCTGAGCCACTGGATGGGCAACTCCTGACTGATAGGTTACATTCTGTATAACAGGGAGAGCTGCACCGTGCTGCAAGCACAACATCCCTAGACCTGGAGAAGGAATATTTGGCAGACAGCAGCGGGAAAGTGGAATTCAGTGCAGGAAAAAACCAATATGTGCTGAACTTTAAAGGTACAGTCACTTTAAGGAAACTGATTTCAATTATCTGGCGTAGAGAAAACGTTCCTAAGAAATCTTAAAATTACAAGCCAAGTTTTTCTTTCTCTGAGTAAAAGACTATCATTGTCTGATTTCTATCTCTCTCCCCCCTCCTCCCCATTTAGAAATGTGTCAAAAAAACTCACGTATCGGCACTGAAAGAGAAGTCCGCAGGAGGCCGAAGTTCATCTCTGAACAGGATGTGGACAGTCAGATACAAAAGTACGTAACACCCGTCAACGGCCTACCTAAGGAGGCCTTTGAGTATAGCCTGCGTCACTTAAGAGATAAGTACAGACGGGGACGATCACTGGGCACCATCTTAGCTCATCCAGAGAGCTCTGCAGTATCTGATTGATTCCAAGGGATTGCCTCCGTTGACCTCGGTGGAAATCGATTCCAGGCGTTGATCAATCATCCTTTACGTGAAGAGAACTTTGGTTTTAAACTTGTCTTTCACCAGTTTAACTAAACCTGCTCGCCCTGTTATTGCGGCACAACTCGAAGCAATACTGCGTATTTTCTATACTGATTACTTCCTTGCATGTGTCTATAAGGCCTCGCTCAGTTGCCTCTTTTCAAGGTGGACTAGCCCAACTCTTTCCTCACGGTTCAGTGCTCTGGCACTAGGGATCAGCTTTGTGTTCGGAGCTTGAAGGTGCCTTGGTGATTTGCCCCATAATCTGAAACATTCTGGGAGGAGATACAGTCCCTGTCGCTTAAACCGCCCACGTTTAAATTGGGCAACTGGCGCTGACCAGTTCCCATTATTGTCGACTACAAAGCCATCCCTTACAGCGTGTTTAGAGTGCCGGCTGTTTCGGGCAAAAACAGGAGTTCAGTGAGTAGACGGCACCTCGTTAAGGTAAACTTCTACGTCAATTACACGATTAATTAAATTCTGTCAGCTGTGGCTCAGTGGGTAGCACTCTTGTCAGAAGGTCATGGGTTCAAGTCCCACTCTGGAGACCTGAGCGCAAAATCTGGGCTGACACTCCCAGTGCAATACTGAGGGAGTGCTGCACTGTCTGAGGTGCCATCTTTCAGATGAGACATTAAACCGAGGTCCCCCTCTTAGGATCCCAGGGCAATATTCGAAGAACAGAAGGGAATTTCCCCCTGGTGTCCTGGGCCAAGATGTATCCTTCAACCAACATCACTAAAACAAATTATCTGGTTAATATCACATTGCTGTTTGTGGGATCTTTCTGTGCACAAATTGGCTGCCGCGTTTCCTACATTACAACAGTGACTACACTTCAAAAAGTATTTAATGGGCTGCAAAAAGCTTTGGGATGTCCTGAGGTCATAAAAGCTGCTATATAAATGCAAGTCTTTCTTTTCTTTCTGACAATAACCCAACCGAACAGTTTAAGTGCAGCTAAACCAACTAGTATTTTAATACTAGACAATTTGTTTCTTTGATATTTTGTTTGTCATCTGCTCCCGCTGCCATGCTTCAGTTGAGTTCAAGTTCCTCTGCTGTTCTTAAGCAGGCAATCATTGTGAGAGAAGCAAGTTGAGGCAAACAAGTTATACAGAATTTCTACACAAACTACCAATGGCACTATGTACAGGTTCTCATGAAGGAATTTGTTTTGTCCATTTCAAGGTTTAGTTAGTGTCAGAACTGTTCATCGCGTATAGCGGGCAAGTCGTATTAGCACCAACACGCCTGCGATAAGTGGTGGGAACTGTACCTGTCAGTTCTCTCCACCCTGTTTGAGGCTTTAGAAACTTTCAGTTAGGGGCAGCAGCTACTTTGGGTAGAACTTGCTCTCCTTGCACCCCCCCCCCCATCCTGTGACATCATGAAATGACACCATAATTATCAGCAATGGCTTCTCTTCCTGCTCCCGCACCGTTACCTCTGGAGTCCCCCAAGGATCTATCCTTGGCCCCCTCCTATTTCTCATCTACGTGCTGCCCCTCAGAGACATCATCCGAAAACACAGCATCAGTTTCCACATGAACACTGACGACACTCAGCTCTACCTCATCACCATCTCTCTCGACCCCTCTACTGTCTCTGCTTTGTCACGCTGCTTGTCCGTCATCCATTAATGGATGAGCAGAAATTTCTGAATATTGGGAAGACTGAAGCCATTGTCTTCAGTCCCCGCCACAAACTCCGTTCCCTGGCCACCGACTCCACCCCTCTCCCTGTTCATTGTCTGAGGCTAAACCAGATCGTTTGCAACCTTGGTGTCATATTTGACTCCGAGATGAGCTTCCAACCATATATCCACTGCATCACCGAGACCAGCTCCCTAACATCGCCCGACTCCGCCCCTGCCTCAGCTCATCTGCTGCTGAAACCCTCATCCATGCCTTTGTTACCTCTAGACTCGACTATTCCAATGCTTTTCTGGTTGGCCTTCCACTGTACATAAACTTGAGCTCATCCAAAACTCTGCTGCCTGTGTCTTAACTCGCACCAAGTTCCGTTCACCCATCACCCCTGTGCTCGCTGACCTACATTGGCTCCCGGTCAGGCAACGCCTCAATTTCAAAATTCTCATGTTCAAATTCCTCCATGGCCTCGCCCCTCCCTATCTCTGTAACCTCCGCCATCTCTACAACCATCCAAGATCTCTGCGCTTCTCTAATTCTGGCCTCTTGCGCATCCCTGATTTTAATCGCTCCACCATTGGTGGCCGTGCCTTCAGCCCCTGGGCCCCAAGCTCTGGATTTCCCTCCCTAAACCTCTCCGCCTCTCTCTCTCCTTTAAGATGCTCCTTAAAACCTACCTCTTTGACCACCTGTCCAAGTATCTCATTATGTGGCTCGGTGTCATGGAATGTTTTAGTACGTTAAAGGCGCCATACAAATGCAAGTTGTTGTTGTTAATAGAGATCCTTGAAAAGAAAAGAAAGACTTGCATTTATACAGTGCCTTTCACAACTTCAAGATGTCCCAAAGCGCTTTACAGCCAACGAAGAACTCTTTGAAGTGTAGTCACTGTTGTAATGTAGGAAACACGGCAGCCAATTTGCGCACAGCAAGCTCCCACAAACAGCAATGTGATAATGACCATATAATCTGTTTAGTGATGTTGATTGGGGGATAAATATTGGCCAGGACACCAGAGATAACTTCCCTGCTTTTCCAATATTGTCATGGGATCTTTTGCATCCACCCGAGAGAGCAGGCGGGGCCTCGGTTTAACGTCTCATCCAAAAGACGGCACCTCCAACAGTGCAGCTCTCCCTCAGTACTGCACTGGAGTGTCAGCCTAGATTTCGTGCTCAAGTCTTTGGAGTGGGGCTTGACCACTTGCTTGCATCCGCTGTCTCTATTCATGACATCATTTGAGCAGGATTGGAATGGTAGTAAGTTGGATGACGAGTTGAATATCATTTTCAAAACAGAATGTTTTCCTTTTTAACTAATGCACAATTGAAAACTCCTTTTCCAGCCAAGGAAAACCTGGACAGGGACAGTCAAGCAGCATTCCAGGAAAAACCATTCCAGCGCACTGGGAGAAAGCAGCTCATTCAGACGTGGGATATAAGGTAGAGTCATTCAGCTGGCAGTGAGGGGAGAACTTTGTGTTTCTAAAGCTACTGTATGATATGCCGAGTGTGCTTGTATCAAATTCTTGTCTCAACTATTTTAATGGAGTTACTTGTTTAACATAATTGAGTTATCGCCTCTGTTAGACTCGCTCAGCATTCGTATGATCACATCATCAGCAGAGATTTCTTCCCTGTGGTCTTGAAAAACTCGCATTTGCTGATATCTATTAATTTATTACTTAAATTAGACCCATTCACTCCTTAAATTAGACCCATTCACTCCTTAAATTAGACCCATTCACTCCTTAAATTAGACCCATTCACTCCTTAAATTAGACCCATTCACTCCTTAAATTAGACCCATTCACTCCTTAAATT
Organism: Somniosus microcephalus; assembly: GCF_052327205.1. NCBI lineage: Eukaryota > Metazoa > Chordata > Chondrichthyes > Squaliformes > Somniosidae > Somniosus > Somniosus microcephalus. Next base: position 176,949,158 of record NC_140990.1, read on the forward strand.
CTACTCATCGTCAATTCTTAAATTTTACTCATTAATTCCTTAAAGTCCACCTATTTAATCCATAAATTATACTCATTCACTCCTAAAATTAACTCATTCACTGTTTAAATTCACTCAAACACTCTTAAATTGTATTAATTCCTTTCTCCTTAAATTCTACTCACTCCTTAAAATTCTATGACTTTACCTCTTAAATTGTACTCTTTTAATGTTAAATTCTACTCATGCATCACTCCTTCAATTTTACTCATTCATTCCTGAAACTGGCAGTTCTGCAGATTAAGAAATGCTGCTCACACATTACCAAAATTATATTTTCAAAATACAGAGGCCTCTTTCAACAAATTGCTTTTCCAGCCCAAGGTGCCATCTGGCATATACCAAATAAGGCAGTTTAAATCTCAACACTTGTACCTGCATTACCCATTGGCTGCTAGATTGGATTGGATAGATGGATGAAGGAAAAGGGGCTGAGGGGATATGGAAACAGGGTGGATAAATGTGATCAGAATTATTTGGGCCGAAAGGCCTGTTTCTGTTGTAACTTCTAAGTATTTCTTCTCAAACTACATCACTCTTCTTACTGGATATGATAGTGGCCCAAAGGCAGACCTGTCAATCATTGTGAGCTGCTATGTCAACATGTGACTTCTGGTGGCAAAAACTGCCGACAAGCATGGGTGCAGTTGCAGTGTCTGTCAGGCCAGGTCTTGCTGTGTCAACAACAAGAACAATTTACCCTTATACCGTGCCTTCCCAAAGAAAGACTTGCATTTCTATAGCGCCTTTTATGACCTCAGGGCATCCCAAAGCGCTTTTCAGCTAAATAAGTACTTTTGAAGTGTAGTCACTGTTGTAATCTAGGAAACAAAGCAGCCAATTTGCGCACAACAATCTCCCACAAACAGCAATGTGATGATGACCAGATAATCTGATATACATAGATACATAGAGATAGGAACAGGAGTAGGCCATTCGGCCCTTCGAGCCTGCTCCGCCATTCAATGAGATCATGGCTGATCTTCGTCTGAGATCATAGCTGATCTTACCAGTTCAGTACCCCGTCCCCGCCTTTTCTCCGTAACCCTTAATCCCCTTAGCCTTCAGAAATATATCCAATTCTCTCTTGAAAATATTTATTGAATTAGCCTTCACAGCCCTCTGTGGCAGGGAATTCCACAGGCTCACCACTCTTTGAGTGAAGAAATTCTTCCTCATCTCTGTTTTAAATGATTTGCCCGCTATTTTTAGACTGTGGCCCCTGGTTCTGTGCTCCCCGGCCATTGGAAACATTCTCTCTGAATTCAGCCTGTCCAGGCCTGCCATAATTTTATATGTTTCGATGAGATCCCCTCTCAATCTTCTAAACTCCAGTGAGTACAAGCCCAAACTATTTAATCTCTCTTCGTAGGTCATTCCCGCCATTCCAGGTATCAGCCTGGTGAATCGCCGTTGCACTCTTTCCATGGCAAGAACATCCTTCCGCAGATGGGGCGACCAAAACTGTACACAATACTCCAGATGCGGTCTCACCAGCACCTTGTACAGCTGTAGTAAGGTATCCCTATTCCTATACTCGAACCCCCTTGATATGAAGGCCAACATACCATTTGCCTTCTTAATCGCCTGTTGCACCTGCATGCTCTCCTTCAGTGACTGGTGCACAAGAACACCCAGGTCCCTCTGCACTTCCCCATCTCCCAATCTATTGCCATTTAGATAATAATCTACCCTCCTGTTTTTACCCCCAAAGTGGATAACCTCGCATTTATCCACATTATAGTGCATCTGCCACGTATCCGCCCATTCCCCCAACCTGTCCAAATCACACTGTAGCCTCCTGACATCCTCATCAGAGCCCACCCCTCCTCCTAGTTTAGTGTCGTCAGCGAATTTGGAAATATTGCATCCAATTCCCTGATCCAGATCATTTATATATATTGTGAACAGCTGGGGTCCCAGGACAGATCCTTGCGGCACCCCGCTGGTCACTGCCTGCCACTCCGAAAACGAGCCGTTTATTCCAACTCTCTGTTTTCTATCCGCCAGCCAGTTCTCTATCCACGTTAATACTTTGCCCCCAATCCCATGAGCCTTAATTTTGCATGATAATCTTTTGTGTGGAACCTTATCGAAGGCTTTCTGGAAGTCAAGGTACACCACATCCACTGGCTCTCCCCCATCTATTCTACCAGTTACCTCCTCAAAAAATTCCAGCAGATTAGTCAAACACGATTTACCCTTTGTAAATCCATGTTGACTCTGTCCGATCCTTTCCCCATTTGTCAAGTGCTCCGCTATTTTATCCTTAATAATGGACTCTAGCATTTTGCCCACAACCGATGTAAGGCTTACTGGTCTATAATTCCCTGCTTTCTCTCTACCCCCCTTTTTAAATATTGGGGTAACATTAGCTACCCTCCAATCCACGGGTACTGTTCCCGAGTCAATGGAGTTCCGGAAGATGATCCTTAGAGCATCTGCTATCTCCAGGGCAACCTCCTTAAGTACCCTAGGATGTAGTTTATCAGGCCCTGGGGATTTGTCGGCCTTCAGTCCCCTCAACTTACCCAACACCATATCCCTAGAGATACTAATTTCTGTCAGCTCCTCCCTCTCATTAGTCCCTATGTTTGCCGATATTCCTGGGAGGTTATTTGTGTCCTCCTTTGTGAATACAGAACCAAAGTATGAGTTTAATTGGTCTGCCATTTCCTTATTCTCCATTATATATTCTCCCGAATCAGACTGCAAGGGACCGACTTGGGATTTTACCAGTCTTTTCCTCCTGATATACCGATAAAAGCTTTTGCAGTCTGTCTTTATGTTTGCTGCAAGTTTACTTTCGTATTCTATTTTCCCCTTCCTGATTAATCCCTTTGTCCTCTTTTGCTGTATCCTGTACTGCCCCCAATCTTCCGGTCTGGTGCTTTTTTTTGCCAGTTGATATGCCCTTTTTTTTGATTTTATGCTGTCCCTAATTTCCCTCGTTATCCACGGTTGAGTCACCTTTTTAGGTTTATTTTTATGCCAAACCGGTATAAACATGTTCTGGAATTCTTCCATTCTATCTTTGAATGCTTGCCATTGTCTATCCACTGTCAATCCCCCCAGAAACACCACCCAATCAATCTTACCCAATTCCCGTCTCATACCCTCGTAATTCCCTTTATTTAAGTTCTGGACCTTAGTCTCTGATTCAATTTCCTCACTCTCCATCTCGACTGAGAGCTCGATCATATTATGATCGCTCTGACCCAAGGGGCCTCGTACAAGAAGATTGGTGATAAGTCCCTTCTCATTGCACAATACCCAGTCTAAAATGGCCTGATCTCGAGTCGGCTCCTCGACATATTGGTCCAGATAACCGTCCCGAAAACATTCCAGGAATTCCTCCTCCTCAGAATTTTTACTAATTTGGGTAGTCCAATCAATATGTAAATTAAAGTCACCCATGATGACAGCTGTGCTCTTATCGCACGCTTCTCTAATTTCCCTTTTTATGCCTTCCCTCACCTCCATATTACTATTTGGAGGCCTATATATCACACCCACTAACGTTTTCCTCCCCTTGCTATTTCTCATTTCTACCCATACAGATTCCGTTTCATCCGAGTTAATATCCTTCCTTTCCATTGCATTAATCCCCTCCTTTACCAGCAATGCTACCCCACCTCCCCTACCTTTTTGCCGATCCTTCCTAAATATTGTATATAGTGGCACTGGTTGAGGGATAAGTAAGTATTTGGCCAAGACTGTTCTTCGAATAGTGCTGTGGGATCTTTTACATCCACCTGAGAGAGCAGACAGGGCCTCAGATTAATGTCTCATCCGAAAGACATCACCTCCGATTTTTTTGCTCAAGTCTCTGGAGTCTCAATCCCACAACCTTCTAACCCAGAGTAATGGGTCTGTTTAAGGGAGGTGGTAGATTGAAGAGGTAGATTTTGAAGAGGATTTTGAAGGTGGAAAGAAATGGCACAAGGCAGATTGGTTTGGGAAGAGAATTCCAGAGGGCGAGGCTATAATGGCTGAAGGTGTCTGGACTCGGAAGAGTGGACGGTACAAGCTGCAACGCAGAGTTGGAAGATGTTGAGGAACTCGGCTGGAGCAAGGCCTTGGTGGGTTCGTTAGGAGGATGCAAAGAGACTGCAAGGGGATATAGACAGTGGGCAAGAACAAGGCAAATGGAATATAATGTGAAGTTATCCACTTCGGTAGGAAAAATAGAAAAGCAGAGTGTCATAAATCGCAACTTCTACAAGAAGTAACTCAGGAAGTACTACTGACCGGCCAGCTGAGGGCGCCGTCCGAGGAGTATAAATACTCGGGCGTGGGCCCAACTTGGCCAGAGACAATCTGGAAACAGGAAGCTAGTGACTACTAACTAGACCTCCATGTTTTGTTACAAGTCGATTAAAGCCTTGCTTTATGTACAACCAAGTGCGTAGTGAGTCTTTATTACGTCAATTTAATTGACTTGTTATCGTCTCCACGCCTTGGGTGATTCAGAACAACCAGCTGCAACTCGAACCGCAGAAAGGGACTTGGGCAAGAAACTGATCCATCATGGAAAAACTCCTTAGACCCGCTCGTCTCGACCTGGACCCGAATGCACCTGTGGCAGCGAAGGTATGGAAGCATTGGTTTCGTACCTTTAGCAACTTTCTTGAAGAATGTGGGGCGGATGCCCCTAATAAGTTACGAATGCTTATTAACTACGTATCCCCTCGTGTATGATTATATTGAGGACTGTATAGACTACAACGCTGCTATCCAAATTTTACAGCAGTTATATGTCAAGTCCCCGAATGAAATCTTTGCTCGACACCTACTGGCCACAACTCGGCAGCAGCCTGGGGAATCACTTGATGAATTCCTCCAGAAACTTCGCAGGCTCAGCAAAGATTGTAACCTTAAAGCGGTTACAGCTGAACAGTATCAAGAGGAACTAATCCGCGATTTCTTTATCAATGGGATTGCGTCCCCTTTTATACGTCAGCGCCTGCTGGAAAATAAAACCCTCAATTTACAGGCTGCTTATGACCAGGCGCGTTCCCTGGACTTGGCCAAGAAGAATGCAGACACTTATTTCCCACCACGTGCATGGGTGGCGGCTATCACCTTTAATAAGTCTTTCGATAGGTCTCGGGTGGATGCCCCCGCTGATGATGACTCTACTCTAATGGACGACGACCCTACCCTAGAGGCTTTTGCTGATGGCGACCCCGCCCTAGCAGCATCCTGGCAATCAGGAAGAAAGTGTTTCTTTTGTGGAAGTGCGTTCCATTACAGAACATTTTGCCCAGCTCGCAATGCGACCTGCAATCATTGCAGCAAGAAAGGACACTTTTCCAAGGTATGCCATTCACGGGCCTCTGCTAACAAGAAAGGCCGCTCCTCTAAAGTATACCGGTCGAGAGCTCCTGTTAGCTTCACAGCTGCTATCTATGGAGCTGCTCCTCTCCCAAGAACCACTGCTAAGGCTACAGCTGCCGAAGGAAAAATTACCCCTCCTCCCATCACAGCTGTTTTTCCCCAAAGTTTATCCCATGCAGCTATGAAGGTTTCAGTAAATGGGCACACTCTAAGTATGCTAATCGACTCCTGCAGCTCTGACAGCTTCATTAGTAAGCGGGCTGTCAGCAGGTTAAAACTGCGCATTTATCCCTTAGACAGGGAGATTGCAATGGCTCTGACGACTCTGACCACCAATTCTTCTGGCTTCTGTCTTGTCAACCTCATCCTCAATGGTCGCACGTATCCCTCCACCCGGCTCGGAGTACTCAAAAACTTATGCAGCGATGTGCTTCTGGGACAGGACTTCCAGAAGCAGCACAAAATACTTACTTTTGAGTTTGGAGGGTTGAAGCCGGAGCTTACCATTTCTAAGGTGCCGTTTTGTGCGCTCTCGGCGGCCTTACTCGGTGAGCCCTCCCTATTTGCCAATCTCTCCCCCCGCTGTAAACCCATAGCCACCAAATCGCGGCGCATTAGCCAAGATGACCGAGCATTTATCGAGGCAGAAATCTCTCGCCTTTTGGCTGACGGTATTATCGAGCCGTGTTCATCTCCCTGGCGGGCTCAAGTCGTCGTTGTGAAAAACCCTTTAAAACAACATAAGAAACGTCTGTGTATTGATTATTCGCAGACTATTGATCAATATACCGATCTGGATGCCTACCCGCTACCACGCATAGATGACATGGTCAACAACCTTGCCAAATACAAGGTATTTTCAACCTTCGATTTAAAGAGCACGTACCATCAGGTACCGCTGAAAGACTCTGACAAAAAGTATACGGCCTTTGAGGCCAATGGTCGGCTTTATCAGTTTCGTTGCCTTCCATTTGGGGCCACCAATGGGGTGGCCGTCTTCCAACGGGCAATGGATGGCCTAGTCCGGCAAGAGAACTTGACGGATACCTTTCTGTATTTAGACAATATCACTATTGCCGGCCATGATCAAAAGGAGCATGACGCCAATCTTCAGAGATTTTTTGACGTTCTCCGTCGTCGCCACTTAACGTTAAACGAATCCAAATCAGTGAAATCGGTGCCATCAGTGAACATTCTCGGCTACTGGATGGGCAACGGTGTTATTAAACCGGACCCAGAGCGACTTCGTCCACTTCAGGAGCTCCCTCCCCCTACAAATCTCGGCTCTCTTCGTCGGGCACTTGGCATGTTTGCTTATTACGCAAAGTGGCTACCTCACTTCTCCGATAAAATACAGCCCCTGCTTCATGCGAAGTCTTTTCCATTGGAAGCAACGGCTATTTCTACCTTCAACCTCCTCAAACGACAGCTGGAGAAAGCCACGCTTCGCTCCATTGATGAAAACCTTCCTTTTGTGGTCGAATGCGATGCATCGGAGGTGGCGATCTCGGCTACCTTGAATCAAGGTGGTCGACCTGTGGCATTCCTATCCAGAACCTTACAGGGTAGCGAGCTCCATTACCCGCCCCGTCGAGAAGGAGGCTACAGCCATCATCGAGGCTGTACGCCAATGAATCATTTTCTTGCTCGGCGTCATTTCATGCTCATAACTGACCAGCGCTCCGTGGCCTTCATGTTGGATAACCGGAAGTGCACGAAAATCAAAAATAATAAAATTCAACTCTAGAGGATGGAGCTGGCTGCCTTTGGATATACTATCTGTTACTGACCCGACAAACAGAATGTGGCCCCAGATACCTTCACACGGGCATTTTGCTTTTCAATGTTGTTGTGTCCGTGTATAATAAGACACAGACTGCGGAGAACGGTACAACAGGTGTTTACTCAACGTGGCTCACACTGCAACTGATCTGTACAGATTACTACTCAGTGCTATATACAGGTGTGGTCACTGCCGGTACTGCAGTATACATGAGCTGTAAAACATAGTTCCCCCCTTAAAGGTATACACATTACAATTCCTCCCCTTTTAGATTAACAGTACCATAACACTCATTTAACAATTAAATATCAAACTAATTACAATTAACACTTTTAACATGCAACATTAGCTGAAAATAGTCTATTTATATATTCAGTCTTTGGAGAGGCTTCCTGAGCCTTTCCCGAGTGTCTTGCTCTTGGTGCGGAGGCGATTCTGGCCCCCTGTCGTCGGTTGGTTCATTAGCTTCCGATGCTACTGTTTCTGGGGTAGATGCGACCTGTACGTCGGGTTCATCACCAGGTACGTATGGGCGAGGCATGGGGTTGACTTGTTCCTGTGACTCTAGGATCTGGTCAGCATGGCGTCTCACGATGCTCTCCCCAACGTCCACTGTGTACATTAGTGGGCCCTGCCGTGTGCATATCGTTCCTGGCTGCCATTTTTCTGTTCGGTAGTCGCGGGCCAAGACTGGTTGCCCTACATTGAAGCTCCTTGTTGGCTTCTCATGGATGTGCTGGAATTGCTTACTCTCAACATCTCTTCGTACGTTTGGTCTGAGCAAATCCAGGCGAGATCTTAACCTTCGGTTAAAGAACATCATGGCTGGGGCCTGGTTGGTGACTGCATGTGTCGCATTCCGGTAGGCGAACAGGAAATTGTCCACCTTGTGCTGCAGCGGAATGTTGTCATTGTACATAGCCTTTATTGCCTTCTTAAAGGTTTGTACGAACCTCTCAGCCAATCCATTTGTGGCTGGATGATACGGGGCGGATGTGTAATGCCTTACCCCATTCTTTTTCAAGAACCTCCGGAACTCTTCGGACACAAACTGTGGTCCGTTGTCGGAGCAAATCTGTTCTGGCAAGCCATTCCTGGCAAAAATGGTCCATAGGACTGCAATAGTTTTCTCCGTGGTGGTGGAGGACATTTTGATGACCTCAGGCCATTTCGAGTGCGCATCCACGGCTATTAAAAACATTGAGTCCATGAATGGACCAGCAAAATCAATATGCACCCGTTGCCATGGAGATGAGGGCCACTCCCATGGGCGTAGAGGGGCCTGTGGTGGTGCATTTTGGACTTTCTGGCATCCTGAGCAGCTCTTGGTCAGGTCCTCGATTTGTTTATCGATTCCCGGCCACCACACATAAGCCCTGGCTAGGCTTTTCATTTTTACCCCTCCCAGATGACCCTCATGAAGCTCATTGAGCACTCTATCCCTTAACTTGGGTGGAATTACCACTCGGGATCCACACATCAAGGTCCCCCGGCACACTGACAGCTGTTCTCTCCTTGTCAAGAATGCTGGCAACAGTGAGTCGCCATGTGCTGGCCATCCCTTCACCGTCAAATCATATACCCGAGACAGTGTCGGGTCATTTCGGGTCTCCTTTTCGATACAAGCGTTAGTTACCGGTAGGTATTCGGAATATTTCGACAGGATCCACTGCTGGTGCTTCCTCCGCAGTAGGCAGTGGCAGGCGTGATAGCCCATCAGCATTTCCATGCTGTTTCGTGCCCTTATATTCAATCTCATAGTGGTGCGCCCCTAGAAAAAGTGACCATCTTTGTAGTCGTTGCGCAGTCATCACCGGAACGCCCTTCTTCGGATTAAAAATGGAGACAAGAGGCTGGTGATCAGTCAGCAAGGTGAATTTCTGCCCGTGCAGATAGTGATTGAACTTTTTCACTCCCCACACTAGGCTGAGGGCCTCCCTGTCAATCTGGGCGTAGTTACGCTTGGCTGAGGTTAGTGATCGTGACGCGAAGGCTATTGGCCTCTCTGAGCCGTCCGAGAATTTGTGCGACAGCACCGCTCCAATGCCGTAGGGTGATGCATCACATGCCAACCGAATTGGTAATGCTGGGTTGTAATGGGCCAATACCTCTTTCGATGTGATTAGTGTTTTGCTCTTCTGGAAAGCTCGTCTACATTCGTCACTCCACTTCCATGGCACCCCAGTTTGCAGTAGGGTGTTCAGTGGGTGTAGTATTGTAGACAAATTTGGCAAGAACTTATGGTAGTAGTTTACCAGCCCGAGGAACGACCTCAGTTGTGACACATTTTCCGGTGCTGGAGCCTTGACTACTGCCTCAATCTTCTCTGGGGACTTATGTAACCCCTCTTTATCGATAACGTGGCCACAATACGAGATCTGTTTTCTAAAAAACTCGCATTTGGGGCGGTTAGCTCGGAGCCCATATTCCTGCAATCTAGTGAGCACCTGCTCCAGGTTGGCAAGGTGATCATTGTCATTTTCGCCCGTGACCAGGATGTCGTCCAAATAACACTGGGTCCCGGGGATCCCTTGCAGGACTTGTTCCATTGCCCTCTGCCAAATAGCCGGAGCTGATGCTACCCCGAATACCAGCCGGTTGTTTTGGTAGAGACCTTTATGGGTGTTGATTGTGAGGTATTTTTTTGATGCTTCTTCTACCTCCATTTGCAGATACGCCTGGGCCAGATCAATCTTAGTGAAGCGTCTCCCTCCATATAGCGAGGCGAAAATATCTTCAATCCGCGGAAGTGGATATTGTACGGTGTGAAGGACTGGGTTCACTGTTACCTTAAAGTCCCCACAGATGCGAACCTTCCTTGGTTCCCCAGGCGTGCTGCTCAACGACTTTTTCATCACAGGGACGATGGGTGTAGCCCACTCGCTCCAGTCTACCTTGGACAGTACACCTGAACGTTCCAGACTCTCCAGCTCTGCTTCGACGGCTGGGCAGGTCGCATAAGGTACCGGTCTGGCCGTAAAAAATTTTGGGCTTGCGTTTTCTTCGATTTTAATCGTCGCTGTCATGCCTTTTAGTGTTCCAAGTCCTTGCTGGAACACTTCTTTCGCATCAGTTAGGATCTTTGACAGTCGCCCAGGTGTGACGTCGTCATCCTTTTTGTCAGCCACAGTCAGTGTCTGTATGGAATGCCAATCCAGTTGTATTTTCTGGATCCATTCACGTCCCAGTAATGGTGGTCCTCCATCTTGCAATACATACAGGTCTAGTTTTGGTGTTTCCTTACCGTTATATATAACGGTCACCCTTATTTTTCCTTTGGGGTAGACTTTTTGCCCCGTGTACGTCTTCAAAATAATTTTTGTGTCTCTCAAGGGTATGTGTGAGAATAGCCACTCGTAGTCCCGTCGGTTTATGACTGTTAGGGCTGATCCTGTGTCCAATTCCATCTTTACCTGGACTCCTGCTAACTTGAGAGTGACCCAAATGGTTCGGTGATCCTCCGTTGTGATCACATTATGTAGTTTCAGACCACTCAGTTCCCTGCATTCGGAGTCGTTATCACTCTTTTGTTCGTCTGAACTATTCTCCGTCATCTTATGTACCTTCTTGTACTTTCCTTTGGTAGGTTTCTTATTGCTGGTTTTCTTTCCCGACCTGCAGACTCGTGCTATGTGTCCTACTTTTCCACACTGTCTGCACACTTTGTCTTTGAACCAGCAATCATTCTGGTCGTGTGTTGTTCTGCCGCAGCGATAGCACTTCTCTGTTCCATATGACATTTCGTTTGTGCCATATTCTTGCGGTCTCTGTTGTATCTCTGCAGCGCCCCGTGCTGCTGCTTCATATGATACCGCAATGCTGAAAGCCTTTTCCAGCGTAAGGTCCTTTTCAGATAAAAGCCGTTTCTGGGTTCCTTCACTTTGAAGCCCACACACAAACTTGTCCCTTAAGGTATCTGCCAGTCCCGCTCCAAACTGGCAGTGTTTCGATAGTTTGCGCAGTTCTGTTAAATAATCAGCATTGCTTTCATCCTTATGCTGGTTCCGTTTGTGAAACTTGAATCTTTCTGCTATCAGCAGCGGTGTGGGGTTTAAATGTTCCTTTAGTATCGTTACTATGTCTTCAAAACTCTTTTCCATTGGCTTCGTTGGGGTTACTAGATTTCGTAATAAACCATACGTCTTTGCACCCATTAAATTTAACAATACCGACGCTTTCTTGTCATCTGACACCTCATTTGCCTTGCAGTACACCTCTATTCATTCGACATATGTAGTCCAATCTTCGACTTCATTGTCAAATGCGGTGATACTGCCACTCTTCGGCATTTTGGGTGTGGTTTAAAATGGCTTAAAATGGCATCTCCCAATGGCTTAAAATGGCGTCTCCCGCGCTTTCATTCCTCCCCCACTGCTGCCAACGCCGCTCCCGGCGGTTCTCATGGCAATGGCGGCGCCCTGTAGGTTTCGCGCGCTTCTCCTGCGCTGCTGCCAACGCCGCTCTCAGCGGTCCTCGTGGCAATGGCGGCGCCTCGCGGGTTTCTGCGCGTCTCTCTCTCCCTCTCTCCGACGCCGCTCGGCCCCTGAACACCGGCTGCGCCCTGTGCGCTCTGCCCTCTCTCTCTCCCCCGTCGACGCTGCTCGGCCCTTTGCTGTGCCGCTCGGTCGGGCTCTAGGCTCTGTCTGGGAAGGGTCTGCGCACTACCTGTTGCCAGCCCGTTTCGCTGGACCACCTCGACTGGAAAGCCAAGCCTGGCTCTCGACAGCCTCCCCTGCAATTCTTGAGTCTCTGCTGGATGACTGGGCGGTTGCCCGTGGTCGACGCCCGAGTCTCTAGCCTTGACCTCCAATCCACTGAACTCCAGGAACGAATCCCCGGGAGGTGATGCAGAGTTGCAGGTAGGTTTGAACCTGCCTCGTCGCCAATGTTGCGTCCGTGTATAATAAGACACAGACTGCGGAGAACGGTACAACAGGTGTTTACTCAACGTGGCTCACACTGCAACTGATCTGTACAGATTACTACTCAGTGCTATATACAGGTGTGGTCACTGCCGGTACTGCAGTATACATGAGCTGTAAAACATAGTTCCCCCTTTAAAGGTATATACATTACGATTGTCAACGTCGACTCTGGCGGATCTGCATATGGACTTATGCCATCCTGGCGTTACCCGTATGTTGCACTTTGTACGCTCCAAAAATCTACCATTATCAACGGAGGACGTAAAGAAAACATGCTCCTCCTGTAGGATTTGTGCAGAATTGAAACCACGGCCTAGAAATTGAGTGCCCTTAGCGCCGATTTTGCGGCGCTAGAGGGCCTAGCGCTGCATTTGGCGCCGGCGCCGAAATTGCCTGGGGCCCTTACGCCGCGGTAGACCGGTAGCGCTGCGCCGGCACCGATGACGTCATCGGTGTGCGCAGCGTCCCGGTTGCCATGCCGACGGGCCCCAGCGCCGAAATTCAGTTGCGGCCGCCTCGCCCGTGACAGCCGCAACTAAGACTCTGGCAACAGAGTCTTACGAGTCTTTGCGCCGGCGCATTAAAGGCCCCGCGGCGGCCGGCCGCTTTCCCGCCGGCCGCCTGGCCGCAGCTCCCTCCCCGGACTTCCCCCCCCCCCCCCCCCCCCCCCCGGAACAGAAGCAAGCCCGGCACTTGTCCGAGGTGCCGGGCTCATTTTTTAAAAGATTTTCGCGGGCCGCGATCGGGCGCAGGCAGCTCCTCCTTAAGGGAAGGAGGAGGCCTGCACTTCCCGAGCCTGCCGCTCCGCATCGGGTGCCGCAGCGCCGGAATTGCGGCGCGAAACGGCAGTTAGCGCCGATTTACCGCCGCAAAGACCCTTCAGTAGCGCCGGCAGCCGTTTGGGCGCGGCCCTGCTGAATTTTTGGCGCGCGCAGGGGGACTTAGCGCCGGCACTAACTTCCGGCGCTAAAGCCCTGGCTAAGCCAAAACTCAATTTCTAGGCCCACAATTCTTCCGCCCATCAGATGACTTACTCATACATGCAATGCAGCCTATGCAGAGGCTCAGAATAGACTTTAAAGGGCCATTGCCTTTGTCAACACGGAACACCTACCTACTTACGATGGTAGACAAGTATTCACGCTTTCCCTTTGCCCTCCCCTGTCCTAATATGCTTACCTCTACGGTAATTAAGTGCCTCGATCAGGTCTTTTCCCTCTGCGGGACGGCCAATTTTATCCACACGGATCGGGGTCCCTCCTTTATGTTGAGTGAACTTAAAAGTTATCTCTCCCAACGGGGAATCACCTCGAGTAAGACGACACCATATCACCCAATCGGCAATGGACAGGTTGAACGATACAATGCCATCATCTGGAACGCTGTTCGTCTGGCACTGAGGTCACGCAGCCTACCAGACCAGCAGTGGGAAACTGTGCTCCCCGACGTGTTACACTCTGTCAGGTCTCTTCTCTCCACATCCACTAATGTCACACCTCATGAGCGATTCTTCAAATTCCGGCGTCGCTCTACACATGGGACATCTCTACCGTCATGGTTGGTGGCTCCAGGCCCTGTGCTACTCCGGAGGTTTGTCCGGTCTGCCAAGAACGACCCTCTCGTTGACGAGGTGGAATTAACGGAGGTAAACCCCACGTATGCGCACGTGCGGTACCCCGATGGCCAGGAGTCCACCGTCTCGCTCAGAGATCTGGCTCCCTGCCCAACCGGTCACACGGGCCCGAATGATGAAGGATCCCACGACGATGATGTCAACACGCCGCACCCCTATGAAGATGACGCCCTACCTGGGACATCGAGGGATCTGCCGGCAGTGCTACCGGATCAACTCGGGGAGCCGAACGCTCCCCGTAGGATGGCCACCCGAAATCAGGACGCCGGACAATCTCCGGCTACGACCCAGGATGAGGCCAGCTCTGCGCCTGTGGGGACCCGCACCCGGAGTCATGATATTCCCAGGCCTCCACAGGACGATCAAGACGACGTGGACTCTACCGACTTACCGGTATGGGCCAAGCGACCCAGGGACCAGGACACAGTCCGGGGAGACGTGCCTTCCGGTCACAAGCAGAAAGCTAAACGACTACGGCTATTTTTGGTCCGCCTAGTCCGTTAAAGGAAGACTGGACTTCCAAACCTTTTAGGGAGGAAGAATGTCATAAATCACAACTTCTACAAGAAGTAACTCAGGAAGTACTACTGAACGGCCAGCTGAGGGCGCCATCCGAGGAGTATAAATACTCGGGCGTGGGCCCAACTTGGCCAGAGACAATCTGGAAACAGGAAGCTAGTGACTACTAACTAGACCTCCATGTTTTGTTACAAGTCAATTAAAGCCTTGCTTTATGTACAACTAAGTGCGTAGTGAGTCTTTATTACGTCACAGAGTTTTTTTTAAATGGTGAGAGATTAGGAAATGTTGGTGTTCAGAGGGACCTGGGTGTCCTTGTACATGAATCACTGAAAGTTAACATGCAGGTACAGCAAGCAATTAGGGAAGCAAATGGTATGTTGGCCTTTATTACAAGAGGATTTGAGTATAAGAGTAAAGACGTCTTACTGCAATTATATAGGGCCCTGGTGAGACCACTGTGGTAAACCACTGTTATTGTTGTTGTTGTTGTTGTTACACACTGTTGTACCTATGCATGCCTCAACATGTCTCGGCTGGCTCCACCCACAGGCCCAGGTATAAAGGTGATTGACCTGCAGCCCCCTGCCTTCTTGGAACCCAGTCAACCACGAGAGGCATGCTCTGTTCTTTGCTAATAAAAGCCTTTAGTTACTCTCTTAACTCTCAGTCTTTTATGAGTAATTGATAGCGCATCAACCACACCTGGAGTATTGTATACAGTTTTGGTCTTATAGTAATCTGGGATGTAATGTTTAAGTTATCCACCAGATGGAGCCAAAGATTAAGGGATCATATTCACCAGTGTTTAAGGTAATGTCCTGGTACACCAGTTAGTATGGTAATGTGGCATTGCATTATGGGTATGACTCAGAGGTGAATCCTCCATCTTGCATCGTGCAGTTAGAAATACTGTGTTTTGCTTGCAGCCTGTAAGAGATGTTTCTCTGCTACACCGTGTAATAAACAGTTGGGTTTTGTTCCTTAAGATCTCGCTTATCTCAGTTTCGGACCTTACCACTCGGATATCACAGGTCTCCTTACCTAAGGAAGGATATACTTGCCATAGAGGCAGTGCAACAAAGGTTCGCCAGACTGATTCCTTGGATGGGGGGATTGTCCTATGAGGAGAGATTGAGTAGACTAGGCCTATATTCTCTAGAGTTTAGAAGAATGAGAGGTGATCTCATTGAAACATACAAAATTCTTACAGGGCTTGACAGGGTAGATGCAGGGAGGATGTTTCACCCGGCTGGGGCGTCTAGAACCAGGGGTCACAGTCTCAGAATAAGGGGTCGGCCATTTAGGACTGAGATGAGGGGAAATTTCTTCACTCAGAGGGCAGTGAATCTTTGGAATTCTCTACCCCAGAGGGCTGTGGAGGTTCAGTTATTGAGTATATTCAAGACAGAGATCGATAGATTTTTGGATATTAAGGGAATCAAGGGATATGGGGATAGTGCAGGAAAGTGGAGTTGAGGTAGAAGATCAGCCATGATCTTATTGAATGGCGAAGCAGGCTCAAGGGGTCGAATGGCCTACTCCTGCTCCAATTTCTTATAAGGAGATATTAGGGCAGGTGACCAAGGCTTGGTCAAAGAGGTAGGTTTTAAGGAGCATCTTAAAGGAGGAGAGAGAAGCGGAGAGGTTTAGGGAGGGAATTCCAGAGCTTAGGGCCTTGACGGCTAAAGGCATGGCCGCCAATGGTGGAGCGAAGGAAGTCTGAATTGGAGGAGAGATCTCAGAGGGTTGTTGGGCTGGAGTTCTGGATAAGTTGGGATTTGTGTAGCGCTGGAGATTCATGAGGCAAAGAGACATGTAGGCTCAGAGCAATCAGGAGCATTGGCATGTGCTATATTTTGGTCAAGGAAGGCTGTTTAATCCAGGTGGAGTGTGGAACCACATTAATTATGCAGCATGGTCACCTGATCGAGCAGGACAAGAGCACAATCCCAATAGACTTTACATGGGGAAAGTTAATATGTTTACACCGAACAATATTGTAATGGAAACAAGCTGGAGTTGATTCTTGGCATGATTTCAACCTTGCTGTATTTGAATGTGTTTAGATTACCTGTTGCTCTGTGGCTGTGGCTGATAACCATCTCTCTGCAGCTTGTTCCAGTGCTCAAGTCTTCGGAGGAATATAAACAGGTGCAGTCCCTCTTTCAGCGGACTATGAGGAACAGTGAGATCCGGAAAATTGAACGAATCCAAAACCTGGCCCTGTGGGAAGTCTTTCAATGGTTTGTAAGCTGTACATTCTTCTTTTATTATCTGTTTTCTTCCCACCTGTCCCAAAGGGCTGATTCATTCTGGTGGGGGGTGGAGTGCAGTTTCTTGGGTGCAGGCTCCCTTCTGGCAACTTGGCTGAACAGCCATTCTTCCTGTGAATCTTGACAGTGCATGTCAGCAGGATATTTGAAGGGCACGAGACCCGGGCCCAACCCTGTGCTAACCTGACCTGGTCCTAACCTGACACTGTCCTGTCCTGAACCTGTCCTAACCCGACCCAGTCCAACAGGGATTACCAGCCAGTAATCGGCAGTAGCAGAAACCTTGTGTTTCTCCGTCCTCCCTGAGCAGCGGACACTGAGGCGAGTGTAGTGCCCCCTTCAACACCGACAAGGAACCTGGGAGCTCCCCGGTCTGTACGACCCAGGCCCCCAAAGTGTGAGGATGTCAGTGGTCGTTTATAAATGGTTCATCGGTGAAGCGCAGTGAGAGTGTAGTAGTGAGTGTGCTTCTCTCGGTGGCTGTCTGTCAGTGCGGTGATGTCACGTCTGTTGTGCTTGTATTTCTGAGTCAGGCAGAAGGAACAGATGAAGAAGAACAACAGTGGCAAGGATGTGAATGAGAAGCAGCTTTTCCATGGCACAAACGCCTCAATTATTGACGCCATCTGCCAGCAGAACTTTGACTGGAGGATCTGCGGGGCTAATGGAACTTCTTATGGGAAAGGTACCTGCGGATTTTCAAAACAGCTGCTTTCCTGGCTTGTGGTAGTCAGATTTGATCTAACTGTATTGCAATGAGGTAACTGTGGCTCAGTGGGTAGCACTCTCGCCTCAGGGTCAGAAGGTTGTGGGTTAAAGTCCTGTTATAGAGACTTAAGCACAAAAACCTAGGCTGACTCTCCAGTGCAGTACTGAGGGAGTGCTGCACTGTCAGAGGTGCCATCTTTCAGTTGGGATGTTAAACCGAGGCCCCTTCTGCCCTCTCAGATGGACATTAAAAAGTCCCACCAAGATCCTTGAAGGAACTTGCATTACACGTGAGGAATGCAGTTGTTGCATGCTGTAACTGAAATGGTGACTGTAACATACTGTAAGCTCTACTTTGAGATAAACTCCCTGATCTTGGTAACATACACAGAGCTCTTTCCTTTCAGCCCCAATCCAGAGACCTGAGCATATAATCCAGGCTGACACTCCAGTGCAGTGCTGCACTGTCGGAGATGCCGTCTTTCGGATGAGACGTTAAACTGAGGCCCCGACTGCTCTCTCAGGTGGACGTAAAAAACCCCACAAAGATCCTTGAAGGTACCTGATCAAAAAGAGCAGGGGAGTTCTCCCTAGTGTCCTGGCCAATATTTATCCCTCAACCAACATCACTGAAACAGATTATCTGGTCATTGTCACGTTGCTGTTTGTGGGACCTTTCTGTGCGCAAATTGGCTGCTGCGTTTCCTGCATTACAACAATGATAACACTTTACAAAAGTACTTAATTGGCTGTAAAGCTTTTTGGATTGTGAAAGGCGCCATATAAATGCAACTTCTTTCTTTCTTTAGGAAGTTACTTTGCCAGGGATTCGTCCTATTCCCATAATTACTGCCGATCCGGGCAAAACATGATGACCATGTTTGTTGCTCGGGTTTTGGTGGGGCAGTTTGTGAAAGGAAGCTCATCTTATCTCCGACCACCCTTAGTAGACGGCACGAAGACCAGATTCTACGACAGTTGCGTTGACAACATCTCCAACCCATCTATATTCGTCATATTTGAGAAACACCAGATCTACCCCGAGTACATTATAGAATACAACAGTTAAACAAAGTTATGCCTCTAGAGACAGGAAATGGTTGGTTCCACATCTGCACTCGAAGGAATCTGATCATACTTAGTTCAATGGGTTGTGCTTCCCCGCCTGATGGAAGCACTAAAACATACAAAAGTGTAATCTATTGGAAAATTCTTTCTTTCTATTTGCCTACATTGACCCCAGCCACTTCAAATTGACTGCTCACCAGGCCCAAATAACTCCCTACGGTTGGCATTGGTAATATGGTGGAATGGATTACCGGGATTGACTGATTCAATCCATTGATGCTGAGATTTCTCAGACAGTTCACTGTGCGGGAATTACATAAGAACATGAGAAATAGGAGCTGGAGTAGGCCAATCGGCACCTCGAGCCTGCTCCACCATTCAATAAGATCATGGCTGATCTGATCCTAACCTCAAATCTTCTATCACTCTGCATCCACCCGAACCCATGTGATCTCCCGGGAGAGGCGAAAAACCAGATAAAAGACCCAATGGCCAATTTGGGAGAAAAAATCTGGGAAATTCCTCTCCGACCCACCTAGGCGATCGAAATTCTTCCAGGAGATCACTCTGTCCCTATATTTTCTACAGTATTTACCTTCTGTAAAGGCGATCTCCACCCCAGCCAGGAACAGGAATAAAACCATCTCCTGAAATCTAACACAGAATTAGAACACAGTAGGAGCAGAACCAGGCTACACGGCCCCTGGGCCCACTCCACTACCCACAGGGCCATGACCATTCCGAACCTAGACTCATGTCTGCGATCTTCTCAATAGCTTATTAAAATGCCTTGACCCAAGGCTTCTTCGGCAGCACCTCCAAAACCCGCGACCTCTTCCACCTAGATAGACAAGGGCAGCAGGCGCATGGGAACACCACCACCTCCCAAGTTCCCCATCAAGTCATGCACCATCCTGACCTGGAAGTATATCGCCATTCCTTCATCGTCGCTGGATCAAAATCCTGGAACTCCTTCCCTAACAGCACTGTGGGAGTACCTTCACCACACCGACTGCTGCGGTTCAAGAAGGCGGTTTACCACCACCTTCTCAAGGGCAGTTAAGGATGGGCAATAAATGCTGGCCTTGCCAGTGACGCCCACATCCCATGAATGAATTAATAAAAAAAATTGTCCAGGATTACATGCAAATAGTGGCCGTGACCAGGTCTATGGGTGTAATTTCAGTTTCTAACCGCATCACACCATGTGTTCTGCCTCCAATTTCCTCCCCTTTCCTCCCTCTCTTGAAGACCTGTGTGTTTTTTTTTGACGTGCTCGCACACTGAATTGATGGCTGAGGTGTAAGGAACACATAGTTTCTGTCCTGCAGCACTGGAGTGAAGTAAAGCGGAAGACCATTGATGGTGCTTTAAGCCAGTCAGATCTTGTGCTCGGATTGCAGTAACTGTACGACCTTTACAAATATTGTCATTCGCTTGGGTCCGTTAACCTTATTGTGCTTTCTAATAAATCTCTTTTTTTGAAAGTGTCACAGTGCCCCCATTTCTTGTACCAAACCTCACTGAAGTTATATTATAGTTATATAAAGCTCTGGTTAGGCCTCATTCAGTGTACTGCATTCAGTTCTGGGCACCCCACCTCAGGAAGGATAGACGGGCCTTGGCAGCGCAGATTCACCAGAATGATACCGGGGCTAAAGGGGTTAAATTATGAGGACAGCTTGCATATCCTCTTGTATTCCCTCGAATAAAGAAGATTAAGGGGTGATCTGATCGAGGTGTTTAAGATGGTTAAAAGATTTAATAGGTTAGATAGAGAGAAACTATTTCCTCTGGTGGGGGAGTCCAGAACAAGGGGATATAACCTTAAAATTAGAGCTAGGCCCTTGAGGGGTGATGTCAGGAAGCACTTCTTCATATAAAAAGTAGTGGAAATCTGGAACACACTTTCCCAAAATCTGTTGAGGTTAGGGGTCAATTGAAAATGTCAAAACTGAGATTGATTTTTGTTAGGTAAGGATATTAAGGGATATGGAACCAAGGCCTTCATAGCGAGAAGATTCGAGTACAGGAGCAAGGATGTCTTGCTGCAGTTGTACAGGGCCTTGGTGAGACCACACCTTGAGTATTGTGTGCAGTTTTGGTCGCATTATCTGAGGAAGGATGTTCTTGCCATGGAGAGAGTGCAGCAAAGATTCACCAGACTGATACCTGGGATGGCAGGAATGACATATGAGGAGAGATTGGGTCGATTAGGCTTATATTCGCTAGAGTTTAGAAGAATGAGAGGGGATCTCATTGAAACTTATAAAATTCTAACAGGACTAGACAGACTAGATGCAGGATGTTCCCGATGGCAGGGGGGTTCAGAACCAGGGGTCACAGTCTAAGAATAAGGGGTAAGCCATTTAGGACAGAGATGAGGAGGAATTTCTTCACCCAGAGAGTGGTGAACCTGTGGAATTCTCTACCACACAAGGCAGTTGAGGCCAATTCATTAAATATATTCAAGAAGGAGTTAGATATATTTCTTAAGGCTAAAGGGATCAAGGGATATGGGGAGAAAGCAGGGACAGAGTACTGAATTTGGATGATCAGCCATGATCTCATTAAATGGCGGAACAGGCTTGAGTGGCCGAATGGCCTACTTCTGCTCCTATCTTCTATGTTTCTATGTAATGGAGATACAGATAAGATACAGATCTGCCACGATCTCATTGAATGGTGGAACAGGCTTGAGGGGCTGAATGGCCTCTTTCTGTTGCTATGTTCGTCACTGATGTTCCCATCTGCTCAAAACGCCTTTAAAAAAAATGCTCATAGTTTACAAATAACTCGGTCTTTTTTGTTCGCTGCCCATTTCTTCCACGATTAAAACTTTACAAATTGGCAATGATCAGGTGCTCGCTCTTGAGTTCTGACTGAACATCTTTGCTAAATGCCCAACGTTTTAAAGTTGGAAGCAAGATTCATTTTTTTTTAAATGAGAGGTTCAAGACTTTTTACAAAATAGAGATTAAATAAAGCAAAATACTGCAGATGCTGGAAATCTGAAGTAAAAATCGAAAATGCTGGAAACACTCAGCAGGTCGGGCAGCATCTGTGGAGAGAGAAACAGTTTCAGGTCAATGACCTTTCCTCCGAACTGGAAGATGTTAGAGAAAACAGCTTTTAAACAAATACAGGGCCAGAGAAAAGGGGTTGGGGTTAAGAACAAATGGGAAAGGTCCGAGATAGGGTGGAGGGCAGCAGTGATTAACTGACAAAAGGCAAAAGGAGGTGGTAAAAGGGCAAGTGAAGAAACAAAAGAGGGGTCCAGAGGAGGTGTAAATGGTTACAGAAGAATAGCTGCGTGTTGGAGGGAAGCATGGAAAATCTGGCTAAAAGGATAAGGCTCCTCTTAAAAAAAGCAGTAAGTTTAACTCCAGTGTAGATATTATGGTTGATTTTCCAAGCACACAGTGCTGTATAATTGGATGGGAAATTTCCGACTGCATGGTTGCCGTTGCCGACTGGCAAAGTTCCTGGCTGGAAAACCATAATCAGAAATTTGGCCCTGATATTTTTTATTGTTTGTTCCTGCAAAACATTCCTTCATTTGTACCCAGTTAATGACTAAGCTTTTTGGACTAGGGGAGTTCCAAGAACAACAACTTGCCTTTATATAGCTCCTTTAACGTCGTAAAACATCCCAAGGTGCTTCACAGGAGCGTTAGCAAACAAAATTTGACACTGAACCATATAAGGAGATATTAGTACAAGTGACCAAAAGCTTGGTCAAAGAGGTAGGTTTTAAGGAGCGTCTTAAAGGAGGAAAAAGAGATTATGGGAGGTAATTTCAGAGCTTAGGGCCTAGGCAACAGAAGGCACGGCCGTCAGTGGTGGGGCAAAGGAAATGGGGGGATGGACAAGAGAGCAGAATTGGAGGAACGCAGAAAGCTCGAAGGGTTGTAGGGCTGGATGAGGTTACAGAGATAGGGAGGGGCGAGGTCATGGAGGGATTTGAACACAAGGATGAGAATTTTAAAGTTGAGGTGTTGCTTAACCAGGAGCCAATGTATGTTGGTGAGCACAGGGGTGATGGGTGAACGGGACTTAGTGCGAGTTAGGACACAGGCAGCAGAGTTTTGGATGAGCTTAAGTTTATGTAGGGTGGAAGATGGGTGGCCATCCAGGAGAGTGTTGGAATAGTTCCAGTTTCGACTCCTGGTTTCTGCCAAGTCAGCTGATGTCAGACAGTGTGTGCCATCGGAGTGTTTGCAATTGGCCTCAGTGCCCCTGGGCTACAGAGGAGAAAATTAGCCAGTGTTTTTGCTCCTGCTCACCATGCAATGGTCCAAATGCTGAAAGTGCACATGTGCGGATAGGGTCAAGGATCAGCTATGATGAAACACAGAAACAAGAGGGGGCCATTCAGCCCCTCAAGCCTGCTCCACCATTCAATTAGATCGTGGCTGATCTGTACCTCAACTCCATTCACCCGCCTTAGCTCCATGTTGCTTGCTACCCCGAGCCCTTCAGCTTAGTAGCCCGCTGCCGTTCACCATCACAGTTCACAGTCGAATAACGGTAAGGTACTAAAGCAAAATACGGCGGATGCTGGAAATCTGAAATAAAAACAGAAAATGCTGGAAATACTCAGCAGGTCAGGCAGCATCCGTGGAGAGAGAAACAGAGTTAACGTTTCAGGTCGATGACCCTTCGTCAGAACTGGAAAAAGTTGGAGATGGAACAGGCTTTTAAGCAAGTGTAGGGGCAGGGAAAGGGGGGAGGGGAGGAAAGAACAAAAGGGAAGGTCTGTGATAGGGTGGAAGGCAGGAGAGATTAAGAGACAAAGGTGATGATGGTGCAAGGCAAAAGGAGATGGTAATGGGACAAGTTAAACAAAAGATGACTGAATGAAGTGTAAATGGCAATGGCAGAATGATTGACAGCTGCCATATGAGAGAATGAAAAAAAAGATAGGGGCAGAGGTTATGGTCTGAATATGGTGCCCTTAGAGTAGTACACCAAAACCTTCAGGAGGGGAGTGAAGAAAATTTGTGAGAATGGAGGATCTAAAAAACCACCTGTTGTGGAATGTCTGTGAATAATACTGCACCTGAACTAACATTTCCCTGGATCACTGGATAAGTGAGACCTCTGTGCATGTTGAGTGCAGGTCCTTTTGCAAATGGAAAATGGGTCAACTTGTGTTTGCGTGGCGTTATTTCCATATTGCTGTGATGGGAAGCTGGACCTGACTGGTCCTGATAGTGTCAGCCTTTACTAGATTGGCTCATTCAGTGGCCAAGGAGCAGTCTGCCCATGTAGCTGGGGATAGTACATAGTCTGGGGCACTATACAAGAACAACACCTTGCATTTATACAGCACGTTTAACATCGTAAAATGTCCCAAGGCGCTTTACAGGAGTGTAATCAAACAAAACGTTGACACCGAGCCACATATGGAGATATTAGGACAGGTGAGAGGTAGGTTTTAAGGAGTGTCTTAAAGGAGGAGAGGTAGAGAGGTTTGAGGAGGGAATTCCAGAGCTTAGGGCCTAGACAGCTGAAGACACGGCCACCAATGGTGGGGTAAAGGAATTCGGGGATAAACAAGAGGTCAGAATTGGAGGAATGCAGAGATCATTATAGAGCAAACAAGAGAGAAAATACCTTTTAGAAACAAAAACAACATGCCTAATGTATAACGCTTAAATGAAAATGGATTCTTTTTCTGGATTTTGATGTATTTGACCATCAGTGAGGGAAAACTTTTTGTCCGTTAGTTTTTATTCCATTTAACTGCTGTAGAAAAATAACAAATAAAATAAATCGCTAATTGTAACCTCTGACAATTTTGCTCTTTGCCAAATTAGCTTAAAGTCTGCCATCTTTATGCTCCCGGTCGCAAGTCCTGTGGGTACAGACTGCCACCAACCACCAGGCATGGCACACGGTAGGGGAGCTGCCCTGAAGTTTCAAACTGGGCAGCTCCTCTCTCGTATATGATTACATAGAATTTACAGCACAGAAACAGGCCATTCTTCCAACTGGTCTATCTCGGTGTTTATGCTCCACACGCACCTCCTCCCACCCGACTTCATCTCACTCTATCAGCATAACCTTGTATTCTTTTCTCCCTTGTGTACTTATCTAGCTTCCCCTTAAATGAACCGATGCTATTCGCCTCAACCACTCCATGTGATAGTTAGTTCCACATTATACCCACTCTCTGGGTAAAGAAGTTTCTCTTGAATTCTTTATTGGATTTATTAGTGACTATCTTATATTTATTACCTATAGTTTTGGACTCTCCCACAAGTGGAAACATCTCTACGTCTACCCTATCAAACCCCTTCAAAATTTTAAAGACCTCTATTAGGTCACCCTTCGGCCTTCTCATTTCTACAGAAAAGAGCCCCAGCCTGTTCAGTCCTTCTGAAGTTTGCGGCAGCAGGCACACTTCGCCAACCGTCCAATGGGATTGGGGGTGGGGGTGCGGGCAGCACTGGCCCTTCACTCACCCATGGACCCCATTTTACGACTATTGACGGGACAGGGAAAGACCCACGGTCCATCCAGCCTGTCCCGCACAACTGCGATGCCTTGTGAAATTGGCTGCAAACAAATAACGTTAAAAAGCTTACGTAATTCTTGGCTTTATAAATAGAGGCATAGTACAAAAGCAAGGAAGTGATGGTAAACCTTTATAAATCACTGGTTAGCCCACAGCTGGAGTATTGACGCCATATTCTGGGCACCACACTTTAGGAAGGATATTAAGGCCTTGGAGAAGGTCCAGAGGAGATCTACTAGAATGGTACCAGGGATGAGGTAATTCAGTTATGTGGAGAAACTATAGAAGCTGGGATTGTTTTCCTTAGAGCAGAGAAGGTTAAGGGGAGATTTGATAGAGGTGTTCAAAATTATGAGGGGTTTTGATAGAGTAAATAGGAAGGAACAGTTTCCACTGGCAGGAGGGTCAGTAACCAGAGACACATATTATAAGATAATAATTGACAAAAGAACGAGGGAGTAGATGAGGAGAAATCTTTTTTCTCAATGAGTTGTGCTGATCTGTAATGCAGTGCCTGAAAGGGTGGTGGAAGCAGATTCACAGAAATCACAGAAACCCCACAGTGCAGATAGAGGCCATTTCGGCCCATCGAGCCTGCACCGACACATATCCCACCTGATCCCCGTAACCCCTACACCAACACATATCCCACCCTATCCCCGTAACCCCACGTATTTAATCCCCCTAACACTAAGGGTCAATTTATCATAGCCAATCAACCTAACCCGCACATCTTTGGACTGGGAGGAAACCGGAGCACCCGGAGGAAACCCACGCAAACACGGGGAGAATGTGCAAACTCCACACAGACAGTCACCCGAGGCCGGATTCGAACCCGGGTCCCTGGCGCTGTGAGGCAACAGTGCTAACTACTATGCCACCGTGCTGGTAACATATTGTGATGGGATAT
This sequence comes from Somniosus microcephalus, assembly GCF_052327205.1. Taxonomy (NCBI): domain Eukaryota; kingdom Metazoa; phylum Chordata; class Chondrichthyes; order Squaliformes; family Somniosidae; genus Somniosus; species Somniosus microcephalus. Next base: position 176,974,882 of record NC_140990.1, read on the forward strand.
GTGCATTCCATCCTTCACTACCCCAATATTCTGTATTCGGTACACCTCTCGTCCTTGGGCCTCGGGTGCCATCACCGGTATTACCAATACCAACCCTAGGAGCCCTTCCCTGTCAGGTTTACATTTGACTTGTGTGGGGTGCACCCGAACCATTGCTCTCAACTGCCAAGCCGTCAAGCTCCTGCCTGCTACTGCCCGTTTAGAGGTACCGTCCCCCTTGTGCCCACTGGTCAGGTTCGCCCTTAATTGTTGATTCGTTATCCATAAGGGTACTGCCCCTGCCTGTATCTGGGCCAGGTTTTCTCTGGTTTGTTCCACAATCCAGTTACCATATGTGCTACATATGTCATTAGCAGCCACCTGCTGAGATGCATTGTATTCTTCCTTTATTAATTTATTAATGGTTTGGGCATGTGTTTCTAGCACTGTAGCTATCTTTTGCAGATGTATGGTCAGCGTTTGATCCTCAGACAATTCCTCATCTGTATTTTCATTTGTCTTTTGTAATACATCTTTAATGCGAGACCCTAGGTCTCTAACCTTTTGATCCAGTGTCGCCAAATCAATAGTATTAACAACTGAGGTACCCATATTAAAGGCAGTTGCTGCGTCATTTATCATAGACCCTTTACGTCTCCACATCTGTCTATCTCTTTTACTGTGCCCACCTCCACTTCATGTCGCACCTTGTTTTAACACTTGAGTTAGAAGATGTTAATATAATTGTTGAGTTTTCTTAGAACACCACGTAGGTAAGGCCGTATCGGTTAAATCTAGCACTACCAGTACAAGCTCATGTTGCACATTATCATACAATTAGTTTACAAGATAACTTCCATTTATCAAATCATAATTTTTCTTCTATCACTATGGGGAAATATTAACATAACATTAAGAAACTTAAATTTAATAATGTCCAATATCTTTAAATTTCATACTAAAGTTGTTGCTTGGTGAACTTAAACAGCGGTCAGTGGAAAGGGTTAACTCCTTTGCAGGCTTTTGAAGGTGGAGCAAAACATTATCAGCCTTACATAACCGGGAACCGATCTAGCAGCTCAAAACTGGGCATCCATGAGGCGCTGTGGGCCATCAGCAGCAGCAGAATTGTATTCCACCACAATTTGTAACCTCATGGCCTGGCATATCCCTCACTCTACCATTACCATCAATCCAGGGGACCAACCCTAGTTCAATAAGGAGTGTAGAAGAGCATGCCAGGAGCAGCACCAGGCATACCTAAAAATGAGGTGCCAATCTGGGGAAGCTGCAACACAGGACTACATGCATGCTAAAAAGTGGAAGCAGCATGCTATAGACAAGGCTAAGCGATCCCACAATCAACAGATCAGATCAAAGCTCTGCAGTCTTGCCACATCCAGTTGTGAATTGTGCTGGACCATTAAACAACTAACGGGAGGAGGGGGCTTCATGAATATCCCCATCCTCAATGATGGTGGAGCCCAGCACGTGACTGCAAAAGACAAGGCTGAAGCGTTTGCAACCATCTTCAGCCAGAAGTGCCGAGTGGATGATCCATATTGGCCTCCTCCTGAGGTCCCCACCATCACAGAAGCCAGTCTTCAGCTAATTCAATTCACTCCACGTGATATCAAGAAACGGCTGAGCACACTGGATACAGCAAAGGCTATGGGCCCTGACAACATCCCGGCTGTCGTGCTGAAGACTTGTGCTCCAGAACTAGCCGCGCCTCTAGCCAAGCTGTTCCAGTTCAGCTACAACACTGGCATCCATCCAACAATGTGGAAAACTGCCCAGGTATGTCCTGTCCACAAAAAGCAGCACAAATCTGTAAAGTCTGTGGGTTGTGCAGTTAATAAATACACAGACTTCAGAAGTAACAAACAAAACAGGTCTTTACTATTCGAAGGTCCGGGCGAATCTGCCCCAGCAATCCTGCTACAACACTTATATACTGGTGTGGTCACTATCGGTATTACAGTATACAGAAGCCAAACAAATAGTGCCACACCTAAAGTAGTTCCCTTAAAGGTGAACGGTTACATTCAATAGTTCCCTTAAAGATAGACGGGTACATACACTACAAAATCCAACCCGGCCAATTACCGCCCCATCAGTCTACTCTCAATCATCAGCAAGGTGATGGAAGGTGTCATCGAGCGACACTTACTCACCAATAACCTGCTCATTAATGCCCAGTTTGGGTTCCGCCAAGACCACTTGGCTCCCGACTTCATTACAACCTTGGTCCAAACATGGACAAAGGAGCTGAATTCCAGAGGTGAGGTGAGAGTGACTGCCCTTGACACCAAGGCAGCATTTGACCAAGTGTGGCATCAAGGAGCCTTATTAAAATCGAAGTCAATGGGAATCGGGGGGGAAAACTCTCCAGTGGCTGGAGTCATACCTAGCACAAAGGAAGATGGTTGTGGTTGTTGTGGAGGCCAATCATCACAGCCCCAGGACATCGCTGCAGGACTTCCTCAGGCCAGTGTTCTAGGCCCAACCATCTTCAGTTGATTCATCAATGACCTTCCCTCCATTATAAGGTCAGAAGTGGGGATGTTCACTGATGATTGCACAGTCTTCAGTTCTGTACGTACGCAACTCCTCAGATAATGAAGCAGTCCGTGCCTGCATGCGGCAAGACCTGGACGACATTCAGTCTTGGGCTGGTAAGTGGCAAGTAATATTCATGCCACACAAGTGCCAAGTAATGACCATCTCCAACAAAACAAAATCTACCCACCTTCCCTTGACATTCAACGACATTACCATTATCGAATCCCCCATCATCAACTTCCTGGGAGTCACCATTGATCAGAAACTGGACCAGCCACATAAATACTGTGGCTACAAGAGCAGGTCAGAGGCTGGGTATTCTGCAGTGAGTGACTCACCTGCTGACTCCCCAAAGCCTTTCCACCATCTACAAGGCACAAGTCATCAGGAGTGTGATGGAAAAATCTCCACTTGCCTGGATGAGTGCAGCTCCAACAACACTCAAGAAGCTCGAAACTATCCAGGACAAAGCAGCCTGCTTGATTGGCACCCCATCCATCTTAAACATGCACTCCCTCCACCACCGGTGTACTGTAGCTCCCTGATGCCACACTCGGTCTGTCAAGGGCAGTCACTCTCACCTCACCTCTGTGGAATGTTGTTCAGCTGTCTGGCTGCGAGGCCTCTGGCTTCATATTGATGTCAGTCAGGACCAGGAGAGGCTGCTCTCCACACTAAATGGGGACAGAGGCTGCATGCACCATAACTGCAATTTTTCCGGGTTTTAATGGGCTTAAACAAAGTTTTGCAATTCATATTTCAGCACATAAATTAATCAGTTTTAATCCTAAAACCAAGACCCCATCTGCCCACTCAGGCGGATGCAAAAGATCCAGTAGCTTTATTTCGTAGAAGAGCAGGGGAGTTCTCCCTGATGTCCTGGCCAATATTTATCCCTCAGAAAGCAGATTAGATGATCATTTATCTTGTTGATGTTTTTGGGACCTTGCTGTGCACAAATTGGCTGCCGTGTTTCTTACATTACAACAGTGACTACCCTTCATTGGCAGGTCTCAGTGAGGACAAATGCATTTTCAAAATTGTTTTAACTTCACAATCCATCAGCAGAAAAATGACTGCACCTAAACTTCAGGGTGTAATTTCGCACCCGTTTTGAAGCGACATAATTGCAGGAAATTCGTGTGTGCAGCTCTTTAGGCTGGGGCTGGATCCATTATAATGAGCCGAGATGCGTTTGGGTGCAAGGATTGATTGACGGGCGTGCAAAAGCAAGGAAATTCGGGCGTAGCATGATTATGTGCGTAACATACTCGTGCCCAATATGCTCGATCTCTTATGCTGGGTATTTGCTTTACACCCCGATTACGCAGATCCCTGGGCAAATACACGGGAAATTCAACCCCAGAAGGCTTAGTTGTTATATGATGCAGCGCCAGCAGGGGGAGCCATGGTAAAACATTTCAAAACCCTTCCATGTCCATTCCTGCCCATTCATCACTGTGTAGTTAAGAGGCAGAATCAGTTACTGAAGCAGACATACAGATGAGGCCTCTCTATAATTTGATATGCAGAATAGAAGCATGGCACCATAATTGCAATGTTGCTGTACTTCTTGGCTGCATTTAGCTGTGTGTAGGTTGGGAAAGTTTTGACAATAGAAATAGCAAACAGTCCTGCATCAAAAAAGAAAAAATGAGATGAGTGCATTTTGGCTGCCACTCTGGGCCTGAGCTCATTACTTCTAACTGTTTATTTTGCTTCTCTTGACCCCTTTTGGGGCCATCTCTCCAACTCCTCCTCTTTCGCCCACCTTTCATTTTTTGCTTGCCTTGAGTACTTTGGCTCCCAATCACTATCCCAAGCCTTCTCTACTCCTCTCTTCCTACTCTCCTGCCACCATTCCAGACTTGAATTTCCCCTTGAATAAGACGACAGCATTCTTCAAAGGGCCCATCGAAGCACCTGTTGCTGCCAGAAAAAAAGAACGGACGCTGAGCCAAAGAAGGAGATATTAGGTGGGGTGACCAAAAGCTCTAGTCAAGGAGGTGGGATTTAAGGAGGGCCATAAAGGAGGAGAGGGATGTGGAGAGGCAGAGAGACTTAGACAGAGGCCTGAAGCGTGAGTCCTAGCTGACTGAAGGAACAGAAGCCAATGGTGGGGCAAACAAAGGCTAGAGTCGGAGGAACGGAGAGTCTCGAGGATGGGTTGTAAGACTGCAGGAAATTATAGCGACGAGGGGGGGTTGGGGCCATGAAAGGATGTAAACACAAGGATGAGAATTTCAAATTTCAGGCACGGGGGGACCAGGTCAACCAGTATAGGTCAGCGAGTACGGCGATGTTAAATGAGTGAGACTTGGTATAGTATAGGATACGAGCAGCAGAATTTTGGTTGAGCTAAAATTACGGAGGATTTAGGATATAAGACCGACCTAAGAACATTGGAATAGTCGAGTTTGGAGGGGACAAAGGCATGGATGAGGGTTTCAGTAGCAGATGGGCTGAGGCAGGGGCCGGAGATCGGTAAAACGTCCCAAGGTGCTTCACAGGAGTATTAAAGACAAAACATTTGAGACCAAGCCACATAAGGAGAAACTAGGGCAGGTGACCAAAAGCTTGGTCAAAGAGGTAGGTTTTAAGGAGCATCTTAAAGGAGGAAAGAGAGGTAGAGAGGCGGAGAGGTTTAGGGAGGGAATTCCAGAGCTTGGGGCCTAGGCAACAGAAGGCACGGTCACCAATGGTTGAGTGATTATAAGCAGGGATGCTCAAGAGGGCAGATATCTCGGGGTGGGGTGGGGTGAGGGGGGGCGGTTGTGAGGCTGAAGGAGATTACAGAGATAGGAAGGGGCGAGGCCATGGAGGGATATGAAAACAAGGATGAGAATTTTGAAATCGAGGTGTTGCTTAACCCAATGTAGCCAATGTAGGTCAACGAGCACAAGGGTGATGGGCGAACGGGACTTAGTGCAAGTTAGGACACGGGCAACCGAGTTTTGGATGACCTCAAGTTTACATAGGGTGGAATGTGGGAGGCCAGCCAGGAGTGTGTTGGAATAGCCAAGTCTAGAGGTAACAAAGGCATGGATGAGGGTTTCAGCAGCGGATGAACTGAGGCAAGGGCGGAGACGGGCAATGTTACTGTGATGGAAATAGGCGGTCTTAGCTATGCTGCGGATATGTGGTCGGAAGCTCATTTCATGGTCAAATATGAAAGACTTGCATTTATATAGCGCCTTTCACAACCACCGGACGTCTCAAAGTGCTTTACAGCCAATGAAGTACTTTTGTAGCATAGTCACTGTTGTAATGTGGGAAACGGAAGAGAGTATTTGAAGACCAGGACCTCAAACCCAGCACTAAACTCATGGTCTACAGAGCAGCAGTGATACCCGCCCTGCTGTATGCCTCAGAGACATGGACCATGTACAGCAGGCACCTCAAAGCACTGGAGAGGTACCACCAATGCTGCCTCCGCAAGATCCTGCAAATCCATTGGCAGGATAGGCACACTAACATCAGTGTTCTTGCTCAGGCCAACATCCCCAGCATCGAAACTTTGACCACGCTCAATCAGCTCCGATGGATGGGTCACATTGTCCGCATGCCCAATACGAGACTCACAAAACAAGCGCTCTACTTGGAGCTCCGGCACAGCAAGAGAGCCCCAGGCGGGCAGAGGAAACACTTCAAGGACACCCTCAAAGCCTCCTTGAAAAAGTGTAACATCCCCACCGACACCTGGGAATCCCTGGCCCAAGACCGCACAAAGTGGAGGAGAAGCATCCGGGAAGGCGCCGAACACCTCGAGTCTCTTCGCCGGGAGCAAGCGGAAGCCAAGCGCAGGCAGCGCAAGGAGCGCATGTCAACCCAAGCACCCCACCCACCCGCCCCTTCAACCACTGTCTGCCCCACTTGTGACAGAGACTGTAGGTCCTGCATTGGACTCATCAGTCACCTGAGAACTCACTTTTAACATGGAAGCAAGTCATCCTCGGTTCCGAGGGACTGCCTAAGAGGAGTGGGAAACGCGGCAGCGAAATTGCGCACAGCAAGCTCCAAGCTCAAGTATGACACCAAGGTTGTGAACAGTGTGGTTCAGTCTCAGAGGGAGAGGGATGGAGTCAGTGGCTAAGGAATGGGAACGACCCCCACCCCCTTGAAGACTGTTGGACATTTTATTATGAAAGATCCTTTGTTGAATGGATTGATAATCATTACAGTATAGAACCCTCTCCCACTCGATCACCCCGCTGCCTGAACCTGTCGATGGCCACCTTGGCGGGTTACCTCAGTCAGGGCCTGCCTGGGCTCTGGGAGCTGCACCTGATCACACCTGAGGCGCTGGGCCGGGACCAGCTCACCTGGGCCGCACCGCCGATTGGCCGGGTGTGCGCATGCCCAGTTCAGTTGGAGGGCGGACTGGAGCCGAGCGGAGCGACGCCGCCAGCTTGGAGCGGCCAGTGCCAGAGCCTCTCCTCCCCGGCCCCGCCCATGGAGTGCACGGCCGACAATATGATCGTGTCAGGAGCCTGAAGGGCGAGCCCAGCTCAACCCCGCCGCTCCGGGAGGGATGGCGACCACCGAGCGGCTGTACGAGCTGTGGATACTGTACTGCGGCAAGGTGAGGCCGGGGACAGCGGATAGGGGTAGGGGCAGGCCGGGGATTGCCGGGCCGGGACAGGACTGGACTGCACAGGGGGCAGGGGCAGCGACTGCAGCGGGCCCTGGCCCGTCTACTGTACCGGGTCGGGAGGGGGGTCAGGGCCTGCCTTCTGTACCGGGAGGAGGCGGCGATATTGCTGATGGGAGGGCGGCTGCTGTACCGGGAGCCAGGCCCGGCTACTGGAAGAGACAACTGTCATATAGTCTGTGCCCTGCCAACTGAGGTTAGCTGTAACTTTGGGTCTGTGCAATGTGTACTTTGTGCACCTATATACAGGATATTATATATGTAGTTCGTGCGTGTGTATAGTGCGTAACGATCAGTTTAAATAGTCTATTTGTATGTAATGTAGAAGCCTGAGTACAATATATGAATGTCTTGTGAATCTATGTCATAGAATAATACAGCACAGAATAAGGCCGAGCATGCCTCTTTGAAAGAGCTATCCAGTTAGTCCCACTCTCCTGCTCTTTCCCAGCAAGTATTCATCCAATTCCCTTTTGAAAGTTGTTATTGAATCTGCTTCCACCGCCCTTTCAAGGCAGTGCATTCCAGATCATAACAACTCACTGTGTGAAATATTTTTTCTCAAGTCCCCTGGTTACTGACCCTTCTGCCACTGTAAACTCCTTATTTACTCTTAACCAAACCCCTTCAAGATTTTGAGCACCTATATCAAATCTCCCCTTAACCTAAAGGAGAACAATCCCAGTTTCTGTAGTCTCTACATGTAATTGAAGTCTTTCATCCCTGGTATCATTCTTGTAAATCCCCTCTGCACCCTCTCTTAAGGCCTTGACATCCACCCTAAAGTGTGGTGTCCAGACTTGGCCACAATACTCCAGCTGAGGCCGCCTAAGCAATATTTTATAAAGGTTTAATATAACTTCAGCAGCACCGACGCACTCTTATCTCAAAGCTGTCCTGGTCCGCAGTTCCATTTCATTCTTCGCCTCATCCGGCGCTTCAACAAAACACTTTTTTTCTTACTTTCAGGTGTCAAGGATCGCAAGCTTCAACTCTTGGACACCAACGCTCCTCTGGAACCTCCTTCCCCTTCACTTTCCTCCGACCCCATCCCTCCTTCCAGTCTCACCCCCTGCTGTGTTTTCACTATCCCCTCTGACCTTCCCCTCTCTGACCCCAAACGATCAGTCCTCAGCAAAGGCTTGAGCTTCATCCCCTGATGCCCCCATTGCAATGAATTTCGAGCTTGGCACGATGCTGAGCTCTCTTTCCATCGCCTTCGTCTCCTCTCTCCGTGCCCACTTCTTTGGCCAGGAGTCTTCCCTTCCCCCCTTCCCCCCCCCCCCCCCCCCCCCCCGCGCAGCTGACCCTTTCTCCCGCTTTCAGAATTCTCATTCTACCTGGACCCCTTCCTCTGGCCTCTTACCCTCTCTAGATCTTTTCATTGCTAACTGCCGGCGTGACATTGGCATCTCAATTTCTCTGCTGCCCTCACTCACTCCAACCTACCTCCCTCTGAAGTTGCAGTACTCCGTTCTCTCCGATCCAACCCTAACATTGTCATTAAACCTGCTGACAAGGGTGGTGCTGTTGTTGTTTGGCGAACCGACCTCTACTGTGCGGAGGCTGAACGGCAACTCTCTGACACCTCCTCCTACCTCCCCCTGGACTATGACCCCACAACCAAACATCAAGCCATTGTTTCCAAGACTGTCACTGACCTCATCTCCTCTGGATATCTTCCCTCCATGGCTGTCAACCTCATAGTTCCCCAACCCTGCACAGCTCGCTTCTACCTCCTTCCCAAAATCCACAAACAGGGCTGCCCTGGTAGACCCATCATTTCAGCCTGTTCTTGCCCCATGGAACTGATTTCTTCCTATCTTGACTCTATCTTTTCTTCCCGCCTACATTCACGACTCTTCCGACGCCATCCACCACTTTAACAGTTTCCAGTTTCCTGGCCCCGACCATTTCTTTTTCACTATGGATGTCCAATCCCTCTACACCTCCATCCTCCACCAGGATGGCCTGAGGGCGCTCCGCTTCTTCCTTGAACAGAGGCCCAACCAGTCCCCACCCACCACAACCCTCCTCCGCCTGGCTGAACTTGTTCTCACATTGAACAACTTCTCCTTTGACTCCACTCCCTCCAAATTAAAGGTGTTGCTATGGGAACCTGCATGGGCCCTAGCTATGCCTGCCTTTTCGTGGGATATGTGGAACATTCTTTGTTCCAGACCTACTCAGGTCCCCTCCCTCACCTCTTTTTCCGATACATTGATGACTGTATTGGTGCCGTTTCCTGCTCTTGCCCTGAACTAGAAAATTTCATTCACTTTGCTTCCAATTTCCACCCTTCCCTCACCATCACATGGTCCATCTCCAACTCTTCCCTTCCGTCGACTCTAATTTCTCTCCACGGATGTTGCCTGGCCTGCTGAGTTTTTCCAGCATTTTCTGTTGTTATTTCTTCCCTTCCCTTCCTCGACTTTTCTGTCTCCATTTCTGGGGATAGGCTATCGACAAACATCCACTATAAGCCCACTGATTCCCACAACTACCTGGATTACACTTCTTCCCACCCTGCTTCCTGTAAGGACTCTATTCCATTCTCCCAGTTTCTCTGTCTCCGCCGCATCTGCTCCGACAATACCACCTTCCATACTAGTGCTTCCGACATGTCTTCCTTTTTCCTCAACCAAGGATTCCCCTCTACCATGGTTGACACGGCCCTTGACTGTGTCCATTGCATTTCCCGCACTTCTGCTCGCACCCCTTCCCCTCCCTCCCAGAACCACCTTGTCCTCACCTTTCACCCCACCAGCCTCCACATTCAACGGATCATCCTCCGCCATTTCCAGCAACTCCAGCGTGATCCCACCACCTAACACATCTTCCTCTCCCCTCCCCTTTCAGCATTCCGAAGGGACCGCTCCCTCCGCAGCACCCTGGTCCACTCCTCGATCACCCCTAACAGCCCCTTCCCCTTCGCCTGGTACCTTCCCGTGCAAGCGCAGGAGATGCAACACCTGCCCTTTTACCTCCTCCCTTCCCACTGTCCAGGGCCCCAAACACCCCTTCCAGGTGAAACAGCGATTTACTTGTACTTGTAGCAATTTAGTACAGGAAACTTTGTGATATCCGGCACCGACGGGACCGAGCTGTTGCCATCCCATCAAAACTGCCGGACAAACCAGTGCTAATGTTAAAACAAAAGCTCCGTATCTAGCAACAAACCCTGTTGCTTGCTTCTAAACAGTCGGCTGTAGCTTGCAAGCGTCTCTGTAGCTAAGCAACAGCTTTAGCTAGACCTTGCAGAGCCTGACTGGTGGAAAAAAAAGCAATGAAAAGAAAAAAAACTTACTGAACCGACTCCTGAATTTTGCCGGTGGATCGAGCATTCCGGATAGTTAACCTCTGGATAAACCAAAGATTCCTGTATACTGTGTTCGCTGCTCACGATGCGGTCTCCTCTACATTGGGGAGACCAAACGCAGATTGGGTGACCGCTTTGCGGAACACCTCCTTTCAGTGTGTAAGGGTGACCCCGAGCTTCCGGTTGCTTGTTACTTTAATTCTCCGCTCCACTCCCATTCTCACCTCTGCCTCTTACGCTGTTCCAATGACGCTCAACGTAAGCCCGAGGAACAACACCTCATCTTTCGATTAGGCACTTTACAGCCTTCTGGACTCAACATTGAGTTCAACAATTTCAGATCATAACCTCTGCCCCTATTTTTTCAGGCAGCAGCTGTTGATGATTCTGCCGTTCCCATTTGCAACGTTTAACTACTCCTGCCTTCCACCCTAGCACAGACCGTCCCTTTTGTTCTTTCCTTCCCCTCCCCCCTTTCCCTGCCCCTACACCTGCTTAATATCTGTTACATCTCTAACTTTTTCCAGTTCTGACGAAGGGTCACAGACCTGAAACGTTAACTCTGTTTCTCTCTCCACGGATGTTGCCTGGCCTGCTGAGTGTTTCCAGCATTTTCTGTTGTTATTTAATATAACATCCTTGCTTTTGTACTCTATGCCACTATTTATAAAACCAAGGAACCTGATGCCTTTTTAAAGAAAAAAAAGAAAGACTTGTATTTGTAGTGCCATTCATGACCTCAGGACGTCCCAAAGCGCTTTACAGCCAGTGAAGTACTTTTTTTGAACTGTAGTCACTGTTGTAGGAAATGAACGGCCTTCTCAGCTTGTCCTGCACCTTCAAAGACTTGTGTACATACACCCCCAGCTGCCTCTGTCCCTGCACCACCTTTAAAATTGTACCGTTTTGTTTATATTGCCTCTCCTCACTACCAATGCATCACTTCACACTTCTCTGTGTTAAATTTCATCTACCATGTGTCTGCCCATTTCACCAGTCTGTCTGTGTCCTCCTCGCTGTTTACTACATTTCCGAGTTTCGTGTCATCTGCAAACTTTGAAATTATGCCCTGTGTACCCACGTCCAGGACATTAATATGTATCAAAAAGAGCAGTGGTTCCGACACTGATCCCTGACGGACACCACTGCACGCTTCCCTCCAGTCTGAAAAACTCACCACTACTCCCTGCTTTCCGTCCCTTAGCCAATTTTGTATCCACGCAGCCACTGTCCCTTTAATCCCACGGACTCCAATTTTGCTGACAAGTCTAATTATAAGTTTATAGGCATAAATATTCAACACACAGATTTCAGCACTGTGGGAAATGTGTGATATTTCTTCGAGTGAGAAACCCACTTACATTTGTGGAGGTGTGTTTATTTTTAAGGGTGATGCATTAAAATGTGAAGGCAAAATGACTCAGACCTAATGAATTATACCTGGCAAGTCTGTATGCTTATGTATATATCTATAATAATGTATATCTATCTATAACTGTGTATATATATGTGGTCTTGAAGAGAAACCCGTAGTCGGTTAGATCTTCAGACAGCAGGAAGGTGGAACAGATGAACTTATGGTCTTTTCTGGCTTTGAGGTTTTCCGTGTTTCTATTTTCTCATGACCCTGCAGGTGCGAAAGTGCAATAAATAGCGATCAACCAGCAAAGTTAACAGTTAAAAGAAAATACAGCTAAAACATTTTAATCCATCATCGTGCTTTTTTTTGTGGGCTGGGGATTGTCCAAGTCCTGCAATAATGTTGTAGTACTGCAAGGGCACTAATTTTTCATCCACCCCTGTCCTGCATTAATAATTTCTTACCCCTCATACCCTATTGAAGTTTAGGAAGTGCATTGGTGTTAATCCCCCCCATCACATCCCCATTCTGATCTTGAAGGTGCTGAAGCCGGCTCGGATACAGTTGCATGGGGGCTGGTAGCCCAAGTGCTAATACTTCTGTGCGAAGAAAGGCGATGAATGCAGAGAACAATTTAACAATGAAGGACATTGCAACTCAGCCCGGTATTCTCTTCCTACATCTACGTGTGCATTTTTTTCCAGCACGGGTTGACTAGATAGCCTTCAGGAGTGGCAATTTTTCTCTTTCATACTTCTGATCACGATGCAGTAACTCCTGTTGGAAAGTGTGTGTGTGTGTTCAGATGTTGAGCAAGGACAGGATTGGGGCTCAGCTGTGATGTTTTCCCATGTCTGAACAACCTGTCATATGATTAGATGAACCTATGAAAAATGGCCATGTGGATGAGGTACAAGGGAGCTGCCAACACTGGTGGAAATGCACTCAGCATATCTTCAAGAGAAGAGGGAAAAGGGGAGACTAGAGGAGATATAAAAGTTCTATTGCTTGGCCAGAGAGTTAGGCTTCAGAACAGGCAAGCTCATTAAATTTTGTATTGCTGAAAATCTGAACTCTGGCTGGGTAAACTTAACACTCACACAAACACTGATTTGGGGCAGTTCTCCTATTAGATCTGCCAATCCTGTCCTGAACAGGATCTTCACAGGGCTGATTGTGTAATGTGTTAGCTCCATTGGTTCTGGCTAAGTTCTGGAAGTATATGATTCTATGATATCAGACGTGTAAATTAACCTGTTCATTTGTAGATTGAAATCTGTTGATCTTTCGATCCCCAAATTATGTTACTCAGCATTTATTATCATTTACCAGCCTTAACCCTAAATCAGTTGAAAATATGTTGGGGGAAAAATTCGGTTGATTAGCGCCCTATTAACGGGGCGCAAAGTAACTAGTGCCTGGGCGCGGTGCTGCTAATGCCTCCTGCGAAATTCAGCGAGAGGTTAGCGGGGGTGCCCCATGGCGCTGCGCCTCCGGCGATGACGTCGTCGCCGTGCGCAGCGCGCAGCGTCCCGCTCGTGCCCCGGCCGCGATCTTTGGTAGCGCCCCCTGAATTACCACCGAACACTATGTCCGACAGGGTCAGGGGGGCCTACCTGCGGCCGGGGTGGTGCAAATTAAAGGGGAGGTACCAGGTGGCCCTTTTTGTTGCTGGCTGCCTGCCAGCACCTGGCCCTGTTGCTGTCCCCGGCCTCCTGTCCAGCCCTCCCCCCCCCCCCCCCCCCCGCCCCCCAACGGGGTGCCGGCTATCCTCCGTGAGCCCGGCGCTTCTCTTGAGTGCCGGGCTCTTTTAATAAGGGGAGGAAGGCCTGCAGTACCGTGGCGCTGCTGCCGTAGCGCTGCGATATTCACTCGTAGCGCCCCAAGAGAGAGGCGGGGCACTTCCAGTAGCACCCTGCCTCCTTCTTGGGGCGTTACCTGTGAATTTCGGGCGCGGGGGCGCTAACTTTTTCGGGGCTAAATTTTGCCCCCGTTGTGTGTTATTTAATTGCAGACCTCGGTACGAGCTGGGCTGTGTGTGATATGGGTGGAGAGCCCCAGAATCAGATTGTGATTCCAATTATTCCATTTGTAACTTTGGTTCAAAACATGTTGAGCTGTATCTTTGTTTGAAATTGTCGGGATGTTGGGAGGCACTGTGTTGCTAACGGGCTGTATTACCCAGGAGAATTGGGATACCCATTTGGATTTCCTTCGCTGCTGAATTCATAATGACAGCCATGCTGTCATGGGATCAGTGCTGATTTGAGGCCATGCACCCCATTGCAAAAAGAAAGATTCGATGGGAGAATTTGACTGATATTGATGGCCTGAGAACAGGCAAAAAAAGAACGACTTACATTTATGAAACGCCTTCCACGACCACAGGATGTCTCAAAGCTGTTTTCCAGCCAATGAAGTACTTTTGAAGTGTAGTCACTGTTGTAATGTAGGAAATGCGGCAGCCAATTTGCACACAGCAAGTTCCCACAAACAGCAATGCGACAATGATCAGATATGTTTTAGTGATGTTGGTTGAGGGGTAACTATTGGCCTGAACTTCCCTGCACTTCATCGAAATAGACAGCATGATTTTTACAGAGCAGGGGATTGATGAAAATAGGGAAGAGAAAAAATCGGGCCGTGGGAAAAGAACAGTGTGTTCTCCGAAAAGAATGTCTGTGTAAAATGGTATTTTTTTCAACCCCACAGCAGTGAAAATGATCGTCAGTTGTTGCATTTTATTTATCATTTACCAACATAGATCAGTGAATTTTTTTTAGAATGAGTTAAGGCCCTGTCTTTCGGAGCAACGAAGGGCTTCTTCTGGCCTAGTTTTGTTGTGGTGGTATTCTAACATTAATTGAGGTGTTTTGAATGTGGCTTGGATGGCGTGTTTTTTAAATTCATTTTCGGCATATGGGTGTCGCTGGCAAGGCTGACATTTATTGCCCATCCCTAGTTGCCCTCGAGAAGGTGGTGGTGGGCCGCCTTTTTGAGCCGCTGCAGTCAGTGTGGTGAGGGTGCTCCCACAGTGCTGTTAGGGTATTCCCGGGATTTGACCCAGCGACCATGAAGGAATGTCGAGTCGGGATGGCGTGTGACTTGGAGGTGGAGGCATTCCCATGCACCTCTTGTCCTGCTGGATGGTGGAGGTTGCGGGCTTGGGAGCGTTGGTTGTATGTATCTTTTGAACAGCAAAGCACTGGCTCTACCCAGTAGACACAAATCCCAAAGGAAGTAGTGTCTATAAATTTTAAAAATTGTGCCCACAGCTGCTGCTTCTCCCGATCAGCTGTATTGACGGAGGCTTGTGAACTTATCTTGTGTCACAGTGCCATTATTGCTTGGAGGACAGGGGTCACAGCTGTACTTGGTTATATTGCCCAGGTTTAAAATGAAAGAAGTGGTTAGGTGTTTTCTAAAAAATCTTTAAGGAAAGAAAAAATCATTTTTCATTTTCTGTAACTCTGCCGCCAACAATGTTAATTTATAGCCTTATTGAGTTACAATTACTTAAACCTTAAAGACCCAGGGTGCTTTTTGTAGGGAATTTACTTTGTCATTTTGAGTCAGTATTAATAAATTCACCAGTCCCCATGGCCTGTTATTAATGCCAGTAGCTTTATAAGAGTTTGATAAATGTACTGCTTTGCACAGTTAGGTACAGCGTAACTGGATGAAGGTCACTGTAACAGAGCTGATGCATATTTATGGGAGGGAAGAGAGGAAGACGCAATGAATGGATATTGTGTGACAACTGGACAAAGCATTCTCCGAAACACATTTCCCCTCTTCCCCTGTTTTGCTCGAAAGTACAATTAAGGAAGCATCTGTGAGCACAATGCAGCTGAAATAAAAATAGAAAGCACTGGGAATACACAGGTTCATCATTGTTGGAAAAGATAGATTAACATTCTGGGTGGAGATCCTTCGTTCAAATAAAAGTTACCCGTGCTATCCTTCACAGCACAAACCATCATTGCAAGATTGTTTTTTAATAATTTAGTGGTTATTAATGAAGTTATACTTCATTTCAAAGAAAGGGGAAGCACTGAAATTTAGCCTCAACCGTTGCAGACCTCCATGTCATCAAATCTTAAGAGGCCATCAGTGTATAAAAGACTGTACAGCTAATTTGTCGCAGAATGTTATGGAGTAAATATAGATTTTCTTGTGTGCTTTGGCAGTCTACTTATTCTGAATAATTGTTGTGCAGTTTCTTTTGATAAACCAAACAAAAGTAAAATCTGAGTACACAAGCCCAGTTTTGTACTGTAACAGTATATGTTGGAGCAGAATTTGCTTTTGTAAAGTGTACATTTTGCCCTTATTAATGAGAATGAGGATCTCGGTGTTTGATTTCAGTGTGTTGCAAGCAATCACAGAAAGCTAATTACTTCCTCCACCCCTGTTTTGTTTCCTGTTGTCCTAGACCATATTACGATTGCTGATGTAAAGCTGATTTAGGGACGTAAAACAGTTCAAAACATACAACTAAATTGGTGGGAGGTGTAGAGGGACCTCCATCCCCCACCAGGATGGCCTGAGGGCGCTCTGCTTCTTCCTTGAACAGAGGCCCAACCAATCCCCATCCACCACCACCCTCCTCCACCTGGCTGAACTTGTTCTCACATTGAACAACTTCTCCTTTGACTCCACTCACTTCCTCCAAATTAAAGGTGTTGCTATGGGAACCCGCATGAGTCGCAGCTATGCCTGCCTTTTCGTGGAATATGTGGAACATTCTTTGTTCCAGTCCTACTCCGGTCCCCTCCCTTACCTTTTTCCGATACATTGATAACTGTATCGGTGCTGTTTCCTGCTCTCGCCCTGAACTAGAAAAATTCATTCACTTTGCTTCCAATTTCCACCCTTCCATCACCTTCGCATGGTCCATCTCCAACTCTTCCCTTCCTTTCCTCGACTTCTCTGTCTCTATCTCTGGGGATAGGCTATTGACAAACATTCACTACTAGCCCACTGACTCCGACAGCTACCTGGACTACACTTGCTCCCACCCCTATCCTGTAAGGACTCTATTCCATTCTCCCAGTTTCTCCATCTCTGCCGCATCTGCTCTGACGATGGCACCTTCCATATCAGTGCTTCCAACATGTCTTCCTTTTTCCTCAACCGAGGATTCCCCTCTACTGTGGTTGACACGGCCCTTGACCGTGTCCATTCTATTTCCCGCACTTCTGTCCTCACCCCTGCCCCTCCCTCCCGGAACCACGATAGGGTTCCCCTTGTCCTCACCTTTCACCCCACCAGCCTCCACATTCAACAGATCAACCTCCGCCATTTCCGCCACCTCCAGCTTGATCCCACCACCAAACACATCTTCCCCTCACCTCCCCTTTCAGCATTCCGAAGGAATTGCTCCCTCCGTGACACCCTGGTCCACTCCTCAATCACCCCCAACACCCCTCCCCCTTCGCCCAGCACCTTCCCGTGCAAGTGCAGGAGATGCAACACATGCCCCTTTACCTCCTCCCTTCCCACTGTCCAGGGCCCCAATCACTCCTTCCAGGTGAAACAGTGATTTATTTGTACTTCTTGCAATCTAGTATACTGTATTCGCTGCTCACGATGCAGTCTCCTCTACATTGGGGAGACCAAACACAGATTGGGCGACCGCTTTGCGGAACACCTCCGTTCAGTCCGTAAGGGTGGCCCCGAGCTTCCGGTCGCCTGTCACTTTAATTCTCCGCTCCACTCCCACTCTGACCTCACCGTCCTTGGCCTCTTACACTGTTCCAATGAAGCTCAACGTAAGCTCGAGGAACAACACCTCATCTTTCGATTAGGCACTTTCCAGCCTTCTGGACTCAACATCGAGTTCAACAATTTCAGACCATAACCTCTGCCCCATCCTTTTTTTTCCCCCATTTATTTTATTATATATTTTTTTCTCTCTCCCACATGGCAGCTGTCTTTCATTCTGCCAGTGCTATTTACACTTCATCTAGATCCACCTTTTGTTTCTTAACTTGTCCCATTACCGTCTCTTATTGCTCCTGCCTTCCACCCTATCATAGACCTTCCCTTTTGTTCTTTCCTCCCCTCCTTCCCTTTCCCTGCCCCTACACTTGCTTAAAAACCTGTCCCATCTCCAGGTTTTTCCAGTTCTGACAAAGGGTCATCGACCTGAAACATTAACTCTATTTCTCTCTCCACCGATGCTGCCTGACCTGCTGAGTATCTCCAGCATTTTCTGTTTTTATTTCAGATTTCCAGCATCTGCAGTATTTTGCTTTAGTATACTAAATTGGTGGGGTTTGTTGTTCATGTCTTTGCTCTAAGAAATTATGCTTGCAAAAACGGACTCCAAATGGAATAAAACATGTTTGTGAACTAGATCACGTGATTAAGATTAATATATTCAAAGCAGTAAAACCTCCTGGAGGTTCCAATGATGTCAGGCTCAAGATTCACACACGAATAATAGCCCCTCGGTCAAAGTATTGTAGCCTGGTCGGACTCTAAACCAGAGGGGGGAAAATCCACAAAAAATAAAATTCTAACTTGTCTCGTATAAAGTTTAAATTATATTTTGCCTATGGTGATTAACTAGGAAGTAAAGTATTTGCCTCTTGTGTAATATTCCTTTAAGTACAATGGAGCAAGGTTGCACAGATCTGAGTAAGTTCCATTGTGGCTTCAGGAGGAACAAATGCTGAACAAGACATTTCTTCTGCCTTATGTTAACTGTAGGGTAGGGAACCTGGCAGGGGAATCTCCGTTTTTTTTGGCAGAGTGGCAATCTGGGGCCATTGGAAAGCTTCAGTGAAGACATTAGGATATCTATTTTAAGGTGGAATGTTTTTGAACTAATTTAGAAATCGGTTTCACAATCCATTCTACAAGTTTCTACAAGTTCTGCCCTGCTTTGAGCACCGGAGATAAACCATGAAGGGTGGCGCAGACATCATTACCAGAAGTATTGCTGAGAAGTTGGAGCACTTAACCTTAAGTACATGGATCCTTGTGCACAATGAGCGGGGGGATCTTTCGAAGATGCAGCAATTGTGAGAACGTAATCTAGGGAAATGCTGGATACCATTATGTCAAAGGCCATGTGATCACAGCTCCACAATCTTTATGCAGTCTAAGACTTGGAACGATTTGGCCCATCGTGCCTGTGCCGGCTATTTGAAAGAGCTCTCCAATTAGTTCCACTCCCCTGCTTTTTCCTCATATTTTTCCTTTTTTTTGTCTTAAAATACTCCTGTGCAGCGCCTTGGGACGTTTTACTACGTTAAAAGTGCTATATAAATACAAGTTGTTGTTGTTTTCAACTATATATCCAATTCTCTTTTGAAAGTTACTATTAAATCTACATCCACCACCCTTTCAGGTAATGCAGTCCAGATCATAACAACTCACTGTGTAAAATCTTTTTACTTGGCATATTCTAGTGAACATCTGTCAGGCTCAAGAATATGGAGCTCCAGCAAGATGAGGTGCTGGCAGAAGGATAATTATATTGTCTCTGAGAATATAAGAATTTTAGTGGATAGTTTGGTGCTCGAGTAATGAAAGAAAGAAAAACTTGCTTTTCTATAGCGCCTTTCACAACTACCGGACGCCCCAAGGCACTTTACAGCCAATGAAGTACTTTTTTTGAAGTGTAATCACTGTTGTAATGTAGGAAATGCGGCAGCCAATTTGCGCACAGCAAGCTCCCACAAACAGCAATGTGATAATGACCAGATAATTTGTTTGTGATGTTGATTGAGGGATAAATATTGGCCAGGACACTGGGGATAATTCTCCTGCTCTTCTTTGAAATAGTGCCATGGAATCTTTTACATCCACCTGAGAGGGCTGACGGGGTCTCGGTTTAACGTCTCATCCGAAAAATGACACCTCCGACAGTGCAGCACTCCCTCAGTACTGCACGGGAATGTCAGCCTAGATATTTGGGCGCAAGTCTCTGGAGTGGGACTTGAACCCACAACCTTCTGACTCAGAGATGAGAGTGCTACCCACTGAGCAATGGCTGACATTGTGGGAGTAAAGACCCTTCTGTAGTCTTGGGGGATTTAGCCAAGTAGGAACAGAAGAGTATAACCAAGGATCTTGTGGTGACTAGATTGTTGGCAGCTAAGAGGTTGCTGGTGACCAGTTGGAAATCATGTCGAGTCCCTCGAATGGATGGATCCCTCGTGTCCAATGGGCATGGCTGGGAAAGGTATGCTAGCAGAAATACACTCAAATCAGTTGAGTCACTTCGAAAGGTTGGGGAGTAGCAAGGAGGCTGAAGAATAGGGACTTATTGGGGAAAGGACCATTTTAGCTTGTACAAGAAATCATCCTCTCACTACAGCACTTTGTGTTTGGGAAGACTAGAGTTTTCTGTTTATGTAATAATATGAAATGTTTATTGGTATGTCTAATGTGTGTTTTGTATATCATATCATTACAACACATGTACAAGATCTCCCACATTAGAGTTTTTAAAATTCTTAACAATCTTAGGTGGATAAACCTCAATAGGAAGGATAATCCTGTTCCTTATAGGCAGACCGATGAGGCTTCATAGCCAAGGTGACTGTTTTTAGAGTGACTGGAAGTTGTTTTTCTTTTTCACTTCACTGTCCTTGTTGTATGTAGGTAGTTGCTGTGGTGATAAATTGGTTGAGACTTTAGGACTTTCTGTAACCAAGGTGCCAAGATGAGGCTACTACCAGTGCCATTTTTAACTAGCTGCCAGGTTTTACTTCTCTCCCTGCCCACAGTGCACTGCAAGTGGATTGACGCCTGTACTCCATATTATGAGAATTTGTTGCTTTTTTTAATTCGTTCTTGGGATGTGAACGTTGCTGGTGAGGCCAGCATTTATTGCCCATCCCTAATTGCCCTTGAGAAGGTGGTGGTGAGCCGCCGCCTTGAACCGCTGCAGTCCATGAGGAGAAGGTACTCCCACAGTGCTGTTAGGGAGTTCCAGGATTTTGACCCAGTGACGATGAAGGAGCGGCAATATACTTCCAAGTCAGGATGGTGTGTGACTTGGAGGGGAACTTGGAGGTGGTGGTGTTCCCATGTGCCTGCTGCCCTTGTCCTGCTAGGTGGAAGAGGTCGAGGGTTTGGGAGATGCTGCTGAAGAAGCCTTGGCGAGTTGCTGCAGTGCATCTTGTAGATGGTAATGAACTTAATGCACAGAGTGTGCAAGGTGCATGTGAGGCCACATGTTTCTACTTGGATCTCTGGAGGGGCGTTCTCCCTGGTGGATCTCTGGAGGGGCGTTCTCCCTGGTGGATCTCTGGAGGGGCGTTCTCCCTGGTGGATCTCTGGAGGGGCGTTCTCCCTGGTGGATCTCTGGAGGGGCGTTCTCCCTGGTGGATCTCTAGAGGGGCGTTCTCCCTGGTGGATCTCTGGAGGGGCGTTCTCCCTGGTGGAGCTCTGGAGGGGCGTTCTCCCTGGTGGAGCTCTGGAGGGGCGTTCTCCCTGGTGGAGCTCTGGAGGGGCGTTCTCCCTGGTGGATCTCTGGAGGGGCGTTCTCCCTGGTGGAGCTCTGGAGGGGCGTTCTCCCTGGTGGAGCTCTGGAGGGGCGTTCTCCCTGGTGGAGCTCTGGAGGGGCGTTCTCCCTGGTGGAGCTCTGGAGGGGCGTTCTCCCTGGTGGAGCTCTGGAGGGGCGTTCTCCCTGGTGGAGCTCTGGAGGGGCGTTCTCCCTGGTGGAGCTCTGGAGGGGCGTTCTCCCTGGTGGAGCTCTGGAGGGGCGTTCTCCCTGGTGGAGCTCTGGAGGGGCGTTCTCCCTGGTGGAGCTCTGGAGGGGCGTTCTCCCTGGTGGAGCTCTGGAGGGGCGTTCTCCCTGGTGGATCTCTGGAGGGGCGTTCTCCCTGGTGGAGCTCTGGAGGGGCGTTCTCCCTGGTGGAGCTCTGGAGGGGCGTTCTCCCTGGTGGATCTCTGGAGGGGCGTTCTCCCTGGTGGAGCTCTGGAGGGGCGTTCTCCCTGGTGGAGCTCTGGAGGGGCGTTCTCCCTGGTGGAGCTCTGGAGGGGCGTTCTCCCTGGTGCCCTGGTCAATATTTATCCCTCAGCCAACATCGCTTTTTAAAAAAACATGACCTAGTCATTATCTCATTGCTGTTTCTGAGACCTTGCTGTGTGCAAATTGGCTGCTTCATTTCCTACATTACAACAGTGACTAAAGTATTTAGTTGACTGTAAAGTGCTTTGGGATGTCCTGAGGCCATGTATATAAATGCATGTCTTTCTGACATTTTTGGTTAGCTGAAGTTTGATTGGTGTTCATGTTTGAACCAGTACAGCAGGCAGGCTTTGTAATTCGGTATGAGGAGTGTTATTTGCATTCCCCTTTGAACTTAAGTGAAGTTCTAGCATGTTACAGCATCATACCAACAAATAGTTGCTTTCAGAGCCTGCCCTCTCTGTAAAGCATGGTCAAGTAATATCGAATATAATATATATTTGTGTCTCAGTTAGAGGCTTGAGTTGTCTTTGTAGTGTATGCGTTGCTATTGCTATAACCTTTCATCAATTTTTAGCTGTCTGCATAGATTATTTGGGAATCAGCACATAAAAGGAACATTTTTCAGCAGATGTGTTGTACTATTTAAATTCAGTTATCAGCCCTTGGGGAATCCCTGTCATTCAGAAATGTGGTGTGTACATTTGTAGCATGAGACATCTCCGTAACAGATTTTGTTTCTACTTGCCCTATGCTGGATAGTACAAAAATTAAAATAGAGTGCTTTTCTGCTCTGGCTCCTTGCAGTACTGAGGGAGTGTTGCACTGTTGGAGGTGCTGTCTTTCGGATGAGACGTTAAACCGAGGCCCCATCTCAGATGGATGTAAAAGATCCCACGGCACTATTTCGAGGAACAGCAGGGGAGTTATCTCCGATGGCCTGGCCAATATTTATCCATCAACCAATATTCCTAAAACAGATTATCTGGTCGTTATCTCATTGCTGTTTGTGGGACTTTGCTGTGTGCAAACTGGCTGCCGCATATTTTACATTACAACAGTGACTACATGTCAAAAGTACTTCATTGGCTGTAAAGCGCTTTGGGACATCCTGAGGTCGTGAAATGCGCTGTATAAATGCAAGTCTTTATTTTACATGTGGTAAAAATGGGATTGAAAATCTGTTAACATCTCTTCTAGGGCTTAATTAGGTTTACGCACTGAAATGTGTGCGATGTAAACTGTTGTAACATTACAACAGTGACTACACTTCAAAAGTACTTACAGGAAACTCTCGATTTACCGGCACCTAAATAACCGGAAATCTCTGTTAACCGGCAAAATTCAGGAGTAGGTTCAGGTAAGTTTTACTTCATATTAGTGGCCGTTCCTGGATCTGTGGCTGTGTAATCGGGGTTCCTGCACTTGTTGCTAAGCAACAGGGACGCTTGGTCTGTGGCCGGGGTTCCTGCACTTGTTGCTAAGCAACAGGGAAGCCTGGATTTGTTGCTGTGTACAGAGCTCTCGTACCTTTTAACTATACCTCTCTGTAATCTGGACTTTTTGATAAACCGGCACCACGCCGGTCCCGTCAGTGCCGGATAAAAAAGAGTTTCCTGTAATTGGCTGTAAAACGCTTTGGGATGTCCTGGAGTCGTGAAATACGCTGTATAAATGCAAGTCTTTTTCATCTTGTCCAAGTTGCATTTAAAAGTCTAGATTTAAGTTTGTGGGTAAAGGGAGGATTGGAAGATTTTGGCCAGAGCAAGTTCTGGGAACGCTCAGGGTTTGCCCAGTTTCGCTGTTGTGGTGAGTTTGTATGGCAGTACAAAGTTTGCCAGTTCTGCTGCTTTGTAAATCTTCTGTTTTAATAAATGAAAACCTGTAAGACACACCACCATGTCTTTGATGGCAATCATCATTTTTTGGGAGGGTCTGAACAGCAAGCTGCTTCTCTGTGTACAATTGCCCTTTCTAGTTTTGTCCTCAGTCACAGCAGTCCTGTAGCTTTTTGAAAATATTAGTCTTTTATGCCTTGTTTTTAACATGCTTTCTAAACTTTCAATGCAGGCAACAGCTGGGATCTATAAATGACAAGCAGTCATTTCCTCCAATATGTGTTAGGAGTTAAAGAATCTGACCTTTTCTCTCCCCAGTTTAGGACTGCAGAGTAGGAGGTATGCATCGTAAATGGTAACTGTCAATTTTCATGTTGACTTAACATAGAAATCGACAGCTGGTGGGTGTGTTGCACTGGCATGCTTATAACATACTTTCTGCCCAATATGCCCCTCCCCCATGCAAATGTGAAAGATTGTATTCGGACCTGGTAGAAATAGGAATTTTAACCTTCACTTCACCTCCACTTCCTGAATGTGTTTGATGGCATGACACCTATACAGCACAGAAGGAGGCCATCTGGCCCATCGCATCTGTGCTGGCTCTTTGAAAGTACTATCCAATTAGTCCCAACTCCAGAGCCCTGCAAATTTCTCCTATATATATTTCTAGTATTTATCCAATTCCCTTTTGAAAGTTACTATTGAATTTGCTTCCACCAGCCTTTCAGGCAGTGCATTCCACCACATCACAACTTGCTGCGTAAAAAGAATTCTCCTCATCTCCCCCCTAGATTTTGTGTCAATTGCCTTAAACTTTGTCCTTTGGTTACCCACCATGCTGTCAGTGGATACAGTTTCTCCCGCCTGCTCTATCAAAACCGCTCATAATTTTGAACAGCTCTGTTAAATTTTCCCTTAACTTTCTCTGCTCTAAGGAGAACAATCCCAGCTTCTCTAGTCTCTCCACCTAACTGAAGTCCCTCAATTAATCCTCTACATAATAAGAACATAAGAAATAGGAGCAGGAATGGGCCACTTGGCCCCTCGAGCCTGCTCCGCCATTCAATAAGATCATGGCTGATCTTGGGCTCAAAGCCACTTCCCAGCCCGCTCCCCATAACCCTTCACTCCCTTATCTTGCAAAAATTTGTCTATCCCCACTTTAAATGTATTTAATGACCCAGCCTCCACAGCTCTCTGGGGCAGAGAATTCCACACATTTACAACCCTCTGAGAGAAGTTCCTCCTCATCTCAGTTCTAAAAGGGCGACCCTTTATTCTGAGACTGTGCCCTCGAGTTCTAGATTTCCCCATGAGGGGAAACATCCTCTCTCTATCTACCCTGTTGAGCCCCCTCAGTATCTTATATGTTTCGATAAGATCACCACTCATTCTTCTAAATTCCAATGAGTATAGGCCCAGCCTGCTCAACCTTTCCTCGTAAGTCAAACCCCTCATCTCTGGAATTAACCTAGTGAATCGTGTCTGAACTGCCTCCAATGCAAGTATATCCTTCCTTAAATAAGGAGACCAAAACTGTACGCAGTACTCAAGGTGTGGTCTCACCAATACCCTGCACAGTTGTAGCAGGACTTCCCTGCTTTTATACTCCAACCCCCTTGAAATAAAGGCCAACATTCCATTTGCCTTTTTGATTACTTGCTGTACCTACATGCTAACTTTTTGTGTTTCATGCACAAGGACCCCCAGGTCCCTCTGAACTGTAGCATTTTGTAACCTCTCTCCATTTAAATAATAGTTTGCTTTTTTATTTTTCCTGCCAAAGTGGATAACCTTTCACACTCCCACATTATACTCCATCTGCCAAATGTTTGCCCACTCACCTAGCCTGTCTATATCCCTTTGCAGATTCTTTGAGTCCTCTGCACAACTTGCTTTCCCACCCATCTTTATATCATCTGCAAACTTGGCTACATTACACCCGATCCCTTCATCCAAGTCATTAATGTAGATTGTAAATAGTTGAGGCCCCAGCACCGATCCTTGTGGCACCCCACTAGTTACCGTTTGCCAACCAGAAAATGACCCATTTATCCCGACTCTGCTTTCTGTTAGTTAGCCAATTCTCTATCCATGCTAATACATTACCCCCAACTCCGTGAGCTCTTAGCTTATGCAGTAACCCAGGAACATAGGGTCTGATGAAAGGGTGGAACCGAAAGAAATCAGTATTTGTAGGGAAATGGTGTTAGGAAAATTGATGGGACTGAAGGCCGATAAATCCCCAGGGCCTGATAATCTACATCCCAGGGTACTTAAGGAAGTGGCCCTAGAAATAGTAGATGCATTGCTGGTCATCTTCCAGAACTCGATAGACTCTGGAACGGTACCCATGGATTGGCGGGTAGCTAATGTTACCCCACTATTCAAAAAAGGTGGTAGAGAAAAGGCGGGGAATTATAGACCGGTAAGCTTGACATCGGTAGTGGGGAAAATGCTAGAGTCCATTATAAAAGATGTAATAGCAGAGCACTTGGAAAGCAGTGACTGGATCGGACAAAGTCAACATGGATTTACAAAAGGTAAATCATGCTTGACTAATCTACTGGAATTTTTTGAGGATGTAACTGGTAAAATAGATAAGGGAGAACCAGTGGATGTGGTGTATTTGGACTTTCAGAAGGCTTTCGATAAGGTCCCGCATAAGAGATTAGCGTGCAGAATTAAGGCACATGGGATTGGGGGCAAGGTATTGACTTGGATAGAGAACTGGTTGGCGGACAGAAAGCAAAGAGTTGGAATAAACGGGTCGTTTTCCGAGTGGCAGGCAGTGACTAGTGGGGTACCGCAAGGATCGGTCCAAGGACTCCAGCTGTTCACAATATATATTAATGATCTGGACGAGGGAATTGGATGTAATATCTCCAAATTTGCAGACGACACAAAGCTGGGTGGGAGGGTATGCTGTGAGGAGGATGTCGTGAAACTCCAGCACGATTTGGACAGGTTGGGTGATTGGGCAGAAACGTGGCAAATGCACTATAATGTGGATAAATGTGAGGTTATCCACTTTGGTGGCAAAAACAGGAAGGCAGATTATTATTTGAATGGTAATAGATTGGGAGAAGGGGAAGTGCAAAGAGACCTGGGTGTTCTTGTACACCAGTCGCTGAAGGTAAGCATGCAGGTGCAGCAGGTGGTTAAGAAGGCAAATGGTATGTTGGCCTTCGTAGCAAGAGGGTTCGAGTACAAGAACAAGGATGTCTTGCTGCAGTTGTACAGGGCCTTGGTGAGACCATACCTTGAGTATTGTGTGCAGTTTTGGTCGCTTACCTGAGGAAGGACGTTCTTGCCATGGAAGGAGTGCAGCGAAGATTCACCAGGCTGATACCTGGGATGGCAGGAATGACGTATGAGGAGAAATTGTGTCGATTGGGCTTATACTCACTGGAGTTTAGAAGATTGAGAGGGGATCTCATCGAAACCTATAAAATTCTGTCAGGCCTGGACAGACTAGATGCAGGGAGGATGTTTCTGATGGCCGGGGAGTCCAGAACCAGGGGTCATAGTCTAAGGATAAGGGGTAAGCCATTTAGGACTGAAATGAGGAGGAATTTCTCCACCCAGAGAGTGGTGAACCTGTGGAATTCTCTGCCACAGAGGGCGGTGGAGGCCAGTTCATTAAATATATTCAAGAAAGAGTTGGATATATTTCTTAAGGCTAAAGGGATCAAGGGATAGGGGGAGAAGGCAGGGACAGGGTACTGAATTTGGATGATCAGCCATGATCTCATTGAATGGCGGAGCAGGCTTGAAGGGCCGAATGGCCTACTCCTGCTCCTATCTTCTATGTTTCTATGTAGCACCTTATCGAATGCCTTCTGGAAATCCAAATAAATGACAGCTACTGGTTCCCCTTTATCCATCCTGCTCGTTACATCCTCAAAGAACTCCAGCAAATTTGTTAAGCATGATTTCCCTTTCCTAAAACCATGCTGACTCTGTTTGATTGCAGTATGTTTTTCTAAATGCCCTGCTACTGCTTGGACTCCAGCATTTTCCCAACGACAGATGTTAGGCTAACAGGTCTATAGTTTCCTGCTTTCTGTCTCCTTCCTTTCTTAAATAGGGATGTTACATTAGTGGTTTTCCAATCCGCTGGGACCTCTCCAGAGTCCAGGGAATTTTGGTATATTGCAACCAATGCATCCACTATCTCTGCAGCCACTTCTTTTAAGACCCTGGGATGCGGGCCATCTGGTCCAGGGGACTTGTCGTCTTTCAGTTCCATTATTTCACCGAGTACTATTTCCTTAGTGATAGTGATTGTCTTTAGTTCCCCACTCCCTGTGACCTCTTGATTATCCATTATTGGGATATTGTTAGTGTCTTCTACAGTGAAGACAGATGCAAAATATTTGTTCAGAGTCTCTGCCATTTCCCCGTTCCCCATTATTAATTCCCCAGTCTCATCCTCTAAGGGACCAACGTTTACTTTAGCTACCCTCTTCCTTTTTATATATCTGTTTTAATATTTCTTGCCAGCTTATTCTCATCATTCATCTTCTCTTTATTTTTTTAGTCATCCTTTGCTGGTTTAAAAAAATTTCCCAATCCTCTGGTCTCCCATCAATCTTAGCAACATTGTATGCCTTTGTTTTCAATTTGATACCATCCTTTACTTCCTTAGTTAGCCATGGATGGTGCTCCCTTCTCAAAATCTTTGTTTCTCACTGGAATATATTTTTGTTGAGAGTTATGAAATATCTCCTTAAATGTCCGCCACTGCATTTCAACTTCCTTACCCTTTAATTTGTTTTTCCAGTCCACTTTAGCCAGTTCTGCCCTCATGCCATTATAATTGCCTTTGTTTAAGATCAGGACACTGGTTTGGGATACAACTTTCTTACCCTCCAACTGAATTTGAAACTCAACCATGCTATGATCAGTCTTTCCTAGAGGATCCTTTACTATGAGATCATTTATTAATTCTGTCTCATTACATAGTACCAGATCCAAGCTAGCCTGGTTGGTTCCATTACATACTGTTCTAGGAAACCATCCCGGATGCACTCTATGAACTCCTCCTCCAGGCTACCATGGCCAATTTGATTTGTCCAATCAATATGGAGATTAAAATCACCCATGATTATTACAGGCCTCCATTATTTGTTGATTTATACTCTGTCCAACAGCATTGCTACTGTTCGGGGGCCTGTAAACTATGCCCACCAGAGACTTTTTCCCCTTATTATTTTTTTATCTCCACCCAAACCGATTGTACATCTTGATCTTCGGAGCCAATATCACTTCTCACCGCTGCACCGATCCCATCTTTTACCAACAAAGCCACCCCACCTCCCTTTCCTTTCTTTCTATCCTTCCGAATGATCATATACCCTGGAATATTCAGTTCCCAGCCCTGGTCGCCTTGCAACCACGTCTCTGTAATGGCAATCAGATCAGACCCATTTGTATCTATTTGTGCCGTCAACTCATCTATCTTGTTACGAATGCTGCGTGCATTCAGATATAGAGCTTTCAACTTTGTCTTTTTACCATTTTTCCTTGTTTTGGCCTTTTTTTCTGTTACACTCTTATTTTTAAACATTCTGTCCCTTCTGTCACACTCTGGTTATTATTTCCCTCATCTCTAGCCTGCTCTATTGCTTTCTCATTGACTTTTTATTTTCCCGCTCTCTAATTCTTTCGGGGGGAATGATCTTAAAAGTGCAACATTTTCATTACATTTGAGCTGAATGCTAGGGGACTCAGATGGACATCCTACATGACTTTCACTCCTATGTCTCTTTCCCCCAACACCTGCCCCAGCCCTCGCAACACCCTTTGCCACCTCACTGAGGAATGGATTCAAAATATGGAAAAATGTCCCATTTTCCAGGAGGGGAAGGTACCTTGTTTGAAATAGATATTTAGTGAAATGCCTTGTTAAACATTAGCCGCCCCGAGTGTTGATTGTCCTTTCGAGCTTTCACAAATTGGCATGTTTTCTGTTCTAGTTATTCACAAAATTGTAGAAATTATTAGAACCAATTTCCCTTTTTTACACCAGACAATCTGACACAGA
>NC_140990.1:177009579-177011513 GCF_052327205.1 Somniosus microcephalus
CAAATCAGACCCAAATAACTACCGCGGCATCTGTGTCAACAGTTGTCTAGGGAAGTTATTCTGCAGTATTCTAAATAGTAGATTACTTGATTTTCTTAACAAACATAATATCCTCAGAAAAAACCAAATAGGCTTTCTTCCAAAACACCGCACCGCCGACCATATCAAAACCCTTCACACCCTCATTGAAAAACATATACACCAAACAAAAAATGGGAAAATATTCGCCTGTTTCATCGACTTCAAGAAAGCCTTTGACTCTATATGGCACGAAGGGCTCTATTATAAACTTCTTCAGTGTGGAATAGGGGGCAAAGTCTATGACCTTATTAAATCAATGTATCTGAAAAACAAATGCGGGGTCAAAATTGGAGACAAACGCACCGATTTCTTCACCCAGAGAAGAGGCGTCCGGCAGGGCTGCAATTTGAGCCCGACCCTGTTCAACATATACATAAATGAATTAGCAGACATGCTGGAGCAAAGCGAGTCACCAGGTCTCCGTCTCCTGGATGGAGAAGTGAAATCCCTGTTCTATGCGGACGACCTGGTTCTGCTGTCTCCCACAGAACAGGGATTACAGCAACAACTAGACCTACTCGACAAATACTGCCAAAATTGGGCTCTAACAGTAAATCTAAAGAAAACCAACATCATGATTTTTCAAAAAAGGCCCAGATGTCAGGAAAACAAATACCAGTTTACCCTCAGTGATACCACTATAGGACACACTATGAGCTACACCTACCTTGGTCTAACTATTACAGCATCAGGGAGCTTCAGCATAGCAGTGAATGCACTAAAAGAAAAAGCACGAAGAGCCCTATATGCAATAAAAAGAAAATTCTACAACATCCAAATCCCAATCAAAATCTGGCTCAAAATATTTGACAGCATAATCCTGCCCATTGCACTGTACGGTAGTGAAGTATGGGGCCCGCTAAATCACCAAAGCTACACTAAATGGGAAAAACACACAATAGAAGCCCTACATGCAGAATTCTGCCGAAGCATCCTTCGCACCCAAAGAAAAACGCCAACAAATGCATGCAGAGCCGAACTAGGCAGATACCCACTGATAATAAACATCCAAAAACGAGCACTAAACTTCCTAAATCACCTCAAATCTAGCTCCCCAGACACCCTCCATTTCAAAGCCTTTCAGACCCAAGAGCTAAACCCAGAAAAAAGTCCCCTGAGTCAGCTGCTACTGAAACTAAGTACTCAGCCGGACCCTGACCAGCCCCAGACCAACACAGCCGTCCAAACACCAATCCGAGTGAACCAAATCATTAAAAAATGCAAAGAAACCTACCTGGAACATTGGAACAAAATAACCGAAAGCCAAAGCAGATTAGAATGTTACCGGGCCCTAAAAAGAGAATATAAACTGGCAGACTACCTCACGACCATCAGAGACACAAAACAGAGACAGACCCTCACCAGGTACAGACTAAGCGACCACCAACTGGAAATTGAAAAAGGCAGATACAAGAAATCCTGGCAGCCTAGAGAGAATAGAATATGCGATCAATGTCTGGCCGGCGAGGTTGAAACAGAAATGCATTTCCTCCTAAAATGCGAAAAATTCAACACATCAAGAAACATATTATTCAACAAGCTAAGCCAAACAACCCCAGATTTCAAGGAATTGGATGACCTGTCAAAATTGAGATTAGTCCTAGGAGAAGGAGACAGACCATACCTTGGGGCCAAATATGTAACAACATGTCACAACCTGAGGACTGTTTAAAATTAAGACTGTTTAAAATTAATATTGAACGTACCAAATGAAGTACAAAGACTGTTTAAAATTAATATTGTTTAAAAGTAACATTGTATGTACCCAACAAATGTCAAATCGATTGACACCTACAGAATGTTGGAAAACTGTACCTTTTTGCTATGTAAGCTTTGGCAATATGGTTCTCTGT
>NC_140990.1:177012013-177014513 GCF_052327205.1 Somniosus microcephalus
ATACAATGAAACCCTCAAAAGATATAAACACACCATTAGGAACAAAACACAAAACTATACCCACAAAATACTCGAAGAAATTGAAAACTCCACCAATCCAAAACAATTCTGGGAAATGTGGAATAACCTGAGTACAACACAATCGCAAGCATTACCAATCCAAGATGGCGACATCTGGAGAACACATTTTGAAAACCTCTACAAAGACATCCCAATAAACGAAACAAACCCAAGTCAACATCAGGTCACAGAAAAACTCCACACATTAGAAGCAACAATTAAAGACAACCAAAACCCTCTAGACTCCCCAATCACATGGAAAGAACTGGCCACAAAAACAAAATCTCTCCACCTAAAGAAAGCCTGTGGCCCAGACAACATCAAAAATGAAATGCTCAAGTTCAGCAATATGGAGATGCAGGGTGCGGTACTCAAATTATTCAACATCATATTACGTTCAGGCTGTTTTCCCGATATCTGGTGCCAAGGACTAATCTCCCCCATATATAAAAGCGGAAACAAATCAGACCCAAATAACTACCGCGGCATCTGTGTCAACAGTTGTCTAGGGAAGTTATTCTGCAGTATTCTAAACAGTAGATTACTTGATTTTCTTAACAAACATAATATCCTCAGAAAAAACCAAATAGGCTTTCTTCCAAAACACCGCACCGCCGACCATATCTATACCCTTCACACCCTCATTGAAAAACATATACACCAAACAAAAAATGGGAAAATATTCGCCTGTTTCATCGACTTCAAGAAAGCCTTTGACTCTATATGGCACGAAGGGCTCTATTATAAACTTCTTCAGTGTGGAATGGGGGCAAAGTCTATGACCTTATTAAATCAATGTATCTGAAAAACAAATGCGGGGTCAAAATTGGAGACAAACGCACCGATTTCTTCACCCAGAGAAGAGGCGTCCGACAGGGCTGCAATTTGAGCCCGACCCTGTTCAACATATACATAAATGAATTAGCAGACATGCTGGAGCAAAGCGAGTCACCAGGTCTCCGTCTCCTTGATGGAGAAGTGAAATCCCTGTTCTATGCGGACGACCTGGTTCTGCTGTCTCCCACAGAACAGGGATTACAGCAACAACTAGACCTACTCGACAAATACTGCCAAAATTGGGCTCTAACAGTAAATCTAAAGAAAACCAACATCATGATTTTTCAAAAAAGGCCCAGATGTCAGGAAAACAAATACCAATTTACCCTCAGTGATACCGCTATAGGACACACTATGAGCTACACCTACCTTGGTCTAACTATTACAGCATCAGGGAGCTTCAGCATAGCAGTGAATGCACTAAAAGAAAAAGCCCGAAGAGCCCTATATGCAATAAAAAGAAAATTCTACAACATCCAAATCCCAATCAAAATCTGGCTCAAAATATTTGACAGCATAATCCTGCCCATTGCACTGTACGGTAGTGAAGTATGGGGCCCGCTAAATCACCAAAGCTACACTAAATGGGAAAAACACACAATAGAAGCCCTACATGCAGAATTCTGCCGAAGCATCCTTCGCACCCAAAGAAAAACGCCAACAAATGCATGCAGAGCCGAACTAGGCAGATACCCACTGATAATAAACATCCAAAAACGAGCACTAAACTTCCTAAATCACCTCAAATCTTGCTCCCCAGACACCCTTCATTTCAAAGCCTTTCAGACCCAAGAGCTAAACCCAGAAAAGAGTCCCCTGAGTCAGCTGCTACTGAAACTAAGTACTCAGCCGGACCCTGACCAGCCCCAGACCAACACAGCCGTCCAAACACCAATCCGAGTGAACCAAATCATTAAACAATGCAAAGAAACCTACCTGGAACATTGGAACAAAATAACCGAAAGCCAAAGCAGATTAGAATGTTACCGGGCCCTAAAAAGAGATTATAAACTGGCAGACTACCTCACGACCATCAGAGACACAAAACAGAGACAGACCCTCACCAGGTACAGACTAAGCGACCACCAACTGGAAATTGAAAAAGGCAGATACAAGAAATCCTGGCAGCCTAGAGAGAATAGAATATGCGATCAATGTCTGGCCGGCGAGGTTGAAACAGAAATGCATTTCCTCCTAAAATGCGAAAAATTCAACACATCAAGAAACATATTATTCAACAAGCTAAGCCAAACAACCCCAGATTTCAAGGAATTGGATGACCTGTCAAAATTGAGATTAGTCCTGGGAGAAGGAGACAGACCATACCTTGGGGCCAAATATGTAACAACATGTCACAACCTGAGGACTGTTTAAAAGTAAGAGTGTTTAAAATTAATATTGTTAAAAGTAATATTGTATGTACCCAACAAATGTCAAATCGATTGACACCTACAGAATGTTGGAAAACTGTACCTTTTTGCTATGTAAGCTTTGGCAATATGGTTCTCTGTAAACTTTCATGCCAATAAAGCATTTGAATTGGAATTGGAATTGGAATTGGGAAGGAGAGAGAGAGGGAAGGGGAGAGAGAGGGAAGGGGAGA
>NC_140990.1:177019513-177246346 GCF_052327205.1 Somniosus microcephalus
TCGCGCTCTCCCTGCCCCTCGCGCTCTCCCTGCCCCTCGCGCTCTCCCTGCCCCTCGCGCTCTCCCTGCCCCTCGCGCTCTCCCTGCCCCTCGCGCTCTCCCTGCCCCTCTGTCTCTCCCTGCCCCTCTGTCTCTCTGTCTTTCTGACTCACCTCGGTATCAGAACAGAGTCAGTCCGATACCGGGAGGCCGGGTGCCGATCGCTCAGAAGCGAGCCCGGGGTTCCTCATGTTTAACCAGGTTTGCCTTTGGACCCGGTTGGCTGGGCGGCAGTCAAAGCGTTTCGCTCCGGACTCCCGTGTCCGAGAGCCCGGCGGGTGAAGAAGGGCGGCCACCATTTTGCGAGGTCGGCGAGAGAGAGAGAGCGGGGGGGGAAGGAGAAAGAGAGAGCTGGGGGGGGAAGGAGAGAGAGAGCCGCCGCTCCTCCGGTCGATGTGTTGCGGGCCGACCCTTGATGAGCGCCCGATCTGCTGAGCCGGAGCCGGAGCCCTCGCCCCTGCTCGCTGTCTCTCTGGCTGCGTGGTTCTCTGTTTTCCCGCGCAGCTGGCCAGAGAGAAGAAAAACAAAAGAGATGAAGAGAGACACGACTGAGTGAACGATCTAATTTAAAGCAGCCTCTCCCCCGCTAAAAGGTGAGAGCCGGAGGGAGATTCTGCGGGTGAAGAAGGGCGGCCGCGAGCGCTTCAGGCCCGGATGGTCTTTAATGGCCGCCACTCAGCTCAGCTCCCGCTCGGCAGTTTGAAAGATTAGGCCCCGCCCACACGCCATGAAACGCCCCCCGTGACGCAGCGCGCTCCCCCCGTAGGATTGGTCAACCTTCACGTCACTCAATGCTAATGAGCGGATTTCCCCCATATGATTGGCCAACCGCTGATGAGCGGAATTTTTGAACGTTTTTTTGTCGACTGTCCGAACAATTTTTGTCTGACCAAAAAGTAAATACGCCTAGGACACCCTCCTAATCATAACCTTTCTTTTGATATAACATATGTGTAGGTACGCTCTATAACTTTTGAGTGATAGATAGATAGATAAATTAGCAAAATAACAACAGAAAATGCTGGAAAAACTCAGCAAGTCAGGCAACATCCGTGGAGAGAAATTTGAGTTGACGTTTCGGGTTTGACCCTTCTTCAAAACTGGAGAGAAAAGGAACTAGATCGAAGGGAGGGCTGCGATCGGACAAAAGAATAAAAGAACCAAAAGAAGTAAAAGAGATTAGAAGCTAGACGAGATGGTAATAGGCTGTGATTAGGTGTAAAGTGTACTGGCAGGGCAAAAGATAGCTGCCAGGTGTGAGAGAGAAACAAAAGGAAAGGGGGGGGGGGGAAAGGAAAGGAGTGGAAAAATATAAGTGAAAATGAAATTAGCATTCCAGCTCATTGTTGGCCTGCAAGATGAAAATTGATGATTCTGACTGGAATGTTTTTGTACAACATATAGTATCACATGTTTTGGAAAGAAAGAACTTGCAATTATATAATACTTTTTCACATGCTCAGGACATTCCAGAGTGCTTTATAGCCAATGGATTATTTTGGAAGTAAAGTCACTGTTATGTAGGCAAGCGCACATAAGGTCCCACAAACAGCTAATGAATGACCAGCTAATCTTTTTGTTTTGCAGCTTTGGTTGATGAGTGAGATACATTGCAAATGAGATAAAAAGAGAAAGAAAGACTTGCATTTATATAGCACTTTCCACAACCTCAGGACGTCCCAAGCTAAACCATTTGTCGTTTGCTGTGGGACTGACTTATGCTGCATTTACAATGCTAGGTTGCTGATAACTGCAGCTCCACCATCAGTGGCATGTTGACAGTGCCAATGAAGTGCTTCTGCCACTAGGCACTCTGCACCACCAAAAGACATGGGTCCGGAATTTGTGGTGGGTAATAATGGCAAACTAACAGCGTTCGCCATTATTACCCCATTGAAACTGACCGCAACTTCAGGTTGTAACGCATGCGCATCTAAACGCGGAAATCCTGAAGTTGCGGTCAGTCAGTCACTGCTCCGACACTGGCTGCGCTGTGACCACCCCCTCCATAACCAGAAATCAGTGCAACTGACGAAAACTTGGGCTTTTCCGCGATAATATCGCTATTAAATACCACATTTAATGTTAGGTTTTGTTGGATTAGGTGTAACTGGAGTTTTAACAGTGTATTGACTGTTATGGCCCTGAAAAACTCATTTTAATTTTGTGGAGTGTCAAATTTCTCCATTATGATGATTACAATTTTTAAGAAACTTTTATATATATTTTTTTTAGAAATTTGTTCATGTTTATTTCAGTTCTACCATATCCCCATGTGAGAGCCCCAATCTTTGGTTTGCTCTCTAAAATTTTTTTAGTCAGGAAAAAAGCAGGTTCTTATTTCCTGCTTCCCTGTCTGTAAGAATTCTGCAATGTGGTTGGCTGCTTAGACAGCTTGTTGACATCACAACAGATCATGTTCGGGATTCCCCATTATATTGTGAAATCACTTCCGCTTCAAAAAAGGAAAGCTTCTCATCACAGAGAATGCCTTTGCTTCGCCACTGAACGCAAATTCCGGGCCGTGGTTTCCACTGGTGCCTCAGCATTGCCCCCAGAGAAAACAGAAAGTGGGCCTGCCATTGGAGACTGTTATATATTTTGGATTCTAGAGGACTGATGAGTGAGATCCATTGCAAATGAGATAAAAAGAGAAAGACGTGCATTTTTACAGCGCTTTCCACGTCCTCAGGATATCCCAAAGCGTTTTATAGCCAATTAAGTGCTTTTGAAGGTTAGTTACTGTTGTAATGTAGGGCCATTTTATGAAATGCATCAAAAATACATTTTGTCTCCAGTGGTGGTCCACAGTGGTTGCTATATCAATTCCAAGTGAAATGAAATTCATTCAAGTGCTTGATTAAGGGGTTTAGGAGCTGAATTTATGATTCAGTTGAAATTGCATAATTTTTGAAGTATCCTGGGTTACAGATTGTCTCAATTGATCGTTAATTTATGTCTGTCAGTTTTAAGCTCAGTGGCTCTAATTCATCCCCCACACAGTTCCTGTGACCTTTAAAGCTGTAATATTTTGGGGTTCAGATGGCTGCTTAGGCTTCTCTCTTAGTTTGACATTGCCTGATCCCCCTCAATTACGGCTGCATATAGTGACACCACTATACCCGGAATGGAGATAATTGGGTAATTTCCCCTGTCAATCAGACCTGGACTGCTGTAAGTGACTGGAATTGATTTTATGCACATAATTTGCGTTATGCAACTGTCCTCCACTAACTGCATTTTGCTGGAGAATAACCCTGCTTTTATCGGGAGATGTTGCTGTAGTTTTGGTTCATGATTTGCTGTAGTTAGTAGAGACTCTTTTTAAATAAACTCTGTTTGCTGAGTAAATAGACTGCTGTAGTGCACTGTTTAAATAGACTCTGTTTGCTGTTTGAGTAAATAGACTTTGTTTATTGTAAAATAGAATGTTTGCTGTGAGTCCTGCCATAAGTCCCACCCTGCCTCCAACTCATTGGCTGACGCACTCTGCTCAATTACTGTAATCTATCCTTATCCATTATTCTGCAACAGTGGAACTTGAATCAGAGCTGGAGCTATCGCCATCATTCACTTTGCATGAATAATTGACTGATATTATTTGTTTAGTAAAGCTGATGATGGCTTGGCAAACATCCTTGGAAAGTGGTTCTGGAGTAGCTTTTCATTCCTGTTTTTCAGGTCTGGCCTGCTTATCCAGTTCCTTCTATGCCAAGAATTTGTGGCATCCACAGCTGTTTAACATTTTTGTGAGCTTGGTTATCTGTGGGGTGTTAGTGCATTTCAAGGTAACTTACCTGTATTCATATATTGATGGCTGTCTGAGTCATAAATATGAACCTTTGGGTTTATATAGTGCAATAATTAGACAAATGATAAACCACAATTTTTCAAGCCTCACGTTTACATTTTTCAGGCAAGTTCACAAAGGTTTTTTCAGCCAGGCGAGCTCATGTTAACTGTTACAATCTGCTAAATTTGTATTTATCTCCTAGATAGATATGGATTTTCCTTCCAATAAATATTTTTGAAATTATGGCTCTTGACAACTGTGTAATCAATAATTTGGATATAAGGAGTGAATTTCCGATTCCAATCCCAGAGCTTTCACAAAACACTGTTTTCATTTGGTGTAACTAGAACAGATAAAAAATTTATATTGTGCCAATTACAGGAAACTTTGTCCGGAGGCGAACCGTCCGGCAAGCTCGAGCCACCGGCAAAAATCAGGAGCCGTTTTTTATTCTTTTCTTGAACAGTCAAGCTCTGCAGCTAAGCAACAGCTTCAGCTAGAGACGCTACAGAGATGCTTGCCGACTGTTTAGAGGCTGTTGCTAAGCAACAGGGTTTGTTGATTCATACGGAGATTTGTTTCGACATTAGCTCTGGAGTGTCCGGCAGTTTTGAGGGAACGGCAGCAGCTCGGTCCCGTCGGTGCCGGATAGCACAAAGTTTCCTGTACTGTCTGGCGTTGTAGGTTGATAGCATCTCCGATCAAAACCTAAATGTTGTTTTGTAATGCAGTCAGTTTGAGGAACAGCTTGCTATGTTGAACCTAGTTTGTATCAAGTACAACATTAGTGGATTGCAGAGGCTTATCAGCAGTACTGTAAACCTATATGAGAGGCTTAAAACAGAGAGCCAAAATTAGGAACTGAACAAAAGACATTTGCAAGAGCTTATTGGTGAGTGTCGTTGGGGTGCAGGAAAGGGGTTGTGAACAGTGTTTTGGAAGACGTAATACTGAATATTCAGTCTACCTAAAAGATTTCCAAGTTTTTGAGGTCCTTTGGGAGCCGAGGTTAATGGAGAGCAAGCCTGTACACAGGTCATGAAAAATGCATTTATATAGCGCTTTACAACCAATGAATTACTTTTGAAGTGTAGTCATTGTTATAATGTAGGAAACGGAGTAGCCAATTTGCACACAGCAAGGTCCTACAAACAGCAACGTGATAATGATCAGATGATCTGTTTTGATAATGTTGGTTGAGGGATGCATATTGGCCAGGACACCGGGGTGAACTCCCCTGCTCTTCTTTGAAATAGTGCCGTGGGATCTTTTACATCTCATCCAAAGGAAGGCACCTTCGACAGTGCAGTGCTCCTTCAGCACTGCACTGGAGTGTCAGCCTAGATTTTGTGCTTAAGTCTCTGGAGTGGGACTTGAACCCACAACCTTCTGACTCGAGGCAAGAAGGGGCTTAACTGCTAAATACGAGTGGTAAGATATGATTTTTGAAACACAAGTACTTCCAAAACTTGACCTGTAACTTTGCAAATAATAGAAGAAAAACTGTTGTGATTATTAAGGGCAGACTTCCAAAGTTTCTTACAATTTCATTAATGAAGCCCAGGGACAAAACATTAAACCCTTTATTAAGGTTCTCAAGGTTGTTTAAATTACTTCTGTCATCTACTTAATTGCATCAGTTTATAGATGCAGGAAATTTCTGCGGTCACGGCTAAGCTGATAATCGTGTGCATTTAGGCATGCTGATTCTTCTTTTCACGGCCTCTGGTTAAGACCAGTTCTGAGGATATTAGATGCTTTGTTGTTTTACCCTTGTTTACAAAGAAAATACTGTTTGAACTAGTTGTCAATAAAAGCAGCATCAGGAACGTTGCGAACCACTGGTGATAGTTAGGCACAAAGGTGTGGGACTTCTGACGGAAGTGAAAGTTGCAAGAAGTCCTTGGAGGGTGTCATAGTTTTTCTTCCCCCTGTATAAAATGTTAAGCATTTGTTTTGTATGCAGGTAGGTGGTTCTAATTTCCCAATATTTGGGAGGGGGAATGGCTTGATGGGATATTTTTGATGATCAGTTTTATGGAAAGCTGCACAATAGATTTCTTTCCCCACATGTGGTTTTCTGAAATGTAAGTGCATTCTTTGACACAGCTTCTTCATACAGCACGATAGCAAAATACTGCAGATGCTGGAAATCTGAAATACAGCAGTTCTCTGAACCAGTGCCCCAAGGGTTCTCCTATTCCCACTGCTTTTGAGTGCACAAGGTGGATTGCTACGGTTTGATGATTAAATGATCATTAAATCATTACAATTCCTTCCATACCCTGAAATATGTGGTCGTTAAATTTCTTGCCAGAATTGTTGGAATATGCCTGCTTTGGTGTTTGTTCTTGCCTCTAGGGATGAAAACCTGTACTGATGCCAAATAGTTGTGGAATTTGCATAGAATGATACAGCACAGTAGGAGGCCATTCAGGCTATCACACTTGGCCAGCTCTTTGGTAGAGCTATCCAGTTAATTCCATTCCTCTGCTCTTTCTCCATATCCCTGTAATTTTTTTCTTTCAAGTATTTATCCAATTCCCTTTTGAAAGTTACTATTGAATCTGCTTTCACCACCCTTTCAGGGAGTACATTCCAGGTCACAACAACTGTTTCCTCACGTCTCCTCTGGTTCTTTTGCAAATCACCTTCAATCTGTGTCCTCTGGTTACTGACCCTTCTGCCACTGGAAATAGTTTCTCCTTATTTACTCTATCAAAACCGTTTATGATCTTGAACACCTATCAAATCTCTTAACCTTCTCTGCTCTAAGGAGAACAACCCCAGCTTCTCCAGTCTCTCCACATAACTGAAGTCCCTCATCCCTGATACCATTCTAGTAAATCTCTTCTGCACCCTCTCTCAGGCCTTGACATCCTTTGTAAAGTTTGGGCCTAGAATACTCCAACTGTCAGGCTAGATTTTGTGCTCAAGACTCTGGAATGGGACTTGAACCCACAACCTTCTGACACAGAAGCGAGAGTGATCCACAGGTGACCCAGTTGTTATCAGGTTCTAAGCTCTGCTAGCTAATATTGGGAGACCCAATTCTAGATGATTGTAAGCACTTGAGACCATCTCCTTGGATTTAGCTTGGGCGACAAAATGTCTGCTATCAGATGCTCTCAGCTAAGGACAACAAAATCACCTTATTTGTGCTCTAGATTTAAATGTGAAGAGATGGATAGTAAAATAAAATTGTACCCATTTTGATGCTTTGTAATAAGGTATCTTGCTTAACCTTTAAGCAAGGTTTATTAAGTCATGGTTTATTAAAAGTTAAAGGGAAATGTTCCCTCCAATGTTTTTCCCCCTGACCTCTTGCTTAGTGACTAGGTCTGAGAATTGCATTCCTACAGAATCTCTACTCTGCTGAATATAGATTGTTGTTTTCTTCCTTTGCACCCCTTTGGCCTCCTGGAGTCTGAAGTCAAAGCCACGCGCGCTCCATTTGAGCAAGCTTGACATGTCCTTGAGTTTCACACTTCCTCTAACGTTGTTTGTATTTTCTTTAATGAATAATCACACATGTTTTAGCAATGCCTGGGAAGTACAACAAAGGGCTATTTTGCACTAGGCTACATCAAAATGACAATAGGTGGCTTTGTTTTTTTTTCTAAAAAGCCCAAGTGACTGGAAACCTTCATTTCAAAAATGTTTGCTGTTCATTTTCACACAACATGCTCCCTGTCCAATGTCGCTTGATTCTGCAGTATATAGCTAGAGGAACAGTATTATGAATTCACTGAAGAGTGAAAGAGGAAGTGTAACCACCAGGACCCTTTGTGAACAATTGCAAAGAGTTATGATTTCTTTGTAGATTTGATGTATTTTGCCCAATTTAATGGGTGCACGGCTGTATTTAAAAAAAAAAAAAAAAATCTTTGTCACATGAGGGAAATCACCCCACTCATGGAGATATGAATGTAGTTCATGGTGTGTATGTTCCAGGGATCTGTGCTGGATCATCTCTTTTCCATTTATATAAATGATTTGTGCACAGGCCCAAAGAGGAAAAATATTGACTTTTATTGATACCAAATTAGGGGGCATATGATAGTTAGCAGAGTGGGCAGTGTAGTGAAATGTGATGCACATTTTGGGGAAAAAGGATGGTAAGACTCTCCAGAACGGACAGCACTGAAGTCACTCTCCCAACACCTGCCCTATAGTATTTTAAAAAACGTGGGACCCTGAGGCTCAGTACCACACTATACAGAGAAAAAGTACCTCATTTACTGAAACATTAATCTTTCCAGGTCAGACAATATAATAGCCTGGCTAGTGTACCTATTATATTGTAGCGGTTCGTGTAGATCGCCACTAAATAAGAGAGTTTGACTTCGACGAACTATAAATAAGTTGTTTATTTGCAGGAACAGGCTAATTACATCAGGTAAGATAGCAGGTAAGATGGCTGACTGTAGGAGCACCGTGGTGTAGGTCTTGTCCCAGCAGGGACTCCACGAGGACTGAGTTCGCAGTCCTGTGGGGAGCGTGATGACGTCATCGCGTTTGTGTTGTGACGTCTGTGTTGTGACGTCATCACGCTGTTCGCATTTCCCGCGCTTAGGGCGTCAAGTGATGCGCGTCGTTGCGTCGCTGACCGGGCTGTGCCGGTGCTTGCCGCGGGAGCGGAAGATCGCGTCGCTCCCGCCGGCTGGCCGTTGAGGCCGAAGACGCTGTGCCGGTGCTTGCTGCAGGAGCGGAAGATCGCGTCGCTCCTGTCGGCTGGCCGTTGAGGCCGAAGACGCTAGGCCGGGCTGTGCCGGCGCACGCACATCACGTCGTACGTGACGTCAGCGCGCTAGGGCGCGTCTTAAAGGGGCAATGGCCCCAACAGGTAAGTTAAAAGGGCAACGGCCCCAAAAGGTAAGTTAAACATACAGTAAGGTAAGTTAAAGGGAATTATGTGTCTCAATGTAAGGGCTACAACCAGTGGTACCGCCACATAGGCCCCCCCAGAATTCGCTTTAACGAAAGTCCAAGGATGAGATGGTCTGACGAGCTGGTGGTCACGGCGGTCGTGCTGTCTCGACTTGGTAGGCGAGGTATGAAGAAGGTGCTCGTGAGCGGATCCTCACACGCGTCGTGGCGAATAAAACGTATCCGTCAGGCGAAGGACCATGGAGACGTGCGAAACAGCAGGCCTTGTCAGAGTGACGGGCAGGTTGGGCGGACGTGGGCGATGTCTCCGTTGGCTGGTGAGCGAAACCTTCGGGAGGCTGGAACGCACGGAACGGTGCGTGCCATAGTGCTACGACGTGAACACAACGGAGGGTGAAGAGTTGCTGCGTTGATCTGTGATCGGTGAGGCCAGCAACTTTCACGTGGCTGATCGCGGCCGCAGGATGCCCGTTGGACCCGTCCTCGGTGTGTGCAGCTTCAGTAGACGTTTGCGTTTGTTAAAGGGAAAACTGGAGAAAGGGCGGCAGCGGTCCAGGTTGTTGTTGCTTGCAGGAGGGGTTAACTCTGCCTGGAGGGCGGCAACAGTTGTAGATTTAGGAGAAAACAGCCGGGAGGGCGGCACGCTTTTTGTTCACGCCGAATCGTGTAGTAGGTAACACAACCAGCAAGCTGAAGGGCTGGTGCGCCGTCGGCGGAGAAGGAGTCGTCGGTGTTCACGAGGGATGGGTTCTCGTGGTTCGCGAGGGATGGGTCCTCATGCGCGAGGAGTGCGTCCTCGTGGTATCCCCGCGGGGCGCGCTCCGATCTTGTGGGCCCGAACATGCTGTACCCCGCGCTTGGAGAGATGTATACTTGCTGTTGCTTTGGACGTAGAGGCGGACGATCCGTGTGGCGGTAGAAGAGTCGAATACGGAGACCGTGAGCACGTGCGTGGTCTGTGCCGCATCGATGTTCTCGGCGAACAGGGCTTCTTCCTTCATAAAGCACGAGGGAGACCGTGGCTCCCTGGATTGCGGTAGCAACAGCAGAACGGCTGATGCTTCCATAGCGTGCTTCGTTTGTGAAAGACGTTCACAAACCCACCAATTGTAGCG
Source organism: Somniosus microcephalus (assembly GCF_052327205.1). Classification (NCBI taxonomy): domain Eukaryota; kingdom Metazoa; phylum Chordata; class Chondrichthyes; order Squaliformes; family Somniosidae; genus Somniosus; species Somniosus microcephalus. Next base: position 177,029,351 of record NC_140990.1, read on the forward strand.
CTGGTGGATGATGGTTGCCGTTGGTCGTGCTCTACCTCTGTGAAAGCGTTCGTGAAAAACGGGCTCACCTCCAAGCTGCGCTTCCTTTGTGAAGACGTTCGCAAAGACGGGGTCGCTTTTGGTGGAATCGGTGTTAGGCGGTTGCTGTTCCGTGGTTGTTCGTCGGTTGTGCGTTGGTCGTCTTGAGTGAAGACGAGGTTCAGGCGCGCGTTGCTACCGTGAAAATCGTTCACGGATACAGGTTCACCAATTGTAGTGTTGGAATTGATGAGCTCCCGTACTCACGTCGTGGGGTCACCAATGTAGCGGTTCGTGTAGATCGTCACTAAATAAGAGAGTTTGACTTCGACGAACTATAAATAAGTTGTTTATTTACAGGAACAGGCTAATTACATCAGGTAAGATAGCAGGTAAGATGGCTGACTAGGAGCACCGTGGTGTAGGTCTTGTCCCAGCGGGGACTCCACGAGGACTGAGTTCGCAGTCCTGTGGGGAGCGTGATGACGTCATCGCGTTTGTGTTGTGACGTCATCACGTTGTTCGCGTTTTCCGCGCTTAGGGCGTCACGTGATGTGCGTCGTTGCGTCGCTGGCCGCTGAGGCCGAAGTCGGGAGGCCGGGCTGTGCCGGTGCTTGCTGCAGGAGCGGAAGATCGCGTCGCTCCTGTCGGCTGGCCGTTAAGGCCGAAGACGCTAGGCCGGGCTGTGCCGGCGCATGCACGTCACGTCGTACGTGACGTGATGTCAGCGCGCTAGGGCGCGTCTTAAAGGGGCAATGGCCCCAACAGGTAAGTTAAAAGGGCAACGGCCCCAAAAGGTAAGTTAAACATACAGTAAGGTAAGTTAAAGGGAATTATGTGTCTCAATGTAAGGGACAACAAGTGGTACCGCCACAATATTATTGATTGGCTAGCACATTGGAATAGCAAGTTTTCACATCTTAGATGTGGTTTCATTTCAATCCAGAGTGATATGATGAAAGTTTCCTCTCCCTGCTGGCTTTAAGGATCCAATATGATATGAGCTATTGCAATTCATAGTGGATTTGGACCCACAGTACTGACTCTTAATATAAATTGGCAATTTCACTCGGGGCGACTGGCGTTGAAGTGGGACAAATACATTGATGTTGTATGGAGTGTGCCTGTAAGATTTGCACTAAGGCACATAGATCACAAGGCTTTTACAGTACTCTGCAGCAGCCTAGGAGTGCTCATGCTGGCACTGAATGACCAATTTGGAACTGTTCTAATCACAACACTGACCTCATTCACCTTGATGAACACTACTTCCCATCTCCCTTCAACCCTAACCAGAATTGTTTGTTGGCTTTGCATGGCCCACTTGGGTAAAAGAAAAGCCCTTGTATTGCATCAGGTGGCAATAATCACATTTCAGACAACAGCTTTTCCTTCCGAGCCTCTTCAATGTCCTGGTAACACTTGTTAACCAGGTATTTACCAGGAAAGTGTTTTTGGAAACCTGAGGCATTTTCAAAGGTGAATTGTGTGGAAATATCTTTATTCTGTTTGCTGATAAATGTTTTATGCCAGTTTTTCCTGGCATAAAGTGCAGATCTGTTAATAGAGAATGTGGATTCATGTAGCATCTTTTCTGTCTTTAGGGTGTCCCAAAGTGCTTTACAGACAAAGAATTACTCTTGGTGTGGTTACAATTGCTTTATAGGCAAATAGTAGCCAATTTTTAGACCGCAAGGTCCCACAAACAGCAATGAGATGAATGACCAGTTTGTTTTTGGTGTATCGAGGGATAAATGTTGGCCAGGACACTGGGAGAACTCGAGTAGTGCCATGGGATCTTTAATGTCCACCTGAGTAGGCAGACGGGTTGATGACCACTTGGTTTGATAGTTTGTCCAAAAGACGACACCTCTAATATTTCCTCAGTACTGCACTAAAGAGTCAGCCTTTGATTATGTGCTTAAATCCTGGATTGGGATTTGAACCTATAACCTGCTGATTCAGGTGAGAGTGCTACCACTGAGCCAGGACTTGGATCTGTTCATAAAGTGCATTGCTTTCTTGAACAGAGCTACTCAGATACAGGGCTGGATTTTCATTGAGGAGGCGGGACTGCAACTTTTGGGGTTGTAGTCCCGCCTTCATCGAGTTCTAGCCAACCCACGCGATTTAGACTTGATTGACCTTGTTGAGCCCGCCTGGCGGGCTCAGCAGGCCAATTAAGGGCCACCCGGCAACAAGTGACGTCACAGATTGAAATTTCATCTGTCAAGTCCTTTTGACAGAGGACATATCAGCGTTCCACAGCTGTTTGAAGCTGTCAAACACTGACAATCTGTACTCCAAGTTAATTCCTTCCTCTCCGGATGATTCAGAGATCTCCCCGGAACAGAAAGCAGAGGCTGCAGATTTTGACAGATCGCGGCCATTCTGCTTTCTGTGCCGGTGAGATGAGGGACTCCCAAGACCTGAAGGAAGGAAGGCTGTAAAGGTTAGTAGAACTTCTTTAAACACTTTACACAGACCAAACCCACTTACCTCTGCACTCATGCACCCATCACTCACCTGAACACCGGACATCTCGACCCCTCCAAGCCCTTCATCCCGACGGCCTGCCTCGCTAACTTGGCGTGGTTTGGAGCCGTCTGGAATCCCACATTTCAACAATGAAAATAGGGATTAGACTAAAAACTGCCTGTTAACTACCTGTTAACAGGCAGTTAATTGGCACGAATTCCCTTCCCTCCTCGGGGAGGCGGCTCCCAGTGCGGGGCGGGTACCCGCCTCCTTTGAAACTGGCATGTAGGTGGCATGGGGTCGGGACCCCAGATTTCGGGATTTTAAACCCCCACATGCCTCCAATCCCGACTCCACGGCCCAATGAAAATCCAGCCCACAGTTTTCAATTTCAGATTTCCAGCATTAGCAGTTTGACTTTCTGCTCATTACAACCCACACCAGGTGCTGTCCTAATCTGATGTCCATGCACATGCACTCTCCAGCAGGGATTGTTGTTCCCTACCCCTCCACACATGTTGTATTTATTCACTGATCCAATGTGGCACATATTTAACAGAAAGAAATTCTAGACTTAAGGAGCGACCGGTGTATGTGCTGATCAGTGCTTCATACTGTTCTCGTTTCCTTCCTTCCTTAAGCATTGCTTAAGGCTGGAGTTATGCACTGAATGGAAACCAAGTCAGTGAGAGGAGGGGCTCTGACGCCTCATTGCTTCCATGTATGTGTCGGTTGTACTCTCAATTTTGCATCAATGCTCACTTATTACCACTTGATGTGCAAGTGGCAGTGTAATGGTAGACTAAATTTCTCAGTGCAACGATAAATTACTTTTAGTTCAGTTTATGTTAACTTTGTCCCAACTGAGACATTCTGAAACTTTTAGAATAATGTGTTTATTTTCACTCGCTCCCTCTCTCCCTCCTGGAAGTGAGTTTTATGCACCATAAACTCCTTCAGTACTTCTACTTTCTTGCTACACAGTGATGGTGTGTAGGTTGGTGTTTGTGATTTCTCCCCCATCTTGGTTATGCTGCAAGGGATTTAATTAGTCTTGCCGCCGCCCCCCCTCCCCCAAACAGGATTGAGGAAATGTGGAGCATAAATCACTGAAGACCATTGTTATTACCTCCATGTGATCTCCTGAAAATATGTTGCTAGCGGTTTGGAGCAGGTTGCCTGGCCAGCTGTGTGTCCTGAGGAATTGCACTGGAAGGGAGGCCTGAAAGAGGGGAAGGAGAAAAGTTGTGTCCTGGGGCTGTATGTACATTGGTGGTGAAACTGTCAAATCACAGTAGCCGATCTATTGGCTGTTGTGACAATTTTTAAAGAAACTATATTGGGCTAGAACTAAACCTATTTATTAGCATCTTTCATGTGAACTGCTGTTCAAAACAAGTTCTACGTAACTGTTCAAAATGTTAGTGAGCCTGTGGTCACTGTTTCCAAACTAATGTACAGTATTAAACAGCAGCTTGCAGTCCAGGCTGTAATTTTACTTTGACGGAGTGAATAGCAGTTATTGCTAATGATTTACAACTGAACCATCACTTCCTCACTTTTGAATTTCAAACCTCTTGAGATAAAGGCCGACATTCCATGAGCCTTTTAGTTCCGGTGCACTAGGAGTTGAGAATCCATGATCTAATAGAATGGTGGAACAGACTTGAGGGGCTGAATTATGTTCATATCTCTCCATGGCCTCTCCCTATCCTATCTCCGTAACCTCTTCCAGCCTTGCAACACGCCAAGAACTCTGTGTTCCTCCAATTCTAGCCTCTTGTGCATCTCCCACTTCCTTCGCCCCACCATTTGTGGCCGTGCCTTCTGCTGTCCAGGCCCGAAGCTCTGAAAATCCCTCCCTAAACCTCTCTGCATCTCTCTCCTCCAATAAGATGCTCTGTAAAACATACCTCTTTCTGCCCTAATATCTACTTATGTGGCTGGTGTCATATTTTGTCTGATAACGTTTCTGTAAAGTACCTTAGGACATTTTACTACGTTAAAAGTGCTATATAAATGGAAGTTGTTGATGGCTGGCCTACTCCTGAAACTATGGTTTAAAAAAAATTTGGCTCCAGGAGAACTTCTTTTCAAACTAGTTTTCTCCACCTTTCTCCTCATCTGAAGGTGTGATTGATGCAAAGCTACATGGGTGATGGCAGCCTCTCGGTACCCTTGCCTACAGGCCATTCATCATCTGCGAGCCTGGAGAGAGCGAGTGCCGGCTAACTCTCCAATCTCTGATGGTTGGCATCATAGCTAAGTTCACGTTTGTCCTCTCCCCTGGTAAACTAGCAGCTGAACAATTGAGCCAAGTCAATTTTAAATCAGTAATTCCTCGAATTTAATCCCAGGACTATTGAAGCAAAATTCTGGATCATTTAGACCTGAGGAAGTTTTAAATTTATCGGCACCTTTCCTCAGTATACCACCTTTTATGCCCTAAACCACCACCTGCTCTAGATTTTTTTTTTAGTTCCACCTATTTTTCTTAAAATTCCAATATCTGTACCATAATGTAGCAGTAAGTCTGGAATGATTTGTGCGGCACAGTGATCTAGCTGCCTTGAGCTAACTGGCTCGGAGCCAGTTGGCTGGAAGCTCAGCTAGAAAATATAGAGCTTAAAAAAAATCTGTCCTGATTGTAAAATGTATTATATAATGCATAGCTGTGTTTAGCCATAACAGTTTTATGTCCACATTTCATGTGTTCAAGAGGACAGAGAGAAATATAAACCAGTGCTCTAAAAGACGAACATTCATGCTTGTTTGCTTCCGGTACGCAAGCTTTATTTTGTTTGTATCAAATGGCAGGAATATTAATACATTTTACTTGGATGGATCTCTTTTTGCAAAACTGCAGCACGCTTTTATCATTGGTAGATGTTTTGTTTTAGAAAGAAGAATCTCTTGTTTCTGTTAATTTGATCCAAAAGACAAACTGGTAACAGTCCAATGGAGTTGCTCATTCTTACTTAACAAACTGGTCCTCCTACTGTGGGTTGCCCCCTGTATTTTTTACCAACTATCTTAAATCTGTGTCCTTTGGTTACTGGCCCTCCCACCAATGGAAACAGTTTCTATTTACTCTATCAAAACACTTTCGTAATTTTGAACATCTCTATTAAATCTCCCCTTAACCTTCTTTGCTCTAAGGAGAACAATCCCAGCTTCTCCAGTCTGTCCACGTAACTGAAGTCCCTCATCCATACATACAATAGTACAGCACACAGTAGGCCATTCGGCCTATCGAGTCTGTGCCTGCTCTTTCGAAAAACAATCTAGTTAGTCCCACTCCCCCTGCTCTTTCCCCATATCCCTGCAATTTCTTCTCTTTCAAATCTTTATCCAATTCCCTTTTGAAAGCTACTATTGAATCTGTTTCCACCACCCTATCAGACCATGTATTCCAAATCCTAACCACACGTAAAAAGCTTTTTCCTCATGTCGCCTCTGGTTCTTTTTCCAATCACCTTAAATCTGTGCTCTCTTGTTATCGAACTTCAGCCATTGGAAACAGTTTCTCTTTACTTACTCTATCGAAACCCTTTATGATTTTAAACACCTCAATCAAATCTAACAAAAAGTTCTACCAACGGCCTGGATTGGGAGGAGGTGGGGTGATTAGGGGGAACCTTTTGGTTCAGTAGGGCTCGAGTTATTCACAGTTCACTCCCTGAAAAGAACCCACAATTCAGAAAGATGGCGTTGCGATGGGCTTCTCCCAAAGGCTTCCCTTCTGGCACGGTGACTATGTGAGCTTTGTACAGGCTGGGTGTGGTTCCTTTACCAGTGTCTCATTCAGTGCCCATAAAGGACAATAATCGCTAATCATGAACTGGTGACTCAAAAATAAATAAAAGCATAGCCTTCATCACTAATGGAGAGTGCTGAGCTGGAGGGGCTTTGAATTTGCTGTAGGCTGCAATATGTCTTTTTTAATGATCAGAGTGCATAACAAGTCTGCAAGCAATCTGGCACTTCCCATTTTTGCCCAATCCGGATCCAATTTAAAAATCCAGTTTAAAAAAAAAAGCTAAAGTGGCCTGGAAGCGCATCAGTGTTGGAAGTCTCTTTGTGGAACATATTGTACTTATTCAGTGTTTGCTCAGTCTGTACTGAAAATATTGCTGATATACAAAAGGAGGGATTGCCAGAATTGATGCTAGAGAGTGGAATAGTGGTGAAGTTTCAGCAACTATAGGAATTTAACTAGCACTTCTAAATGTGGGATGTGCATGCATTTTCTAAAAGAGCAGCCCATTGTAGCTCAGTAATATGCCAGTTTTATGAATCCTATTTATTATTGTTGCATCAACCCTGAGATATGTTGCAGCCTTGTAACACAGTCCATCCTATATTGTTCATCGACGATGCTTGTGGATCACAGGTAGCTTGGAGCACGTGTAGTGATGTGTAGCTGCTAACCTGGACTGTCCCTTTAAGACTTGCATTTATCCACTGTCCACGCTCGGAGTCATTACTGTGTAAAACTGACAGCAACTTCTGGCACCCGCACATGCGCCTTTCACAACCATCGGACCTCTCAAAGCGCTTTACAGCCAATGAAGTACTTTTGGAGTGTAGTCACTGTTGTAATGTTGGAAACGCAGCAGCCAATTTGCACACAGCAAGCTCCCACAAACAGCAGTGTGAAAATGACCAGATACTGTAATCTGTTTTTGTTATGTTGATCGAGGGATAAACATTGGCCAGGACACCGGGGTAACTCCCTTGCTCTTCTTCGAAATAGTGCCATGGGATCTTTTACGTCCACCTGAGAGCGCAGATGGGACCTCGGTAAGATGGCACCTCCGACAGTGCAGCACTCCCTCAGCACTGCACTGGAGTGTCGGCCTAGCTTTATGTGGTCAAGTCCCTGGAGTGGGACTTGAACCCACAACCTTCTGACTCAGAGGTGAGTGTGCTACCCACTGAGCCACAGCTGACACTTTTATAGCGAGAATAGTGCTTGAGGTGAAATTCATGTCAAATCACAGAATCTATGTTGATTGCCTCTGCGAAGACTGCAACTGCACACCCTGTGGAGGAACAGGGTATCACAGACAGCAACTTCCGCGTTTAACTGCGCATGTGCGGATGCCAGAAGTTGCTGTCAGTTTTACACACTAATGACTCCAAGCGTGGACAGTTTCGCCGTCATTACACCTGCAAATTCCAGGCCTAAGGCTTCCAAGCTTGGAATTGGCATTGCTGGTTACAGTACAGCCACAGTTCAGTAGTATTGAAATTTGACATTCAGTGTAGTTTTAAAACTACTGTGAATGATCAATGTAAAACTAGGATCACTGGTGAAACCTGGCAAAGTAACGGGATACGAGTATGCTCCTCTGAAATTCAGAGCAACAAAGTTTTTAAGAATCTGACAGGATGTCAGACATAACAACAGAAAATGCTGGAAGCACTCAGCAGGCAAGGCAGCATCCGTGGAGAGAGAAACAGAGTTAACGGGCCAGAAATTCGGGTCCAAATGCGTGAGTACGGTCTGGGTACTCACGCATCTGGCCGGTGGAAATGCCGGCGTTCAGCATGCACAGCGCATGCGGGGAACGCCGGCATTTCCATTCCTCTGAACGAAGGGGTTCAGAGGCACAGCGCGTGCGACTGCACAGGCAGCGCTTGCGCAGTGAACTTCGTCGATTTCATTCATGGATTCAGTGAGGGTAAGTCCTTACAAGTTACACTTGGAAAAAAACATGTGTAAAGTTGTTCCAAGGCTGCGGAGGAAGATATATTTTATCGTGGAGCTTCTGAAAGGCAATATTTTTGTTTGGGAAAGGGAGGGAAGTTATTTTAAGAAATTTTAAGTAAGTTTTAAAGTTTAAATTTTTTTTTTTAAACGGGTTTTCAGAACGGTAGGTAGAAGGAGCAATTGTGGCTGTGTGAATTGAATGTGAAAATGAGTGTTCTAAAATGAGTAATGTAACATTTCCAGCACTTTTAAGAGAGAAACTTTTCATCAGTAATAAGTAATTATGTATGTATGTCCGCATATATTCCTTTACGTATATGTATGTATGTTTTATATTCCTTTACTTATGTGTATGAATGTATGTTTTTAATTATGATTTTCCAATAAGTTACTTTCTCTGAAAGTCATAATTAAATAATACATTCATACACATAAGTAAAGGAATATATACATAACACGCAAAGGAATATATACAGACATACGTACTTTCAGAAGCTCCACGATAAGAAATATCTTCCTCCGCAGCCTCTGGAGCAACTGTACCCATGCTTTTTTCATGTGTAAGTTGTAAGGACTTGACCTCACTGAAAGCATGAATGAAAGCGGCGAATTTTACTGCGCACGCGCTGCCTGTGCAGTCGCACGCGTTCTGCCTCTGAACCCCTTCGTTCAGAGGACAGGAAATGCCGGTTTTCCCCGCATGCGCTGTGCATGCTGAAAACCGGCATTTCCTCCGGCCAGACGCGTAAGTACCCCGACCGTACTCGCGCATTTGGAAGGGAATTACTGGGCCAACATTTTACATGTCAATAAAATGAAAAATTTAACAATTGCACGATTTGCCCCCTCGCATCTGCGACTGAGGGTCCAAGGAGGTGCATTGCGCAAGAGGTCATCGTCGTACGTATCCTCACACTGCTCCCTTTGGAACTATATGAAGTGGTGGAAGGATTTATGGCCGTGATTAACGCTCATTCCGTGACCGTAACCATCTTTGAACCAGCCATTAGGGTGGTTAGTCCTATGGCATGAGGGTTTTACGGGCACCCACAACCCATCTGAGGGGGGGGGCCACCCACACCCACGGACGCCAGTATCCCGCTGGATGTCCACCCAGAATTTATAGTTGGAGCTCCGACTCCACTTGCCGGGACTGTCTGGAGTGGGGTTCGAAACCCTACTCCTTCTGGCCCAGCGGCGGGGATGCTTACTGCTACGCAAAAGGGCCCACTCCGCACAAAAGGTGACACCCATACGTTTCCTGCGCCTTTTCCCTCCCCGTGACTGGAGCCCTATGCTGCCACTTGAAAGACCAAGCTATCATCTGCCCTTTTTGCGGCGCCTTTGACTTCTCATTACCAATGATGAGCAGGCGCTGCGCCTCCACCTCCTTGAGGAGATTGCTGAGGTCATCATCAGTTCAATTGTGAGTTCTTTTAATGCCGTGAATTGTGCTCATTCCAGCCATTTCACGTTGCTAATCGGATTGGGCCTTTGGCATAGTGGTAGGATCCCCGCCGCTGGGCCAGATCAGGGTAGGGTTTCGAACCCCGCTCCAGACAGTCCCGGCAAGTGGAGTCGGAGCTCCGGCTCTAAATTCTGGGTTGACATCCAGTGGGATATTTGCGTCCGTGGGTGTGGGTGGCCCCCCCCTCCTTGTATAGCTTGTGGGAGCCCGTAAAACCCTCCCGCCATAGGACTAACCGCCCTAATGGCTGGTTCAAAGATGGTTACGGTCACGGAATGAGCGTTAATCATGGCCATAAATCCTTCCACCACTTCATACAGTTCCCCAAAGGGAACAGTGTGAAGACACGTATGACGACGACATTGCTAAATAAATAAATGGAATTTTAAAAATTCTTTTAGGGCTTTTAAAAGTCTTTAAATTGCTTTAATTCTGTTTAAAACTACTTCAGATTCTTCAAAATAATGTAAACGTTTTTAAAAGTTACCAAAATCTTCAAAAAACTACCAAAAACCTATTTAAACTGCTGCTTTGCATGCAAAAATGCTTAGCAGCTTGGCAGAAACATTGGGGGCGTGTCCTGTTAAACTGAGACCTCAAGGGGCGTGTCTCAGTTGCACAGCGCGCTACAGGCTTCGCGCTGGCTGCACTCCTGGGCGGCGTGACGTCATACGCTGCCCGGGATTCTTCTTTTTCAAAATCGAATTCCAGGCGTCCTTGGAGGTCAACGGCCATCGCGTCGGGTAAGTGCATATCGGGGCCTTGCACGCGCGGCAAGCCCCCGATCTGAATTTCTGGCCCATTGTTTCAGGTCTGGGACCCTTCATCAGAACTGGAAAAGGTTGGAGATGTAACAGATATTAAGCAGGTGCAGAGACCAGGAGGGCGGCGGGGGGGGGTGGAGGGGAGGAAGGAATTGGAGGAATATACTGTGCTTTTGTAAGAGCAGGAAAGATAAAATGTTGCAAATGGGAATGGCAAAATCATACAGCATGAAAAATGGGGGCAGGGGTTATAGTTTGAAATGGTTGAACTCAATGTTGGGTCCAGAAGGCTGCATAGTGCCTAATCGAAAGATGGGGTGCTATTCCTTGAGCTTACGTTGAGCTTCATTGGAACAATGTAATTGGCCGAGGACAGAGAGATCAGAGTGGGAGTGAAGCGGTGAATTAAAGTGACAGGCAACCGGAAGCTCAGGGTTACCCTCACGGACTGAACGGAGGTGTCCCGCAAAGCGGTCGCCCAATCTGCGTTTGGTCTCCCCAATGTAGAGGAGACCGCATGTTTGGTTCACTGCCACTTCTCTTCTAGGAATGCCCACCTTGAAGTTCTGCTCTTCTCTCCGACGGGATTTCCGTTTGTCTCTTCAACCTTGTTCATCTTCATTGCTTTTGGTTTCCCTTCTCGTGTTTGATCCCTCAATTCCCCCCCCCCCCCCCCCCCCCCCCCGGTCTCCGCATCCGCTTAAAATCTGTTACATCTCTAACCTTTTCCAGTTCTGACGAAGGGTCACAGACCTGAAATGTTAACTCTGTTTCTCTCCACGGATGCTGCCTGGCCTGCTGAGTGCTTCCAGCATTTTCTGTTGTTATTTCAGATTTCCAGCATCCGCAGTATTTTGCTATTGTATGAGGATGTCAGACGGAATGAGCTGGGGGAATGTAGCAATCCTGAAGGGCTGGGCTGTGGGAAGGTGGAGTTGTGGTTCCTTATGCCCCAGAGAGGGGGAAGCTGGGTAGATAAGGCAAGACTTCAAAGGTTCTGAGAAGCGAGAGGGTGAAAGATGTTCTTGTGTTCTGACTTGTACCAGAGATACTGTTTATGATTAAATGCACTCTATTCCACGTAGAATTGTGTCCGGAGTTCCTTTGGGAGAAGTTGAAGACCCTATTGTTCAATGCGGTACGAGGGCCTTCATACAGAAATGGGAGAATGCTTTTGCTGCACTGTAAATCAGCTGGCAGGCAGACTCTTTATATACAGTATACCAGAAATGGTAGAAATATACAATGAAGTGGCATTGCTGTGTTGTCACCTGGCAACTTGGGCCATTCCTTAGGTCTATCAAAACCTAAAGATATGTATTTTGCAATTTTATTCTAATACGGCTGAGCATTCTTTGTATGTTATTGATAATGAATTCTTTAACGTGGAATGACCAGGCAGTGATCAATTGTTTAGAACTACGTAAATGTCCAGAGCTCATGGATTACAGGTGCGCTGGTTTTGCAGATTGGGAAATCTAGTTAATATATCATATATTTAAAAAGTTAGTACCCAAAACTTGATAGTCTTGCAATGATTTTACAGTACAGTTTGACGACGGGTCCTCGACACGAAACGTTGACTCTGTTTCTCTCTCCTCGATGCTGCCTGGCCTGCTGAGTGTTTCCAGTATTTTCTGTTGTTATTTCAGGTTTCCAGCATCTGCAGTATTTTGCTATTGTATTTCTTTTTTTTTGATCTTGACTAACTCAGAATAGATCAACTCTAGGGCCATTTTTTGGTCTGCATGTCTCATTGCCACATCACGTAGTGCACTTAAAGTTCAAAGTTTTTGTAGTGCTCTAATCCTATATTGTTACTCCATGTTCAGCACTGAGAAAGGAACTTTTTTTAAAAATAGAAAAGCTCTAATTATGAGCTGGCATTTTCTTTTGGAATCACAGATTTCCAAATCTAGAGAAGTGTGATATCTGAGCATCTTGTCAAATGCTCCCAGAGGGACTCTCCTATCCCTGCTCTCTGTATTCTGGGTAGCTACCAGTAGAATGTCATAGCACTGTGGAATAAGCTTGCAAACCAGCGTGGCTTTTCAATATTCTTTAACACTGTTTATACTGTTTATCAATATTTAATGAATTTTCAGTTTGTGGGGAAAATTGAATTCTGGCCTTTATATCAAGGGAGTTGGAACTCAAAAGTGAGGAAGTGATGCTTCAGATGTACAGAGCCTTGGTCAGACCCCATCTAGAGACTGCAGTCAGTTCTGGGCACGGAAGCTCAAATTTAAAAAAAAAATCAAAAAACACTTAATGCTTCAGAAAAATGAATGTTCTAAACATTTGCAGTTCCTTTATCAGTTGTGTGCTGCATGTTTCAGGTGTAAGTGTTTTAAGACGGGTGTACAAAACAAAAGGGCATTACAGATTGGTGTGTTTAGCATCAGTAATTATCTGGCTACTGCCCTCTAGATGGGGGTATCTGGAGACAGTATACAGCTCACAATAAAGGAGTAAACCGGGCAGTGAATAACCTAAATAATATTTTTGATAATTTGACAACAATGTCAAACTTGAAAGTTCGTAAGAATAAACCCAAAACAAAAAACTATGAAAAATGGTTTGACCCAGATTGCCATAACATGAGGAAAAAACTCAGAAAAATATCAAACCAAAAACACAGCCAGAAAACGAGGAATTACGCCTTACTTATTGTCAGGCACTAACACAATACAAAAACACACACACAACCAAAAAAGAGCAGTATATTAAGAATACACTCAGCTCCATTGAGGAATCTGTTGATTCCAATTGTTTCTGGGACAACTGGAATACATTACACAAAAAACAACACGACGAATTGGCCATTCAAAACGGAGACACATGGGAAAACCATTTTGAAAAATTATACCAGAAAAACACACTAAGCTCAGAGCAATACCAAATATGCAAAAAACTGGAAAAGCTCGAATTGGCCACAAAAGATAACCAAAACCCGTTAGATCCCATAATAACTGAAAAAGAGCTATTTGAAAAACTCAAGGACCTGCGACCAGGAAAAGCTTGCGGTGCAGATGGCATCCTAAGCGAGATGATTAAACACACGGACGATAAAATGAAATTGGCTATCCTAAAACTCTTCAACTTGGTTCTGAGTGTCGGTTACTTCCCTGATATCTGGAACAAAGGACTCATAACGCCCATATACAAAAGTGGAGACAAAGTTGACCCAAATAACTATCGAGGCATCTGTGTAAACAGTAACCTGGGGAAGGTATTCTGTAGTATCATAAACAAAAGACTTATAAACTTCCTTGAGGAGCACAATGTCTTGAGTAAAAGCCAAATTGGATTCCTACCAAACTATAGAACATCAGATCATATCTTCACCCTACAGACCCTAATTGACAAACATGTTCATCAAAACAAAAGCAAAATTTTCGCCTGCTTTATAGATTTCCAGAAGGCTTTCGATTCCATCTGGCACGACGGTCTATTCTTGAAACTTATTGAAAGTGGTGTAGGGGGAAAAACATATGATGTAATTAAATCAATGTATACAAACAATAAATGTGCAGTTAAAATTGGAGACAAACAAACAAAATACTTCCCACAGGGGCGTGGTGTGACGCAGGGCTCGCCCATCTCACCGACACTCTTTAATATTTACATAAATGAGTTGGCAAAACTACTTGAACAATCTACAGCACCCGGCCTCATCCTATATGAATCCAAGGTTAAATTCCTCCTCTATGCAGATGACCTGGTTCTGCTGTCACCAACTAAGGAGGGTCTACAGCAGAACCTGGATCTGCTAGAGTCGTTCTGTCAGACCTGGGCCCTGACAATGAACCCCCAAAAAACCAAAGTCCTTGTGTTCCAGCAAAGATCCAGACATCAGGGACCCAGAATAAATTTCACACTAGGAACAACTAAAATTGAGCAAACCACTAACTACACATACTTGGGCTTAAAAATCAGTTCTATGGGAAATTTTCATCTGGCTGTGAATGAACTGAAAGAGAAAGCAAGAAGGGCTTTCTATGCCATTAAAAAATCAATCCAAATAGAAATCCCAATTAGCATTTGGCTCAAAATTTTTAAATCAGTAATTGAACCAATTGCACTCTATGGCAGAGGTGTGGGGACCGCTAACACAACAAGAATTTGCAAAATGGGACAAACACCCAATTGAGATCCTACATGCAGAATTCTGTAAAAGTATCCTCCGGACTCAAAGGAAAACCATAAACAATGCATGCGGGGCAGAACTAGGCCAATATCCATTAATAATTACTATCCAAAAAAGAGCCACCAAATTTTGGAAACACCTAAAAATGAGCAAACCCCCACTGCTATCATTACGAAGCCCTGAAATGCCAAGAGAGGATCATAAAGAAGAATACCCTCAATCAACTAGTCCTGGGACACAGTGAAGTAACTACTAACACTACTAACAATAACCAGTCCCAGGACAGTGACATCGTAGCACAGAGAATTCGACCCAATACAATTGTCACTAAGCAAAAGGAAAAATATCTGTCATATTGGGCAGAAACAACAAAAACCCAAAACAAACTCAATTGCTACTTGGCCCTAAACAGACAATACAACATGGCTGAATACCTAACCATGGTAAAGGATAGCAAACTGAGAAAAACCTTGACAATGTACAGACTTAGTGAACATAGCCTGGCCATCGAAAAAGGCAGACACAGGCAGACCCGGCTGCCAAGAGAGGACAGGATATGCTCTCACTGCAGTCAGGGAGTGGTGGAGACAGAGATGCACTTCCTCACAGCTTGTGGAAAATATTAGGGCATAAGGGAGAATTTCTACCCAAAGTTCACAAAAATATGCCCTGAATTCAGAAATTTGAATGATGACCAAAAACTCCCATACCTACTAGGGGAACAGAGAAATTGTGTAACCCTAGCGGCACACTATGTTACAGCTTGCCATAAACAGAGGGACAACCGTTAAATCTAAGAAAAGAGTATATACAAATTATATGAATGTATGTTTATACACTCAGGGATAATCTGTTTACACACTGTATGGATAGATCTGCATTTATGTGTTAAACCATAAATGTTTTTCGATACTTTGGCAACATAAGATGTACCTTGTCATGCCAATAAAGCGATTTGAATTTGAATTTGATTTGAATAGGACCACCCTGACCAAAGTCTGGATGGCCCACAGGAATGTCTAAACAATTTCCATTGTCTCAAGCTGAAGTGGTTTGTCTGGTTCTAATTCACATCTCCTAGCCCTTTGTTCACCCAATTTAACCCCTTGACTGCAGAATTTAACTTGATAGTAGCATTTTAATTTAAATTATAGTAAGATCCTTCTATTGCAAAATTGTCAAAAAGCCATATATTTCCTAGAAAAGCAATAAATCTATATATATACACCAGATATATAATTTTCCAGCAGATGGTTTCTCAAATAATGTCTTAGTTAATTCTCCAACATGAGCATCATCATACAGCTAGGACCAGACACTGGCTCAGAGCCAATGCTAGCACAAAAACATAAAAATCCCAGAAATGAAATAAAATTGAACTGATCCGAAGGAGTGCTTTAAAGGCTGTAATCTGTATTAGGATTAAAATTCTGGGGTTATATGATTGTCATCGGAACATCTCTATAATACTGATTTGTAATGATTCAAAGTATCTTCATCATAAACAAAAGTAAGATTGAATTTTAATTTCTATGCACCATTGTGTGACCTGGAACTTGATCAAAAATCACTTTGTTAGGGATTACGTTTCCCTGATGTTTTAAACACGGTTTCTAAAGTAACTGAACTTAATTTTTACCTCCTGTTGCCCTATAATCCAAACAAGAATTTGGATTTAATTTTTTTTTAAAAACCCTTTTTAGTTTCGTGACCAAAAATGTCATTAGAATATCGGATATATAAGCTGGAAAGTAGATTCTGCACTTTAAGACTGGTACTTCTGCCATTGCTTTTCCAAATTTGTCTGCATTTTCATTTTGTTTTGCAATTGAACTGACTGGATCTAAATAAATTAAGCAGGTGATATTTTATTTACTCCTGCACATTCCACACAATTACCACAAGTGAATTCAATTAAAAAAAAAAAAAAATCAATTTTGTAAAACGTGAGAGGATTTTAATAACTGCAGCAGCTCGTCATTGCTGTGAAGCCCCCACCTTTTAGCTTGCTGGCTGCAGTGTGATGTTGCTGACACCAAAACAGGTGGTTTGCACAGGCACCTGTGGAGGCAGTGCTGTACCCGATGGCCATGCAAACAGTCTTGCCATCAGGCTGCTGTATATTCTGAGTGACGCAGCCTGCTTGTACAAGCCAGCCAAGTGGACTTGACCTGCACGATCAATACATAGCTTCCACAATCATACGCAGAATTTGTGGCATTGTCGCAAACTCGGCATGGCAAAATGGTTCACTTTGTTGGAACTTTGATTCTAATTTATAGTATTTTAAATTTACATGCAACACAATAACATCTTCTGTTCAAGCAGGCAGTGACATGTAGTCAGTACACCTGCACTTTGAAATTCTGTCTTAACAAATAAAAAAAACTTGAAATCTTTTCATGTCATGTTACAAGTATGTGGCGTGCTTTGCTACAAGTAGTGATTGAAGCTGAGTCAATGCCAGCATTTAATTGGGATTAGATAAACAGCTGAAAAAGTATTGGAATGATAGAGGGAAAGAACAGCATAGTGGGGTGAGAGTAGAGCGCTCCAATGTGGAGCTGGCACAGGCACCATTGCTTGCATGGTGATATATAGAATTATGTAGAATTTTACAGCACAGAAACAGGCCATTTGGCCTAAATGGTCTCTGCCAGTGTTTATGTTCCACTCAAGTCTACTACCCTATTTCATCTCACCCTATCAGCAGATCCTTCTATTCCTTTCTCCCTCATGCACTTATCAAGCTTCATCTTAAGTGCATCTATGCTATTTGCTTCAACCACTCCATATGGTAGTAAGTTCCACATTCTCACCACTCTTGAGTAAAATTTCTCTTCATTTCCCTATTGGATTTATTAATGACTTTCTATGATACCATGAGCTGTATTTAGAAAATGTGTCCAACAAATATCAAATCATTGAGTATGTGTAAACCAGTCTAAACAGTTGCATAAATCAAAATTAGATGCAGCAAGCAATAAATGTCAAAAGTTGGCTACATGTCATTACATTTGGTGTCGTACTGTGATCAGGCTGTCCCTTTCCTGTAGCAAACCTCTCCCCTACGCTTGTTCCCTTAAACTGGACTCAGCTCTCACATTGAAGGAAGCACCAGCTTTGGACTTGAGACTCCAAACTGTTGTACCCATTGTGCAATTGGTATGGTGCTGCTGTTAACAAAGAGAAATGATTGAGGAGATGCTGAAAAATGCAACAATTAAGCAATTCAGCTTTACTTCTTTCTATTTATAAAGATTAAAGTCTTGATGGTATTTATTTTCTTTTAAAGAAATTAAGTAGTGTTAGTTCCCAAATGTTATAATGCGACATAACATGTCTGCGCTGAACCAGTCAGAGTAAGTTTGTCGACTCTGCAGCCACAAACTGCCTTTATTCTTGAACTAGTGAGATTTTAAACTCTCTTTTTGTTGTGTATCTAGACTATTGCCAGACTATTATTTTCTAAATTTGATTTAATTATTGGATTTAAAGCTCAGCACTGCTGATGTGTTTACTCTTAGAAAACCACCTTGTTGCTCATTTTACTGGGGAAGTTTCAGTGCTTGTTATGGTAAAACTCAACGCGTGTTCTTCCTTAAAGGAAGAAAGCAAGAATGAGGTGTGTGCAGTCTGTGATTTATCTCATTAAACACATTTCATAAATTTAAGATGACCTTCGGCATGCACTTTGTCTTCACATGGAATTTTTTTTTTAGCCTTTTGTCTCATGATGTCACTTAAGGTGCCCCCTTTTTATTCCACCTGTGTTTCATTTGTTTATATTCACTCACTGTGGAAGTTGGGGACTGACATAAAGAATTTACAAGGAATGTGTTTACAGCAGATTTTCAGATCACATGGATTTGCTGGGTTTTCCTTTTCACTTCTAGTTTTGAACAGCATTTGAAAAAGGGAATGCACATAATTTTGTATCTCTATCTATATTTTATGTTATCCACTATAAACCAATTCTCTTGAGCTCCCTCCCCTGCCCCTCCTTTTCACATCCGAGGTCAGATAAATGAGGCTATTCCCTCCGCGTCCTTAACCCTTCTGCCTTTCTTGCTCGCCCCTTACTCCAGCTCGTTATAGCTTCTTCCTCATCTCCAAGCCCTCACCAGAATCATCTCATCCTTAACCCTCGCCTTGTCCCTTCCGGATTCAGCTCCTGATGACTCATCTATCCCTCCTTGGGCCATTGTTCACCAACACTGTCAGCTGCTGGTCCCCCCACCACCACCAACCTTTCAGAACTGCTGTTTAAAAAGTCTACCCTCAATCCATCTGTCCTCCAATTACTGCCCCATCTGCAACCTAAATTTACTTTCCAACTTGCTGCTGATGTTCTGGAACGTTACCATCTAACTCGCTGCCCAAGTCTTCCTTCACTCCCTGTTTGAATTGCTGCAGTCTGTCTTCTGTCCATACCACAGCACTTAGACTGCCTTGGTCAAATTCACCATTCTCTTTGTGTGATTGTGACATGGTACATTATTCCTCTTCTTTGTCTTTGACCTCTTTACAGCATTCAAGATGATTTACCACAACATCCTCCAGTACCTCCTTTGTAATCCACCTCCATGATATTACCCTCATGGTTCCATTCCTACCTGTCCAATCAATGCCACCACATCTGCAAATATCTTTCCTCGTGCCTACATGGTCAGCTTCAGTGTATCTAAGGTTTTGTTGTTGGGCCCCTCCTATTTCTAGTCTACATGCTGCTCTGTGGCAGCTTTACCTGCAAGTGTGGGAGTCAGCTTTCATATGTTTGCCAATATTGGCTTTATTTTTCAACTAGTACCTTTGATCCTTTGGCTGTGGTGTCAAACTGTCCAAAATCAAGTCAGAACTTTCTGCAGCTCAACAATGGAAAGACTAAAGTCATCCTCTTTGGCTTCACCAGAAAATTCAAGCCCCTGATTCCATCCTGGGCACCTGTTTAGCTGACTTGGTGTGGAACCTCAGTGTCCTGGTCAGGCCTGAGCTTAACGTCAAATCATACATTTAGTCCCAACTCTGAAATATCACACATCTCTGCTCCGACCTCACCCCCACTGCCACTGAAATCTGCATTTGTCCTTTTCTCACCTGCAGACTTTCCAATGTGTTCCTGCCAGCCTCCTGCACTCTCCCTTGCATAAACTCCAACTCATCCAGAATTCCGTCGCCTGTATCCTGTTTCACACAAAGTTGGCTGACATATCAACCCAACGTTAGTTGACCTCCACTGCCTCCCTGTCCTCATCAACTTCAAAATCTTTCTCCGTGTTTGCATTGCCTTGCTCTTGCCTACCTTCTCCCAGCCACACATTTCTGGTTGCACCCTCTGCTCTTCCAACTCTGATCTATTTTGCTTTTCCCTGCCCCCTTCATATGCTCAACCATAATGTGCTTTGTATGTGTAAGTGTCGTGTTCGGCTGCAGTTAGTTAATTTCTGTTTTATAATGATCTCATCAAAAATGAACAATCATATTCGAGCCAAACAAAACCGGAGGTGCAGCTGTGACATAACAGTTTGATGCATGGAATCTGGATCTGCGAGAACTACCTTGCCAGCAGCACACTCAGTTTGGTTTATTTCCCACTGACACATCAACTGTTTCTGCAAGTGAATTTTTCAGAGTAGTTTTTCCTCGAATCTTGGGAGGTGGAAATGGAGTGATGCTGGGAGCTGGAATAGTTTATCACCCATATGCAGGAGTATTTTGTAAGATGTGCAACACTGTGGAGACTGGACTTAAATTTTGTTCATTACTATTGTCTCTGTCTGCCTCCTGCTTTACCAAGTCAGTGCATGTATTTGGAGCAAATGAGAAAATGGATCTCATTCAGAAATGAGTAAGTGGGAAGTAAGAAAAAGGGAACATAGTTAAAGATAAGGTTAAACCTGCATATTAGCCTACCATCAATTTATGAAGTAGGAAGTGCCTGGTTGTCTTGTTTGTTCAAACTGTGTCGAAACTGACTGATTGTGTAATTAATTTGTAGAAATAGGCAGATGGCATTCTTCCTTAGAAATTATATGACTTTCATTTCTGCTGGTAGCACCCACTCTTGCCTCTGAGTCAGAAGGGGGTGAGTTCAAGTCCTACTCCAGAGACTTCAGCTCATAATCTAGGCTGAAACTCCAGTGTAGTATGGAGGGAGTGCTGCACTGTTGGAGGTGTCGTCTTTTGGATGAGAAGTTATACTGAGGCCCCGTCTGAATATAAAAATTCCCATGGCACTTTTTGAAGAAGAGCAGGTGAGTTTTCCCGAAGTCCTGGCCAATATTTATCCTTCAACCAACATCAAAAACAGATTATCTGGTCATTATCTCATTATTTTTCTGGAACTTTTCTGTGCACAAATTGGCTGCTGCGTTTCCTATATAACAACTGTGACTACAGTTCAAAAATACTTCATTGGCTGTAAAGTGCTTTGGGACATCCTTGGGTTGTGAAAGGCGCTGTATAAATGCAAATATTTCTTTTTTCTATGTATCTCACCTTTGTGTAGTTAAGACTGATGATGCTGGTAATATTCTGGCTATGCGAATGAAGTTTGAGCTGTTTTAGTTCAAGATTTATGAAACTTTTCTTTTTCAGATGTACAGTATAGACACCAGTGCAAAATAATGTCGGTCAGTTCTCTCTTTAATCAGTGTAATTTTGGTGCCATTTTTAACTGACAACATTGCTTCATTTGAGATGATAATGTATACTTTCCAAAAACACACACACAAGTAGAGATTGAATAAAAGGCTGTAGTTTAATATCAGAGTTCAAATGACTCAAGCCTTGGCGTCACCTGACCCCTTAATTAAAATTTGCAGCCTTATTCACTCCTTCACGTACACTTAACTGCTACAATGTTTTTTTGCGACCTGGAGCTAAGCGGTGTGCCACTCCCTAGAGGAGGCAGCCTCTTGCCACTTTGCCTTGACATCACATATAGTATAGCTCTAGACCCAGGCATCATACAAATATTTTCAGTGCGTAAACATGATTTCGAAGCATTTACATTTGCTTAACAGGAGTGTAGCTTTGTGCACTTTTGTAAATATGCGTATGCCGAACTCTCCTGGACCCGAGGTGCGATATTACAGCCCGGAAGGATAAACAAGGTGCTGCTGACTGATTTAACACTGTAGCTACTGATCGGAGATCGGATGGAGTTATAGTGTAACTGCCAATGTTTTATAGTGGCAGTGTAATAGTTAAAACTGATTCTGGCAGAGGTTAGTATGACTTCATTAGTTTAGCCTCAGGGACTGTCATTTTATGACCTCATTTTCATATGCACACAGGCAGTACCAGCTTGTTCATATTCTTACTTGACACTGCTGTTTTGAGCTGGCCGCCAGGAGAGGTGAGAGAGCCCGGGTTATCTCTTGCAAATTTATTTTTCTATTTGTTGCTTCAGCAACCATGAAGAATTTGAGGAGAGCAGCCTGGTCCTCCACTGGGAACAAGGCTGAGATGTTCAAGCTGTAAACAAAGGGGAATTGAATCTACTTTGCTCTGGCACTGTGCCTTTGCACTCTGACCCATTGCGCTGCTACCATATTTCACTTCAATCTGTTCACTGTTCTTGTCTAACTGGGAGAGAGAAAGTGCCTTGTGGGCCACCAGTGCCAAAGTTGCCCCAGATGACTTTTTGTATGTGTTAGAGCTTTGTTCCAGGCTGCCATGGTTTGATGTTGTACTGCAGCATGACCATTGAGTGTGACCTTGACCTGTATGAAGATAGCCTCAATTTCTTCATGGATACTGCAGCTTGTGCTATATGCAAACTATTTTGCCAGCTGGCAGTTAAAACATATTGGTCAAAGCTTGTCATGCGATTAAACTGGGACTTGGGCAGTATAGCCCACACCGAGTACAAGATTCTGAGCCTAGTTTTCTAGGGAATTATATACTACCATGTGTTAAAAAATCCTCACCTGAAGGCATTTACTCCCTCACAGGATGCATGGTTCCAGAGTGGGTAAATAGCCACGGATGCCTTGGTGTCTGACTCCTTACCCTTTCTCCCATGCATGTGCACTTCAGGGAGAGTGGTTATAAGAACAGGAGTCGGCCATTCAGGCCCTCGAGCCTGTTCTGTCATTCAGTTAGATCATGGCTGATCTGCATCTTAACTCCATCTATCCACCTTGTCTTGTTTTACACACTTTGTATAAAATAATAAATTGCAGGACAACGGAGTATTACAATTTAACTCTTTTATTAAGCATTAGGTCTGTGATCTTACTCATAGCAGCACTAGTGGGGAAAAACTGGCATTAGGACCCCTAGCCTGGGTCTTCAAAACAATAGTAGTCCTTACAGTTGCCTGCAGGCCAATGACAACTCAGCATGTGATCACGTGAATATAATAGGTATTCCTTACAGATGCCTGCGGGCCAATGATAATTCAATATGCAAATGTTACATCCCCTTTTAAAAGAAAAATGTTATGCATTACTTTTAAACCTTCTACATAATGTTCTTGGTAGCATAAACATATAAGTAAACTCAGCATTTAACTAGCACTGAAAACATCTCGACGTTTTTAGGGCAGCGATCCGCCTACACCCTTTGACAGTTCACAAGTCAAGGATAACTCTAGGCTTGACCTCTAGTCCTGACCTTGTGTGGTATGAAACTGAGCATGCTCCTGAATCGGTCAACAATTCAGGTTCAGGTTTAGGTTCAGGTAAGTATGATGTGTTTTATGTATTGCTCTGTTCATCACACTCTGTTGAACTGATTCTCTCGTCGGAATGACGGTGTTGTTCCTTGGTGTTCAGGAGGTGCCTGCGATTGCGGCGGTACACCTGTCCTTCTGGGGTGCGGATGTGATACGATCGCTCAGTGTCAGCTGGCTGGATGATGACTGCTGGCTTCCAGTAGTCATGCTCCTGGATTCTGACATTCTCCATTGTGCAGCGGCGGCAGTAGTCTAGCTGACCTGTCATAGTATCTCTTTTGGTGTTGCTGTCTCTGTACACGTTTTGCATGTACTTGCTTGCAGCTGACGACCTCTGGCTGAAGCTGCTGGTTGGTGCTTGAGAAGGATTGAGCGAAGTCTGCGGCTCATCAACAGCTGTGCTGGTGACTTGAAGTTGTCAACTGGAGTGTTGCGGTACTCAAGGAGACTGATGTAGGGGTCTCTTTTGTCCGCTTTGGCTTTGTCCATGAGTGTTTTTGCAATCTGGACAGTTTTTTCAGCAAGGCCATTACTTTGAGGGTAATGTGGGCTTGATGTGACATGTGTGAAATCCCATGCCTTGGCAAACGACTCTAACTCTTTTGATTTGTATTGGGGGCCATTGTCTGAGACTAAAGTCTCTACCATGCCATGCCTGGCAAAGGCTGCCTTTAGCTTGTGGATCACAGTTGCAGATGTGGTGCTGTGAAGCTTGTCCAGTTCAAAACATCTGCTGTAGTAATCAACAGTCACTATGTAGTCCTCGTTCCATGTGAACAGATCCGTTGCCGCGACCTGCCAGGATACGGTGAGGTATCATGGGCTCTTTGACATTTGATGGGCAGCGTTCTAGACAAATGGAACATTTTCCGACAATGTCCTCAATGTGATTGCACATTCCGGGCCAAAACATAATGTCACGTGCTCTTTGTTTGCATTTTTCCATGCCCATATGTCCAGCATGAATTTTTGTCAACATCTCTTCTCTGAGACTGGTAGGAATGATGATTTTCTCCCCTTTGAAGACAATTCTGTTGATTTGTGACAGTTCGTTTCTGTGGTTCCAGAATTCAGATATGCTCTGAGGGCATTTCCTCCTTTCCTCAGGCCATCCTTCATGTATGACTTTGCTCAGCAGTGTGAGTTGTGCATCTTTCTCTATTCCTGCTCGGATCTCCTTCAGTTTTGAGTC
Source organism: Somniosus microcephalus (assembly GCF_052327205.1). Lineage (NCBI taxonomy): Eukaryota > Metazoa > Chordata > Chondrichthyes > Squaliformes > Somniosidae > Somniosus > Somniosus microcephalus. The sequence continues at coordinate 177,053,820 of NC_140990.1, forward strand.
ACTCACAGGTAAGCTGTTGTACACCATGTGCACCTGCACATCCATGCCTTCACTGAGGCTGCTGTCCTGGTAGCTAAGAGACTTTCTGGAGAGCGTGTCTGTGACAGGAATGTCTTTGCCTGGACGGTGAATGATTGTGAAGTCGTACTTCTGTAGCGGAAGGATCATTCTCTGTAGCCTTGGTGGGGCTGCGGCTAGTGGTTTCCTCATGATTGACTCGAGGGGCTTGTGGTCGGATTCCACAATGACTTGTCGGCCATAGACGTACTGGTGGAAACGCTTACATCCAAACAGAATTGCATATAGCTCTTTCTCGATTTGAGCACAGTTGATTTCACTGAGAGAGATCTGGAAGCGTAGCCGATGGGCTTTCCTTCTTGCAGTAATACTGCACCTAGTCCGTACTTTGACGCGTCCACTTGTAGTCTGAGCTCTTTGTTGGGGTCGAAGTAGGCAAGAACTGGTCCTGGTTCTCTGGTGATTAGGCCTTTCATTTTCTGATATGCTGTGTCATGTTGTTTGTCCCACAGGAACTCATTGGATTGTTTGAGCAACTGACGCATGGGTGCGTTGATTTCGGAGAGGCTCGGGGCAAACTTGGCTAAGTAGTTAACCATGCCTAGTACTGTCTCTAGCTCTGCGCGGTTCTTCGGCGGCTCCATCTTCTTGATGGCGGAGATTTTCTCTGGATCCGGCTTAATGCCATCAATTGAGAGGCGATGCCTGAAATAACTGATCTATGTGGATCCGATTATGCTTTTCTCGGGGTTGAGCCGGATACCTTTCTCCCGTGATCTTTGTAGCATCGCACGGAGGTTTCTGTCATGTTTCTCTCTATTCCTGCCATAGATGAGGATGTCGTCTACGATTGCGACTACTCCGTCGAGGCCTTCATAGGTTTCGTCGATCTTCCGCTGGAATTCATCCTGAGCTGAGATAAGACCAAATGGTAAACGCAGAAATCGGTAGCGTCCAAATGGTGTGTTGAACGTTGTTAGCTTAGATGACTCTTCCGTGAGCTTGATAGTCCAGTATCCTGATCGTGCGTCCATTACACTGAAGTAACGTGCTCCCACTAGCTTGGGTGTGATGTCCTCTAGCGTTGGTAGAGGGTAGTGAGGGCGTTTGATAGCCTTGTTCAAATCTCTGGGGTCGCGACAGACTCTGAACTTGCCTGTACGTGGTTTCTCAACCACTACTAACGCGTTGACCCACTCTGTCGGTTCTGTTTCCTGAATGATGATTTCTGTATTCTCCATGCTCTGCAGCTCCTCCTTCAGGCGACTACGTAGAGCAAGGGGTATCCTTCTCGGTGGGCAAACCACAGGGGTTGCTGCTGGGTCAAGGTGAATAGTGCATTCACCTGGGAATAGTCTGATTCCTTTGAAAACATCAGCAAACTCCTCCATGACTGTCTGCTTCTCAACTGGTGCTGTCAATGATAGCACTAGCTTGGCGAGGTCCATGTCTAAACATGCCTTTAGACCTAGCACTGGAGGTGCTCGAGTGTCAACAATGTAAAAGTCCAACATCATTTCGCTTTCTTTGTACTTGCATTTCATCACGCATGTGCCTTTTACAATGAGCTGCTCACCCCCATAGCTGGTCAGTCTGCGTGAGGTGGGCTGTAGCTCACACTCATCTTTCAAGCTGTGATACTCACTCAGAGGAATTACATTAACCTGAGCTCCAGTGTCTAGTTTAAACTTAAGCTCTGTGCCCTGTTGTCCAACCCAATATCTGCAAAGGCTTGCTCAGTCTCTGAAATCTGTTTTTTCTGTGACACAGAATCAATAAACAGTTCCTCTGCATTTGGCTCTCTCTCTGGCATTTGGCTGTCACTCACTGTGTGTACTGCTATTCCAAAAACAGTCCTGCAAACTTTAGCAAAGTGGTTCCATTTACCACATTTAGCACGTTGCCTCCTTTTCTCCATGCATCTTGTTTCTACAATATCCACAGTTTTTGAAGCGTTTTATGTCTGTGTCGCTCATTTTTAGAACTCTCTCTTTCTGTTCTGAAACATGCTCTCTGGGCGGTGTTCTTTGGTGTGTGTCTATTAACTGCGTGTACTGTCTGTTCACGCGAGCTGCTCGTGGTGCTGGTTATGGTTTTCAGTTGTGCTTGGGCTATCTCGTGCGATCTAGCTATGTCCGTAGCTTTGTCCAGCATTAGCCCGGACCCAACATTCAAAAGTTTCTCTCTCTCTTTAGCTGAATGTATTCCAAACACGATGCGGTCTCTGACCATCTCATCTTTATCTGCATATTCACAGTCTTTTACCAGCAGTTTTAACTCAGTCACGAACTGTTCAAACGACTCACTAGCTCCTTGTACTTTCTCCTGAAACTTGTACCTAGCGAATATCGTATTTGTCTTGGGCATCACATATGATTCAAAACGGTCAAAATAACTTTTCAGTACCTTTGCTTCATCCGCGGTGAGAGACCATGTGTTAAAAATGTCTCTCCCTTTTTCTCCGATCCACAGGAGTAGGTAGCTGCATCTTTCTTCCTCCCCTTTGCTTTTCAGCGGACCCGAGAACATCAACTCCACATGTTGCTTGAACTTGCGCCATTCTCTCGGTAAGTTCAAGGATTCCCAATCCATTTGAGGCAAGGGAGCTCCAACGATGTCCAGTTCAAATCCCTGTTCTGACACCATGTCTTGTTTTACACACTTTGTATAAAATAATAAATTGCAGGACAACGGAGTATTACAGTTTAACTCTTTTATTAAGCATTAGGTCTGTGATCTTACTCATAGCAGCACTCGTGGGGAAAAACTGGCATTAGGACCCCTAGCCTGGGTCTTCAAGACAATAGTAGTCCTTACAGATGCCTGCAGGCCAATGACAACTCAGCATGTGATCACATGTGAATATAATAGATATTCTTACAGATGCCTGCGGGCCAATGATAATTCAATATGCAAATGTTACACACCTTAGCTCTGCAACTCTTATTACCCATGCCTAATAAAAATCTATCAATCTCAGTTTTGAAATTTTCTGAGCAGGTTGTGTACGTGACCATTTTAACGTGAATATCTGTGTCAGTCAGTAGAAAAGGTATGAAAATTGGCACTCTGTTACGTGCCGAAGTTAAAATTTGCCATGATTGTGCTGGAATGCAAAGATAAACCCTGGCTTCTATTCTCTACTGTTAACCGTCTTCTTAAACCCCTCTCCCCTGTCTCCTCCACCCTCACCTCCGATAAGTGTGAGGAGCTCATGGACTTATTTGTCTCTAAGATTGAGACCATCCGTTCAGCTGCCTCTGCCACTTCTCTTCCTACCCTAGCCCACTGGGCCAAACTTTCTCTAAGGTTCCCCTCTGCCCTAGCCCTGAACTCACATCTTTCTCCAGTTTCTCTCCGATCTCCCCTCATGACTTCTCTGAGCTCATCTTGTCCACGAGACCCACCTCCTGTTCCCTCGACCCTATTCCCACCAATCTACTGACCACCCAACTTCCTTTTCTGGCTCCCATGTTAGCTGATATTGTTAGTGGTTCTCTCTCCTCAGGTACTGTCCCCCTCTCCCTCAAATCTGCCATCATTACCCCTCTCCTCAAGAAACCAACCCTTGATCCCTCCGTCCTTGCAAACTACTGCCCCATCTCCAACCTCCCTTTCCTCTCCAAAGTCCTTGAATGTGTTGTCGCCTCCCAAATCCGTGCCCATCTTCCCCGCAATTCCATATTTGAATCCCTCCAATCAGGTTTCCGTCCTTGCCACAGTGCCGAAACGGCTCTCATCATCATCTCGTCCTTCTTGACTTGTCTGCAGCCTTTGACACGGTTGACCACTCCATCCTTCTCCAATGCCTCTCCACCGTCGTCCAACTGGGTGGGACTGCACTCGCCTGGTTCCATTCTTATCTATCTAATCATAGCCAGAGAATCACCTGCAGCGGCTCCTCTTCCCGCTCTCCCATTGTTACCTCTGGTGTCTCCCAAGGATCTATCCTTGGCCCCCTCCTATTTCTCATCTACATGTTGCCCCTTGGCGACATCATCTGAAAACACAGTGTCAGTTTCCACATGTACGCTGACAACACCCAGCTCTACCTCACTACCTCTTCTCTCGACCCCTCCACGGTCTCTAAATTGTCAGACTGCTTGTCCGACATACAGTTCTGGATGAGCAAAAATTTTCTCCAATTAAATATTGGGAAGACCGAAGTCATTGTTTTCGGTCCCCGCCACAAACTCTGTTCCCTTCCCTAACATCTGTCTGAGGCTGAACCAGACTGTTCACAACTGGCTCCCAGTTAAGCCTCGATTTCAAAATTCTCATCCTTATTTTCAAATCCCTCCATGGCCTCGCCCCTCCCTACCTCTAATCTCCTTCAGCCCCACAACCCACCGAGATATCTGCGCTCCTCTAATTCTGCCCTCTGGAGCACCCCTGATTATAATCGCCCAACCTTTGGTGGCCGTGCCTTCTGTTGCCTAGGCCCTAAGCTCTGGAATTCCTTCCCTAAACCTCTCTGCCTCACTACCTCTCTTTCCTCCTTTAAGACGCTCCTTAAAACCTACCTCTTTGACCAAGCTTTTTGTCACCTGCCCTAATTTATCCTTATGTGGATTGGTGTCAAAATTTTTGTCTTAAAATACACCTGTGCAGTGTCTTGGGACTTTTTACTACGTTAAAAGCGCTATATAAATACAAGTTGTTGTTGTTGTTCCTTTTTCTGCCCCAGTTAACCACGAGCATCAAGACACACTACATAAGCAGCAGTGAGATCACGTAATGTTTCAAAAATTGCTACCTCCTTTTCCTTCTATATTTGTCATCTCGTTTCAAGATACATACCATGGATTCCAGCTTAATGCTGCAGTCTAACCACTCGTCGAGAGTATTTGTTCTGGAGTGAATTAAAAGATCAGATGTTGGGTGGCATGTGTGATTGGGTAACAATAAGATGTGGTTAAACTTTTGGAATTTATGGAATGCACGAGGTTAAATAGGTCTTAAAATAAGAGTTTTGAAAACAGGAAGTCATTGTTCATCTGAAATTTTGGAGGGCAGCAGTTTAAAGTTTGGATTGATCTGGTCCTTGGTGCAATGAAATAAAGAATATTTGTTTGAATTATTGTCCTAAGTGCAATAAAAAGTGTGATAAATCCATTAAGTGGAACAAGGACTCAGAGGCGATATCGTAGAATTAACACGAGTACTTTATTAACAACTGGGAAACACGTTTACAGACAGCCTGCATCAGCATTCTGGCATTCCACCTTGTACTGACCTATACAGGAAGCAAACCTCTGACCTTAGTAGCAGCATTGGCTACAGCACCACCTGGTGGATAACCTTAATCATAACATCCCAGATTACTATATCCCTCCTCCCTTAAGATTTCAGTATGAATTTCTTAGCAAACAACCATTCCTGAGGGTCACATAAGGAGTCTCCATTCATCATGTTCCATACTTGACGAATCTAACAGTTCAGTATCAATCTCTCTGGTGGCTTGCGAGTCCTTTGTGAACGTCTAACAGTAAAGTCCCTGCTTGTTTGTGGTGAAGCCACCAGCTGCTCCTGAGCAGTGCTCACAGTATCTGACTCTGCAACGATGGTTTCCTCTTGACGGATAGGTTCCTGTGGAATTATCTCTGTCCCTGGTGGTGGCACCACAGATGAACTTGGATAACTGGGGCAACCCTGTCTTCAGTCATTGCATCTGGAACCTTCATTTCAATTTCCCCTTGTCTGGGAAGTATCTGATCTACATGTCTGCGTACTAGCCTACCATCTCCCAACATGACCTTGTATGATACTGGACCTGTCATTGAGTCTATGAAGCCAGGAATCCACTTTGGTCCATAACTGAAATTCCTGGTAAGGATCGCATCTCCTTCTCCAAAACTTCGGCTCTTTGTTCTTTTGTCATGGTTCTCTTTTTGTTTGTTTTGTCTGTTTTCCATTTTCCTTTTTAGGCCTGGGTGGACAAGGTCAAGAGTGGAGCATAGTCTATGACCTAATAACATCTCAGCAGGAGAGAGTCCTGTGGTGGATTGAGGTGTTATTCTGTAGCTGAACAGAACCCGTGACACTTTGGCTGCTAAACTCCCTTCTGCACTTTTTTTCATCATCTCCTTAAATGTTTGTACGGCTCTCTCCGCAAGTCCATTCGAGGACAGGTGATATGGAGCCGAGGTCACCTGCACGATGCCATTTTTTCTCAAGAACTCTTTTGTCTCTGTACTCACAAAACAAGTGGCATTGTCACTCACCACGATCTCCGGTAGCCCTTGATTACAGAAGCTCCGACGCAGGCAGTCTATAGTAGTAGTGGCGGAAGCAGAATTTACAGGATAAACATCCATTCATTTGGAATGTGCATCAATGATTATGAGGAACATCTTCCCCATGAATGGACCCGCATAATCTAAGTGCAATCTTCTCCATGGTTTATCCGGCCACTCCCAGGGATGGAGAGGAGCCGCTGCTGGTGCCTTCCGGTGTTCCTGACAAGTGCTGCATGTCTTGACTAGATTTTCTATCTCTTCATCTAGCTTTGGCCACCACAAGTAACTCCTAGCCAAGGCTTTCATACGCGAGACCCCAGGATGACACTGATGTAGTTGCTCTAGGATAGACTGTCGTGCTGGCCGTGGAATAATCACTCGTGCTCCCCACAACACGCAACCATCCTGCACACTCAGCTCTGTTTTCCTGACACTGTAGGGTGTGAAGTCAGCCCCTTCCGGATGCTGTGGCCATCCCCTCACCACATATTCTCGAACTCTAGACAGTACTGGATCTTTACCTGTCCATGTTCTTACTTGCTCTGCAGTCACAAGTGCCGTGTCAGTGTCCTCCAACATCAAAACTCTGTCCTCTGGAGCTGCACGGATAGGTGTGCCTGGCAGTGGAAGATGGCTCAAGGCATCTGCGTTCCCATGGTACTTGCCCGCCTTGTAGACGATGACATACTCATATGCCCTCAACATCACTGCCCACCTCTGGATCCGGGGTGACCCCATCTGTGGAACTGCTTTAATTTTGTTGAAAAGAGAGAGAAGAGGTTTATGATCGGTGCATATGGTGAACTTCCTGCCATATATGTACTTGTGGAACCTCTGTAACCCAAACATTACTGCTAACCCCTCTTTGTCTAACTGGGAATCGTTTTTTTCCGCTGGTGTTAGAGTTCGGGACATAAACCCTATTGGTCTTTCAGTTCCATCTTCCATGCAGTGTGAAAGAACTGCCCCAACCCGTAAGGTGAAGCGTCACAAGAGAGAATGATGTCTTTCTCTGCATTGTAGTGAACCAGCCAGCACATCTGACGACAGCATCAGTTTCTTGGACTGTTCAAATGAAACCCCCTGCTCCTCTCCCCACTGCCACTGTGTCTCCTTGCGCAGTAGTTTGTGAAGAGGTGCTAACACAGTTGACAAGTTTGGTAAAAACCTGTTATAATAGTTCAGCAGTCCCAGGTAAGCTTTTAACTCAGCCACATTTGTAGGAGCAGGGGCGTCCTGCAGTGCTTGTACCTTCTCCTTGAGTGGATGGAGCCCGGTGGCGTCCACTCTGTGTCCCAGGAACACTGCCTCATTCCCCAGGAAAGTGCACTTCTCTTGAGCCGGAACCCTGCCCTCTCCAATCTCTGTAGTACCTCTCTCAGAGTGCTCAGATGCTCCTGGTCGGTTCTTCCCGTCACCAGAATGTCATCCAGATAGATGGAAACATGTGGAATCCCTTGCAGTACACCTTCGATTGTCCTCTGGAAGATAGCTGGACGAGATGAGACACCAAACGGTAAGCAGTTATATGTAAACAAGCCCTTGTGTGTATTTATGGTGACATACTTCTTTGATTCGTCATCCAGTGTAATCTGCAAGTAGGCATGACTCATGCAACTTTGTGAATTTCTTTCCTCCAGCCAGGTTTGCAAAGAGATCCTCTGTTTTGGGAATAGGATACTGCTTTAGTTTGGACACCCGATTGACAGTCAATTTATAGTCTACACAGAGTCTTACTGAATTGTCCGGTTTTAACACAGGTACTATGGGAGCTGCCCATTCCGAACATTTCACCGGCTCCAGTATGTTCTCTCTCAATAGATGGTCAAGCTCAGCCTCTACCTTTGGCTTCATGGCATAAGGCACAGGTCGTTGTTTAAAAAACCATGGCGGTGCCTCCTTGTCTACATAAATCTTAGCTGGGGGGGCCATTAAATGTGCCAAGTTCCTCCTTGAACACACTCTCATGTTCACTCAACACTTCTTGCAAAGTCAACTGTTTGCCCGCATCTATTTGATGTACTGCTCCCCAGTCTAATTTAAGTTCTTTTATCCAGCCCCCACCTAACAGGTTTGGTCCGGTACCCGATACTATAACTACAGGTAGCTGTTCCACTGTGTCCCTGTGTTGCACAGTTACCTTAGCTGTACCTAATGTCACTACTCGTTCACCTGTATATGTTTTATGATGCAGGGAGCAAGGCTTTAACTCTGGAACTTTTGCACGGTTCCACAATTTTGAGTACTCTGCCTTGTTCATTATGGTCACACCGCACCCTGTATCCACTTCAAAGTTCACCTTAGAGTCATTTACTGTCAGTTGCAATGTGATAGGAGCCACTTTTGGAATGTTCTCTAACATGCTATACATTATGAACATGTCCTCTTCTTCCTCAGCTTCCCCGCTGATGTGGTGTGCTCCATGTTTTTCCACTTCTCCATTGGTTTTGCTGTCCTCCCCCTTTTGGTTTGGATTCCTCCACAGGTGATTTCGCCCTGCAAGCTCATTTTATGTGTCCTTGTTTCCCACACTTGTAGCACTTTTCCTCCAGAAACCGGCATTCACTCGCCAGGTGATCGCCCTTGCATCTATAACATGCCTTCACATGCTCATGTTGTGGTTTCTGACGCATGTTCCACTTGTGCACAACAACCTGACCTGCAACTTGCGTAGCATTAGCCCTGTCTGAACCCTGTATTTCTTTTACATCTCGGTTCGCTGTCTCTATGGCTTGAGCAAGTTCCAATGCTTTTTCATAAGTAAGCCCAGTCTCGGATAATAATCTACGCTGCATTCGGTTGTCCATAATTCCGCAAACTAGCCTATCTCGCAGCATTTCCTTAAGGTTGTTCCCATAATTGCAATCTTGTGCTAATTTACGCAACACCGCTACATAGTCCATTACGCTCTCTTCCTCTTTCCTGTTCCTTGAATTAAACTTGAACCGCTGTTCAATCTCACTAGGCTTAGGGTTGAAATGTTCTTTTAGCAAAGCCACTAATTCAACAAATGATTTGTCCTCCAGGCTTTTCAGGACTGAGCAGATTTTTCATCAAACTGTAGGTTTGGCTTCCCACTGAACTAAGCAGAATGGCTTTCCTTTTTCCGGCATCATTTATTTCATTTGCTTCGAAAAAATAACCCAACACTTCACAGTATTCTTCCCAGGTTTGTGCTTGAATGTCAAAAGCGGAAACAGTTCCTACCGTGCAGCCATGCTCTCTTCCAGCTTGTAGCTAACTTTAGCTCGTGATTTTGTTGTTTAAACGTCCCAGCAGACTTTTCTTCTTTATGGAGGGTCCTTAAGTTGCCTCGTTGCCAAATGTGATAAATCCATTAAGTGGAACAAGGACTCAGAGGCGATATCGTAGAATTAACACGAGTACTTTATTAACAACTGGGAAACACGTTTACAGACAGCCTGCATCAGCATCCTGGCATTCCACCTTGTGCTGACCTATACAGGAAGCAAACCTCTGACCTTAGGAGCAGCATTGGCTACAGCACCACCTGGTGGATAACCTTAATCGTAACATCCCAGATTACTAAAAAAAAGAGACCCCCTAAACTTACTCTGGCCTCTGCTTAAGTTTCCTGTGTTTAATCTATATATATAAATCGGTCGATCTGTCTGTCTGTCATTCTGTCTGTCTGTCATTCTGTCTGTCATCGCCTGTGCGTCTGGCGGGCTATGCGCTCGAAAGTTACAGGGCGTACCTACGCGCGCGTTACCTCCAAAGCAAGCTTACGCTTCCGAGACGGTTTTAAGCGTATTTATATTTCGGCCGGGCTAAAATCGCGCCCGCGGTATCCCAAAAACCTTCAACATTCCGCTCATTAGCATCTCATTATCCGCTCATTAGCGACAGAGTGACCTCGAGCTCGACCAATCGTACGCCGGGTTGCTGGCATGTGCCGCCGGGCCAATCGGTGCGTGTGTGGCCGGGCCTTATCGTTCTGAACCAAGGTGAGTCGCCGCCATCTTGATTCCAAACTTTTCCTTTCTTTTTCCCGCTTTCTGCGTCTTTAAAAAAAACGTTGCTTTTAAAACACATATTGTTTTTTAAAAAAAAATGACTTAGAAACGAATTAACTTATCTAATCTCATTAATTTTCCTACCTTTCCCCGTTTTTCCAGGTAGGCCTCGAAGCCTCGGCTTCTCCTCCACACCCACGCCCGAGCTAGGCACCTCCCGGCCCCACTCGAAGGCTGCAGGGGCGGGCGGGCCTCAGCCCAGCGCCGCTACCTTACTAAAGGGTGCGCGCGCAGCAGGAGCTGAGATGCGGCATCTCTCTCTGGCTCGGCCGGGGGGCGGGGCTTGCTGTGCGTCAACGGTTACCCTGGCAACCGGGCCCGCCGCCCGCCTCGCACAGCCGCAATCGGCGGTCTTCACCTCGGGGGGGGGGGGGGGGGGGGTGGCGCGACCCTCAGGTGCGTGCGCAGCAGGAGCTGAGACGCGGCGTCTCTCTCTGGCTCGGCCAGGGGGCGGGGCTTGCTGAGCGTCAACGGTTATCCTGGCAACCGGGCCTGCCGGCCGTCTCACACAGCCGCAATCGGCGGTCTTCACCTCGGGGGGGGGGGCCGCGACCCTCGGGGGGGGGGGGCCCGCCCTCCCCCCGCCCTTCCCCCCGCCCTCCCTCCCTTCCCCCCGCCCTCCCTCCCTTCCCCCCGCCCTCCCTCCCTTCCCCCCTCCCTCCCTTCCCCCCGCCCTCCCTCCCTTCCCCCCGCCCTCCCTCCCTTCCCCCCCCTCCCTCCCTTCCCCCCCTCCCTTCCCCCCCTCCCTTCCCCCCCTCCCTTCCCCCCGCCCTCCCTCCCTTCCCCCCCTCCCTTCCCCCCGCCCTCCCTTCCCCCCCTCCCTCCCCCCCTTCCCCCGCCCCGCCCCCCCTTCCCCCCCCTCCCTTCCCCCCGCCCTCCCTCCCCCCCCGGCCCTCCCTTTCCCCCCCCCGCCCTCCCTCCCCCCCCCCCCCCAGTCGCTCGCTCTCTCTCTCTTCCAACAACAACATGCCCTCGCAAAAGCCTCGGCACCGCCGGGCACTTCAGCTAGTGATTTATAATGAAGACTTTGGGAGTGAATGTTTTGAATGGGATTTTCATCAGGAATCTGGGGTGGCATCAATGGTTCACCAATGACTTCATCTTGTCAAGATGGAGGGAGAGAGGGGCTGCACCCACTGTAAACAAGATATACTGCACAGAGGCAATCTGTGATTGAAATACAGCATGACATGAGGGCAAGTTTAGAAGGTGGTTAAAAAAGGTACATGGGACCCTTGGCTTTATTAATAGAGGCTTGGAGTACAAAAACATGAAAGTTGTGGCTGTTCTCCTTAGAGCAGAGAAGGTTAAGAGGAGATTTGATAGAGGTGTTCAAAATCATGAATGGTTTTGATAGAGTAAATAAAGAAAAGTTGTTTCCAGTGGCAGACGAGTCGGTAACCAGAGGTCACAGATTTAAGGTGATTGGCAAAAGAACCAGAGGGGACATGAGGAAACATTTGTTTACACAGTGAGTTGCTGTGATCTGGAATGTGCTGCCTGAAGCGGTGGTGGAAGCAGCTTCAACAGTAACTTTCAAAAGGGAATTGGATAAATACTTGAAGGAAAACAATTTACAGGGCTATGAGAAAAGAGCGGGGGAATTGGACTAGTTGGATAGCTCTACCAAAGAGCCAGCACAGGAATGATGGGTTGAATGGCCTCCTTCTGTATCATTCTATGAAGTGGTGCCAGCGAATTGTACATACAGGCATCTGTGGACAAAACCATTCAGTCTGCACTTCGGGTTTGAGTTGAATGTTTGTTTCATTTATTTGTACAGTTAATTGAATTTTTGCACTATTGATGGTTTTCCAAGCAATAGTCCTGCCACATTCCTATGTTCTCATTGGTTAGTTCTGATCCTTTTATATTTTAGAAAACTTTTGTGTCTGATTTAGTAAGCTGATTACCATTTGTGCCATACAGCAGGATGGCCTATTATTACCTCATTATTCATCTTCATAACACTCTCCTTTAGTAGTATTTATAAAATAAAGACCTAGAAAGTGACGTCTTCCTTTCTTTAAGTATTTGACTGCTTTTTGCCCCTCTCAATTTTCATCTTTTATTACAATTTTTTCTTTGTGGCTTTAAGAAGGGACTGTTGTCAGTTCAGGAGAAGTGACGTGTAGAAGCTCTATGACTCTTCAGATTCTGGCAGCTTCTGATATCTTGCCCAACTAACCAAGTATTCTTTCAGTTTAGTGTTTGTAATGGTGTTTGATTTGGGGGAGGAGGAACACATCACAACCAAGCCCAATCTTGTTCTCGCTCAACACCCACACACATGCACTGGGCAGCAGATGTCAGTGAATAGAATCAGGAGCACGTGCCACTAGCTCAGAGGCACTGAGGTCTATTGTAGTTCTCCTACAATGACCCCAGCTGATGAGTTGACTCTGTCGCCAAATCTGGTTTTGTATGGCTCCGTATCAGCGCGGACTTTTACCCACTATGTCTTGTGGAACTCGCTGCTTTTTAGTGGAATTTATTTTTTGTTCCCTGAGTGTTTTATTTTTTTGGGAGCAAGCAAGCAAAAAAAATGCAATAGTGGATCACAGAAATGTTAGGGCATTGACATTCAGTATTCTGAAGCTGAAGTCCAAAGTCAATTTGAGCTTGTTCTCTGCACAAACTGAAGCAGTGCACCTTTACTAATTTCTGTGTTGCTTTTCTAAAAAAACTTGTTCTGTTTTTAAAGGGAAGTTAAATTGGGATACGTATCACTAAATACTGTATTGTAAAAGCCAATCTGTTATCTTCTGGATGTTTCTCGGGTTTACTTTACTTCCATGACTCTTGTATATAAAACTCCTGCAGTGAAGCAAGCCAGTAATGCTTAGTTGAGAACTATCTTAATGCTACACAATGTCCAGAAAAAGTCATCTATTTGAATTATGGAATAAATGCAGAGTCATCATAACCCATAGTGGTATGGTGGCCAAGAATGGTTTCCAATGTGTTTGTGCAGATAATCATTTTGTGGTGAACAAGACCTGATGTCTGTCTGTATTGGGCTACCATTTGAAATAAAGTGGTACAGCTGACAGGACCCAGAGAGTGGCGTAAAAGAACTACTTATAACTTCCAACGAGCCATACAATAATACACGTGTGCAAAACTTTAGATATTGAAGCAACTGGATAGAAATGAAGAGTGAACCATTCTCTCGTCATGTTGACTGCAATCAATGACTGCTGGCAAAACATCCAGGAACAAGTCAGGCTTTGATATGCCAGCTTCATGTGTTCGGAACCTTTGTTGTGCTGGATGGACAAATCTACTTGGATATTGACCACACGGCCTGGGTTGTCTGGGAAAGTAAATGACCTGAAAATATGGTCGTTTGCAAACAACTTCGTAAAATCGGAGGTCAATTTATGAAGTTTACCTGTCCCATTTCTGGGTTTAAGTCCAGTAGAATAACTGAAGTATCTGGATGTCTAAAAACCAGTGTCCGAAGAGAAGTATTTTCCAGAACAACATGGTTGACTCCATGCCCAGGCAAGTGCAACTGACGGTCAAACCCAAGGGCGGTCGCACCAGAGTTTGCCTGTCCAAATACTCGAGAAAGTAATCAAATCTTTTCTCAAATAATTACCTGGTGAACGGTTCTGAAAAGTTGAGTCCTATAGTAAATTTAATATGAATGGGAAAAAAAAGCACACACCGCAAGATGCAATTGTACAGTTACTAAATTTGCTCATAAGATTGCTGCCGAAAATACAATCTGACTCACTAACAATAATACAGTGAATCTAAAGGAGAGAGATGCAAACATTCATTTTATTCAGAAGGCTTCCTGTTTTCTTGGTTTGGAAAAGGGACTTTCGTCTGTTTGGGTGAAGTGAGGAGTGGAAGCTCTGTGATTTTTGCCACTGTCACATGCGAACAATGCCGTGGTGTCCTCTGACCCAGATGAAACCATCTAGGAGCAGTGGGCCCAAAGGTTTCCAGAGAACTTTCTAGAAGCAATGATCTCACTTTAAAATTTAGTCATTATCCTAAAGCAGATGCTTGATATATTTTCAATTGATAATTTGTCAGCTACAGCATCTTAGTAAGTTTGACATTTTTTTGCAGTACAGGTAGTATATAGCATTTTCTATTGATCGGTACTTGTATATCTGCTGCGCAGTTGGTTGGTAAACCAATCAAAGTCTTGGTTTTGGGAGTTTGGAGGTATCTTTGTATAACTGTATGTCACTGATTTTTTGGTGATATTTTGTCAGCTTCACAACTTCACTTCTCATGCTGTGGTACTGCAATATCAGCATAACTGTGTAGCAGAGTGAAGCAGTTGAACTGTTTTTGTTTCAGTTTCCAAGCTCCCCATTTTGTCAAACTTGTGGAGCAATGGAACACGTGTCTGTACATATGTCGTGGCAGTTGTTTTTGAGGATATTGACACACTCTTTTTGTGTGACTTGCTTTTGTGAGCTGTATGTATACATGAACCTCGTTACCAGCCTAGGATGGTTTCATCCTCAAGCAGCTGATATGGTTGACTGACCTTTTTTTCTTGTGTCGGCTCCAGTTGTTCTCGGGAACCTACGCAAGGCATCTTTTGCAGGATCTGACATGAAGTCAAACAAGGGGATTGACCCTGTAAGAATCACTCTACCATGCCAAACTATCAAATTTTAAAAAATTAGTTTTTGAGATAAGGGCGTCGCTGGCAAGGCCAGCATTTATTGCCCATCCTTAGTTGCCCTTGAGAAGGTTGTGGTGGGCCGCCTTGTACCGCTGCAGTCCTTGCGATGAAGGTACTCCCAGAGAGCTGTTGGGTAGGGAGGCCCAATGATGATGAAGGAACGGTGATATATGTCCAAGTCAGGATGGTGTTGAAGACATGTCAAAATTGGTATAACTTCAGTCCCAAATAGTTAGTATAACATCTATATCTTTGCTGTGTCGGCTTATGCTCATGTTAGTAAAGTCCTGTAAGATGTTTGTGGTAGTAGTTTGAGCAACAAAAGCTGTTGTTGCTGTGCTGATGACAAATCAAGGATGAGTTGATGCACGCGTGCCTGAGGATCTGATAGTATGCAAGGCTGAGGGTTAATTTTTGGCATATAATAAAGATTAAAAGCAAGGGTAAGGGTGTAAAGCCAGTAGATAGACCAATCATTATAAAAACATTTGGCCTTTCACCATAAAAATGACTGCCCTATACATGCACGTTTTGCAACCTATGTTCGAAAAAAACGTACACACATGGGTGACCACCTAAATGTGGGAGTATGGTGCATTGTGCAAGGTTTGGGATTTGATGTTTCACTTCCAATGTAACTGGTTTGCTGCAAAATATACTGGTCTCCGCTTCATGGACTAGTAACTTCAAGCTCTGTCGCAGGCAGTTGACACTCTATTTGAAGGCCTACGGCAGGGAGGTGGAAGTACAGAACTACTCTTGTGTGGAATTGTACAAGAGACTCGTCTTTGGAGAGAAGTCATAAGTGGGACCCACAGAATTACTACCCCTTATGAAGACTTTTTACACAGTTTTACTGTCTTTTGACTCCATATAGTATGCTTCTATTTGGAAAACCAGTGAATCAGCTACTTGTTGCTTAGTGTCCATATATTACCCATAACTAAACTGAATTTCTGATGCAACCAGGACTTCATATGGCCCCCCATCTCAGCCCTACCCTCCAGCTTGGCCAAGATAACTTCTTCAACTGAGAAGTGAATTTGACCAGGCTTCCTCAACATAATCTATTGTTTGATCCACTGAGCCAGTTCTGATCTTAACAGTCACAGCTTTGTTTTTTTCCATTTGATGTCTGTGGAAGTTATTGTTTGCTTGAGTTATTACACAGGTGTGGTTTGTTCGGAATAAGGAAGTTGGATTGAAATGGGAGAACAATGCCCATGGATTTGCCAGGGAAACATGCCTCCCACATTGCAGATGAGTGAGTGGGGTTGTGCAATGTAGGGTGGATCTTAAATTACTAATATTCTGCTCATAATCTACATGTTTGTTAATCAGTATAATTTGCATCTGACTATAATGGCATTTCTCCAATTTATTCAGAAAAATTACAATTTTTTTCCTAGCTTCTTTGAGATACTAAACATTCTTTTATATAAAACTTTGTTAATGAAATATTGGAAGTCAAGCAGCAGGACTTGGATCTGAGTGACATTGAGCAACCTGTTCATGCCAGGTTTCCCTGTTGGCTCATTCTAGGTAGAATCCTGTCAGCTTTGTTCATTTTTTCTAACTTCAGTGTTGTCCTCTCTATTTGTCTGCAGCCCTCCAACTTTCAGTTGAGTAACTGCCTTGGGAACCCTTGTGAGTGACTTCCTCATAATGTTCCAGATTTCAATGGTGTTGTGACCTAGTGTCCATACTGTGACATTCCCAGTTAAGTTTTGTCACTTTTGCTTTAGTTTAGAATCAGAGAATCATAGAATGGTTACAGTACAGAAGGAGGCCATTCGGCCCGTCGAGCCCGCACCAGCTCTCTGCAAGAGCACTTCAGCTAGTCCCACTCCCCCGCCCTTTCGGTTGCCCTGCAAATTTTTTCCCTTCAGGTACTTATCCAATTCCCCTTTGAAAGCCACGATTGAGTCTGCCTCCACCACCCTTTCAGGCAGTGCATTCCAGATCGTAACCACTCGCTGCGTAAAAAGGATTTTCCTTATGCCGCCTTTGGTTCTTTTGCCAATCACCATGAATCTGTGCCCTCTGGTTCTTGACCCTTCTGCCAATGGGAACAGTTTCTCTCTATCAGCTCTGTCATGATTTTGAACACCTCTATCAAATCTCCTTTCAACCTTCTCTGCTCTAAGGAGAACAACCCCAGCTTCTCCAGTCTATCCACATAACTGTAGTCCCTCATCCCTGGAATCATTCTCGTAAATCTTTTCTGCACCCTCTCTAAGGCCTTCACATCCTTCCTAGAGTGCGGTGCCCAGAATTGGACACATTACTCCAGTTGAGGCCGAACTAGTGTTTTATGAAGGTTCATCATAATTTCCTTGCTTTTGTACACTTTGCCTCTGTTTATGAAGCCCAGTATCCCGTATGCTTTTTTAACCGCTTTTTCAACCTGCCCTGCCACCTTCAACGATTTGTGCACATATAACCCCCCCCCCCACTCTGTTCATGCACCCCCTTTAGAATTGTACCCTTTAGTTTATATTGCCTCTCCCTGTTCTTCCTACCAAAATGTATCACTTCGCACTTTTGTGTGTTAAATTTCATCTGCCACATGTCCGCCCATTTCACCAGCCTGTCTGTCTTTTTAAGCATTTAATGTAAAACCCATCTAACAATCTTTCATTTTGCTTCTTCAGCTGCCAGGTCCTGTTGTCTTAGCGAAGGAAATAATGCTGAGCGATCATTGGTGTTGAGCTTGGTGTTCGTGCTAATATTCTGCAAGTTCAAGCTCTTAGATATTAGTCCGCAAGCAACAGTGGCTTTACTGATTCTTGCTTTCATTTCTATTTTGAGTGCTCTAGTTTCTACTGTGCTTCCCAGATAAAGCGTCCCCATCTCTTAAAGAGTGGCGATTTCCTAGTTGGCACCAGGTTTTGATCTTGGTGGAACTAACAATCCAATGATGGTAGCTTCTTTAAGTCTTTTAGTAAGCTCTTCAAAATCTTCAGTAGGGCTTGGTCATCAATAAGCAAAGTCCAGTCCAAACATCTAAGCTTGGCATGGTAGGGTAGCGTGCCATGGGACTAACTATATTACCTCTGCCTTGCGTCTTAACCGCACCAGAGATTATATAGGATACCTACCATCTTCTCTTGTCGTCTCTGAAAGGCAGTAAATGCCACACTGTCAGACCATTCTATTTAGATTAAAACTAAATCAAAAATAAGATGATGCACAGAAGCAGAAAGAAATTACAATACTGAAAGCCAACATACAATTAATCCACAGTGGATTTTAAATACCAGTTTTAGAACATGTTTCTTACAGTCTAATCTGCAAGACTTTTGCTGGTCTTTTGCATACTCTCATAGAAACACAGAAGATAGGAGCAGGAGTAGGCCATTCGGCCCTTCGAGCCTGCTCCGCCATTCAATGAGATCATGGCTGATCATCCAAATTCAGTACCCTGTCCCTGCCTTCTCCCCATATCCCTTGATCTCTTTAGCCTCAAGAAATATATCCAACTCTTTCTTGAATATATTTAATGAACTGGCCTCCACCGCTCTCTGTGGCAGAGAATTCCACAGGTTCACCGCTCTCTGGGTGAAGAAATTCCTCCTCATTTCAGTCCTAAATGGCTTACCCCTTATCCTTAGACTATGACCCCTGGTTCTGGACACCCCGGCCATCAGAAACATCCTTTCTGCATCTAGTCTGTCCAGACCTGACAGAATTTTATAGGTTTCGATGAGATCCCCTCTCAATCTTCTAAACTCCAGTGAGTATAAGCCCAATCGACACAATCTCTCCTCGTACGTCATTCCTGCCATCCCAGGTATCAGCCTGGTGAATCTTCGCTGCACTCCCTCCATGGCAAGAACGTCCTTCCTCAGGTAAGGTGACCAAAACTGTACACAATACTCAAGGTGCGGTCTCACCAAGGCCCTGTACAACTGCAGCAAGACATCCTTGTTCTTGTACTCGAACCCTCTTGCTACGAAGGCCAACATACCATTTGCCGCCTTAACCGCCTGCTGCACCTGCATGCTTACCTTCAGCGACTGGTGCACAATAACACACAGGTCTCTTTGCACTTCCCCTTCTCCCAATCTATTGCCATTCAAATAATAATCTGCCATCCTGTTTTTGCCACCAAAGTGGATAACCTCACATTTATCCACATTATAGTGCATTTGCCATGTTTCTGCCCAATCACCCAACCTGTCCAAATCGTACTGGAGTTTCACGACATCCTCCTCACAGCTTGCCCTCCCACCCAGCTTTGTGTCGTCTGCAAATTTGGAGATATTACATCCAATTCCCTCGTCCAGATCATTAATATATATTGTGAACAGCTGGGGTCCTAGGACTGATCCTTGCGGTACCCCACTAGTCACTGCCTGCCACTCGGAAAACGACCCGTTTATTCCAAGTCTTTGCTTTCTGTCCGCCAACCAGTTCTCTATCCAAGTCAATACCTTGCCCCCAATCCCATGTGCTTTGATTTTGCACACTAATCTCTTATGTGGGACCTTATCGAAAGCCTTCTGAAAGTCCAAATACACCACATCCACTGGTTCTCCCATAGCTATTTTACCAGTTACATCCTCAAAAAATTCCAGTAGATTAGTCCAGCATGATTTACCTTTTGTAAATCCATGTTGACTTTGTCCGATCCTGTCACTGCTTTCCAAGTGCTCTGCTATTACATCTTTTATAATAGACTCTAGCATTTTCCCCACTACCGATGTCAGGCTTACCGGTCTATAATTCCCCGCTTTTTCTCTACCACCTTTTTGAATAGTGGGGTAACATTAGCTACCCTCCAATCCATGGGTACTGTTCCAGAGTCTATCGAGTTCTGGAAGATGACCAGCAATGCATCTACTATCTCTAGGGCCACTTCCTTAAGTACCCTGGTATGTAGACCATCAGGCCCTGGGGATTTATCGGCCTTCAGTCCCATCAATTTTCCTAACACCATTTCCCTACAAATACTGATTTCTTTCAGTTCCTCCCTCTCATTAGACCCTATGTTCCCCGGCATCTCTGGGAGGTTATTTGTGTCCTCCTTTGTGAAGACAGAACCAAAGTATGTATTTAGTTGGTCTGCCATTTCTTTGTTTCCCATTATAAATTCCCCTGATTCTGACTGTAAGGGACCCACGCTTGACTTCACCAATCTTTTTCTCTTCACATATCTATAAAAGCTTTTACAGTCAGTTTTTATGTTCCCAGCTAGCTTACTCTCATATTCTATTTTCCTTTTCTTAATCAATCCTTTTGTCCTCCTTTGTTGACTCCTAAACTGCTCCCAATCCTCAGGATTATTGCTTGTTCTAGCCAATTTATATGTCCTCTCCTCGGATCTTATGCTATCCCTAATTTCCCTTGTTAGCCACGGTTGAGTCACCTTTTTTGTTTTATTTTTATGCCAAACTGGGATGAACAAATTCTGTAGCTCATCCATTCGGTCTTTGAATGTTTGCCATTGCCTATCCACCGTCAACCCTTTAAGTGACATTCCCCAATCAACCCTACCCAACTCGCTCCTCAGACCATCGTAGTTTCCTTTATTTAAATTGAGGACTCTGAGTCAACTACTTCATTCTCCATCTTAATGAAGAATTCGATCATATGATGATCGCTCCGACCCAAGGGGCCTCGTACAACAAGATTGCTAATTAATCCTTTCTCGTTAAATAATACCCAATCTGAGATGGCCTGATCTCTGGTTGGTTTCTCGACATATTGGTCCAGGAAACCATCCCGTAAACACTCCAGGAATTCCTCCTCCACAGTATTGTTACTAATTTGGTTGGCCCAATCTATATGTAGATTAAAGTCACCCATGATGACTGCTGTGCCCTTATTGCACGCTTCTTTAATTTCCCTTTTCATGCCATCCCCAACCTCCGCCTTACTGTTGGGAGGTCTATATACCACTCCCACTAATGTTTTTTCCCCCTTAGTATTTCTCAATTCTACCCATACAGATTCCACATCATCAGAGCTAATATCCTTCATTACAATTGTATTAATCCCTTCTTTAACCAGTAATGCTACCCCACCTCCCTTTCCCTTTTGCCTATCTTTCCTGAATATCAAATACCCCTGGATGTTGAGTTCCCAGCCTTGGCCATCCTTGAGCCACGTTTCCGTAATCCCAACCAAATCATATTCGTTTACCTCTATTTGCGCAGCCAATTCATACACCTTATTACAAATGCTCCTCGCATTAAGACACAAAGCCTTCAGGCTTATTTTTTTAATGCTCTTAGACCTATTAGAATTATTATTTACTGTGGCCACGTTTGATTTAAAGCGTTGATTTCTCTGACTGCCACTTTTGTTTTTCTCCTTCCTATCTTTTGCTTTTATCCCTGTTTTCCTTTCCTCTGTCTCCCTGCTCAGGTTCCCAACCCCCTGCCATTTTAGTTTAAACCCCCCCGAACAGTGCTAGCAAACCTCCCCGCAAGGATATTTGTCCCGCTCTGGTTCAGGTGCAACCCGTCCGACTTGTACAAGTCCTACCTTCCCCAGAAGCAGGCCCAGTGATCCAGGAAACTAAAGCCCTCCCTCCTGCAGCAACTCATTAGCCACGCATTCACCTGCTCTATCCTCCTATTCCTATACTCACTAGCACGTGGCACCGGGAGTAATCCAGAGATTACAACCTTTGAGGTCCTACTCTTTAATCTGCTACCTAGCTCCCTAAATTCTTGCTGCAGGACCTCATCCCTCTTCCTACCTATGTCGTTGGTCCCAATGTGAACCACGACCTCTGCCTGTTCACCCTCCCCCTTCAGAATGCCCTGCAGCCGTTCAGTGACATCCTTGACCCTCGCATCAGGGAGGCAACAAACCATCCTGGAGTCATGCCTACGGCCACAGAAACGCCTATCTGTTCCCCTTACGATAGAATCCCCTACCACTATTGCTCTCCCACTCTTTTTCCTCCCTTCCTGAGCAGCAGAAGCACTCCTGGTGCAAGGAAGTTGGCTGCTGCTGCTGCCTTCCCCTGGTGAGTCATCCCCCTCAACAGTATCCAAACTGGTATACCTGTTTGAAAGGGGGATGGCCACAGGGGGTCCCCTGCACTACCTGCCTGCTTCTATTGCTCCGCCTGTTGGTCACCCATTTCCCTTCTGCCTGTGCAGCCCTACCCTGTGGCGTGACCAAGTCATCAAACGTGTAATCCACGACCCTCTCAGCATCGTGAATGCTCCACAACCCATCCATCCGCAGCTCCAGCACCTCCATACGGCCCGTTAGTAGCTGCAGCTGGATGCATTTCTGGCACACGTGGTCGTCAGGGACACTGGCAGCGTCCCTGAATTCCCACATAGAGCAAGAGGAGCATAACACGGGGCTGGGCTCTCCTGGCATGACTTACCCCTTTAATTAATTTAAATTAATTCAATACCACCAGTTAAAGATATACTCTAGGGCGCTTATTTACCAACTGTCCCCACTACACCACAGCGACCCAAGAAAATATAAACCGCAGAATTTAAGCTTGTAATGAAAAGGAGAAAGAAATACTCACCAACCAATCACTTACCTTCTTCCTGGTGACGTCACACTTGGATTACTTTTTACCTCTCTCCCCTGCTGTTGAATTGGTCGGGCCTCGCCTCGCTCCTCCTTTTAAAGTTGCCGCCTCGTACCTCACGCAGGTCCGCTCTCACTGCACTCCCAGGTCAGCCGCTGTGGTCGGGCCTCGCCTCACTCCTCCTTTTAAAGTTGCCGCCTCGTACCTCACGCAGGTCCGCTCTCGCTTCTCACTGCACTCCCAGGTCAGCCGCTGTCTCTAACTAAGATAACACCATCCCTTTACTATAATTAGTTGAAACCAATTTTATCTCTCTTACCCTGTCTTTAAAGTCAGATGGAAATATCATTAAACCTTCTGGATACAGAAATTTCCCACCTTGTATAGACTCTCCATGAAAGAATGTTGCCAATACAATTTCCAGCAATCATTTTGTGCCTAGTGTAGTTATTTTTTTGTGTTGGGGAGGGGGAATGGAGTGAGTTGGAAAGAGAGACGGGAGATATACTGGGTGAGCTGTAGCAAGAAGAATTTCTGTAATCTGTTGATGTGGGTCAGGAGATACAGCCTGAGAATCAGACACTTGGAAATTGCACATCATGTTCCCAGAAACGCTTGACTTGTCTAAATTCCTTAGCACAGCTCTGATTTACTTCTCCACACTTGTTCTTCCCAAAGCTGCTGCATGGTCCCTGGCCTGCCTGTCCACAGCTATTGGTCCTCAAATCTGGTTAGCATTAAACCTCCTGGATGCACCAACTCTGTACAAACCTCTTATTTGTGATAACTGTAAAGAAATGTGTTTTGGAGATGAAAAACAGAGCTCTGAGTGCTGGAAATCTGAAATGGAAGCAGAAAATTCTGGCAATAGAAGTAGGTCAGCCAAAATCTGAGAGAAAAGATGGAACCTAAATGGTGTCGGCTCTGGTAGCACTCTCGCTTCTGAGTCAGAAGGTCAAGGATTCAAGCACCTCTCCAGCACCTGAGCACATCATCACGGTGACGCTCTAGTGCAGTACCGAGGGACAGCACTCTTATCACTTCTCAACCTTCTCTTTTTCACTGGGAACATGCCTAAATTACATAATCACTCTTCATAATCAAATCCCTCCATCTCTTTAATCATTCTGGTTGCCCTCTTCTATATCCTTTCATTAGCAGCAATATCCTTTTTGTACTTGGTGACCAGAACCGTATACTAAATGCGGTCGCACCAATGATTTATAAAATAGCAATATTATTTCACTATTTCGGCTCAATATTGACCTTTTAATACATCCTAACATCTGATTTGCTTTATTCACTGCCACCGAGCATTATTGTGATAGCTTCAGTTTATTGTCAATCGATTCTCTTTCATTTTCCATGCACATTATTTTCTTTCCATTTAAGTAATGGATCCCTGCCTGGATTTGTTGTCCCCATGTGAAGAACTTTGCATGTCTCTACTTTGAATTTCATGTGCCACTTGTCTGCCCAATTCCCAAGTGTGTTCAAATCCAACTGTAGCTTATCCCATTCCCTTTTTTTCCTCTTCATACACTTAGATCCAAAAGACCTTTCACCTTAAGTTGCACTTTTTTGGTTAAGATGCAACTTCTACTTTATATCACCTGCAATGCTAGAAAGCTTGAATGTTTCCTTTGTTTTATTGTTGGACTAAGCCATGCATTGTGAAAAGAGCTTGTTTCTGTTTTCATTAAATGGTGTACTGTACTTCTCTCCCATAAATGTGCCCTCACCGAGTTCTTCCCAATAACAGTTGAAATTTAAGATTTTAATTAGTGCCTTTTACTGCCAAGTTTCTCCTTTTTGGCTATTAGTAAAGTACTTCATTTTCAGTGGAAGTGAGAGAAAAGCCAACTCCTTGACCACTTTTCTTTGTCTATTCCTAACCCTGCTGAATGTATAGCAGTCAAACAATGGCACTTTTTTTTATTTGTAATAGAAACTTTGGACCTTCTAAGCTGCATTCCGGATTACGCACTGGAAGTTACCTAACCGGTTTTGTGCTTTACTGTTTAAGCAATCAAATCAGTGATTAAGCATTTCCTTGGCTATGGCCTATATTTGTGTGTTTCCAGGTTCTTTAGAGGACTGCAAGAATGGCTTTTCCAGTTCTACAGCAGGCAATTATAAAGTAATTTTTCAAATTGGAGTTTCACGCACAATAATCCCACCCACCCCTCCTAAGACTAGATTATTTCCTGAGTAATCACTTCCTCCTATCTTTTTGTTGTTGGATGACCTTTTTAGAGTTTCATGGAGCAGCTGTCATAGTGGACATCTGCCAGAATTCTCCAGTCAGTTAGTGCAGAAGAATTTCAGTAATTGATGAAAATTATGATGTAATAATTGCAAGGTCGCTGGAATTTAATCTGCTGCTGACTGCAAAATGTGTGTGTGTGTGTGTGTGTGTGTGTGTGTGTGTACATATACAGTGTTTTTTAAACTGCTGCTGAGTACTTTTTCCTTTCAAACCAGTGATGCTAACTCTTTAGTAGCTGGATCAGGAATAATTTAAACATAATAGGGACTCACTTAGCTCCTAAAGTGTGGTGGTTTTTCTCATTGAGTTAGTTACTAAATAGGACATAGGTTCCTGCATGGAGTGATTGGGTGCAGAGCTACGTAAATGCTATTGTCCTTGATAC
This sequence comes from Somniosus microcephalus, assembly GCF_052327205.1. Classification (NCBI taxonomy): domain Eukaryota; kingdom Metazoa; phylum Chordata; class Chondrichthyes; order Squaliformes; family Somniosidae; genus Somniosus; species Somniosus microcephalus. The sequence goes on from NC_140990.1 coordinate 177,078,938, forward strand.
GTAATACAAGGAAGGTCTCAATCTAGATGTTAAACAATTTTTATACACACCACTTCCTTCCTCCTGTTTATTTCACAAGCTGTGGGAGCTAGCTAAATCTGTGAAGATATCAATTTTCTACAAAGTTATTGTGGTGTATGTAACCTGTTCCACCTTAAGAGAACTTAAGCCTGGTCCACCTTAAGAAAGGTACTACTTTCTTTGGCTGCTGTATACGTAATACCGGTGGTGACCACACCGGTATATAAGCACAGTGTAATAATATTGTATTCAGTATAGTCCGACCTCCAACCAGTAAAGACCTGTTGAATTTACTCTTGTGGTCTGTGTAGTAATTCTCACTATAACACACAGACTTAACAGTTATTATAGTTATGTTTTGGGTCTCTTTCTTTTACTCAACAACAACTTGCATTTATATAGCATCTGTAACATAGTAAAGCTTTTTTGGCTTTCATATCTTGGATCACTCTCACAGGTGAGTTCCAATGCCATGTCTTCAAGTGTGTTTTCCATAGGTAAATATTTGGTTAAATGCCTGGAATAATGAACAGAAAACCCTCTCTGTTAGTGATTCTTAAGCTACTGGAATTGTTCTCGTGTCTTCCACCGGATCCTCTAAGTCATATATGACATCAGACTTTGTTCTGGTTCTAAGCTACAGGTGGAACGTCCCGAATCCGGCAACCTCGGGACCAAGGCCGAGCCAGTTTTCGTGTTTTTCCGGACTTCGGAACGTGTTTCTGATGTCCAAAGTCCGGAAACGCCCGAGCCCAGGTTGCAGTATTTCCAGACTTCGGACATCAGAAACACGGGCCGAGTCCGGAAATGCCTTGGCCCAGGTTGCGCTTTTGGTAAGCCTCCCTCAGGGTGTCCGGATTCCGGAACATTTTATGGATTCCGGATCCCTGCCACCAATCGTTCCGGAGTCCGGAACATTTCGGAACTCCGGATTTGGGATGCTCAACCTGTATTAAGCAACCGCAACATAATAAATATGTAAGAGCAATATAATAAAGGTAGAAATTCTATTATCCTTGATAGCTAAACAGTAAAATTTCTCAATCTATATGCTGAACAACTTTTATGCACACAGCTTCCTTCCTCTTGTCTCTTATGAGCGGTGGGAGCCAGCTAAATCTGCTTGACTGTGACATTGGCTTGACTCGGTCCCAATCAAAAGACTTGACTAGCTGCCTTTTATAACTCACGACTAGCTGCCAAGGTTTTACAGAAATTCATAGTTGCCAGCCTCCATCACTGAATTAGCAACAAAGTCTGTATATATTGAAAATCATGTGCTGGACTTCTTCTCAAGCCTGTTACCAGGGACACACTAACAAGTTTTGCAGCAGTGATAATTCAATACTAATGATTCAGAGAACGTGAGTCCATATCCCACCATGGCAGTTTGCAAATTTAAATTTAGTTTATGAAAAAAAAATCTGGAAATAAAAAAACTGGTCTCAGTAAAAGTGACCATGAAGCTGTCGGTTTGTCGTAAAAACCCAACCTGTTCGCTAATGTCCTTTAGGAGGGAAGGAAACCTGCTGTGCTTACCCGGTTTGGGCCTATATGTGACTCCAATCCCACACTAACATTGTTGACACATAACTGCCCTCTGAAGTGGCCTAGCAAGTTACTCCGTTCAGGGCAGTTAGGGATGGGCAATAAATGCCGGCCTTGCCAGCGATGCCCACATCCCGAGAATGAATTAAAAAAAACTCTTGTGTATTGTGCCTGATTTTAAAGGGACAGTTACCAGACCAAAACTAGACAGATCTGCTTCATATTTGTCAGTGATTTCAGCGAGTGCTATTTGAGGAATTGCAAAGCGGGGATCAGAATTTCACTGAAGAGTGGGAACTGCATCAATGGATTTGCTTTCCTTTTAAGCATCCCCTAGTGACCATTTCAAGGTGGAAAGACAAGGCAGTTTTATATTGATGCATCAGATTACGTAAAGAAAGAAAGACTTGTATTTGTAAAGCGCCTATAATGACCTCTGGATGTCCCAAAGCACTTTACAGCCAATGAAGCACTTTTGAAGTGTAGTCGCTGTTGTAATGTAGGAAAAGCGGCAGCCAATTTGCACACCGCAAGCTCCCACAAACAGCAATGTAATAATGACCAGATAATTTGTTTTAGTGATGTTGTTTGAGGGACAAATATTGGCCAAGACCCTGGGGAGAACTACCCTGCTCCTCTTCGAAGTCTTTTATGTCTACCTGGGAGGGCAGACGGGGCCTCAGTTTAATCTGCACCTCCAACAGTGCAGCACTGCACTGAAGCGTCAGCCTGGATTTTGTGCTCAAGTCTCTGAAGTGAGACTAGAACCCACAACCTTCTGACTCAGAGGCCAGAGTGCTACCAGGGAGTCACAGCTTAACTCCCAATTTGTTTTGTAGCTGTCATACAATTGAAGTAAAGCAGATAGTATCCACAGTCCGACTTTACCTGAATCTCAAGAGCAGCCATCAGAGGCAGCGCAAAGTGCACGGCTCCTTCCCATTGGCTCCATCAGTGGATCAACATGAAAGAGAGAGAATTTTTCTTTGCTTGAACATCACTCCTAGTTTTCCTGACATCAGTAAAAGTATGTACAGAAGTGAGTTGTGTGGCCTCTCTACGGAGTCGTGCATAGAGACTCCAGATTGGAGTGGGGAGTGGATACAGTGGGGAAAGTGTCTGTGATGTGCTGTGAAGATTTTACTTTTTATTGCCCTTAGCTGGTTTTGGGAAGAGGAGAAAAAGGTTGCAACGTGAGAAGAAAAGTTCTTTGAAGAAAGTGCAGTCAGTACAATTAAGTACCTTCGCCTTTTGTGGAGTTATTTCCTCACTTAGAAATGAAGCAGTTTCACAGTAAAGGGTCAGTTGCTGTACTCTTCAAGGTGATTCTGTGACGTGTTACTATTCATACACTGCAGCATATTTTCAATTCTTTTCCCCCCCAGAGCTCATTCAACCTGTGATTTCCAAAAGCAGATCCTACTACTGCATGTTATTAATTGTTTATTCTCTAGAGCCTTTTGTCAAGTTTCACCAGACAGCATAAAGAACAACAATTTGCAGAGATTACAAGACTAGTATATGAGCTACGAAGCAAGTATTTAATGGATAAGTTGTAAGGCAAAAGGGAAGTGTTTGCAATACTGGACACGAAAAAATTAAGTTTACAACAGTAAAGAATCCATTTACTGCACAATGCTTACTTTTTATTTTTCATTTTGTGTGTATTTAGATCACAGCAAGTTTTGTGACAGGAATGCAGAGCTTGAGCTGCAGAAAGCTGCCAAAGCAGCTGGGGAGCAGGCAAACTTGGTTGACTTTAAAAAAATCAATTAAAAAATTTGTAATTCATAAGACATAAGATGTAGGAGCAGGAGTAGGTCATTTGGCCCCTCGAGCCTGCTCCGCCATTCAATAAGATTATTGCTGATCTGATCTTGGCCTCAACTCCACTTCCCTGCCCGCTCCCCATAACCCTTGACTCTCTTATCGTTCAAAAATCTGTATCTCCACCTTAAATATATTCAATGGCCCAGCCTCCACAGCTCTCTGGGGAAGAGAATTCCAAAGATTCACGACCCTCTGAGAGAAGAAATTCCTCCTAATTTCCGATTTAAATGGGTGCCCCCTTATTCTGAAATTATGCCCCCTAGTTCTAGATTCCTCCACGAGAGGAAACATCCTCTCTGCATCTACCCTGTCAAGCCCCTTCAGAATTTTACATGTTTTAATAAGATCCCCTCTCATTCTTCTAAACTCCAATGAGTATAGGCCCAACCTGCTCAACCTTTCTTCATAAGACAACCCCTTCATCTCCAGAATCAACCTCGTGAACCTTCTCTGAACTGCCTCCAATGCAAGTATATCCTTCCTTAAATAAGGAGACCAAAACTGTACGCAGTACTCCAGGTGTGGTCTCACCAACACCCTGTACAGTTGTAACAGGACTTCCCTACTTTTATACTCCATTCCCTTTGCAATAAAGGGCAACATTCCATTTGCCTTCCTAATTGCTTGCTGCACCTGCATGCTAACTTTTTGTGATTCATGTACAAGGACCCTATTTAAATAATTTGCTTTTTTATTTTTCCTACCAAAGTGGATAACCTCGCATTTTCCCACATTAAACACCATCTGCCAGATTTTTGCCCACTCACTTAACCGATCTATATCCCTTTGGAGATTCTTTGCGTCCTCCACACAATTTGCTTTCCCACCTATCTTTGTATAATCAGCAAATTTGGCTACATTACCTTCGGTCCCTTCACCCAAGTTATTAATATAGATTGTAAATAGTTGAGGCCCCAGCACTGATCCCTGTGGCACCCCACTAGTTACAGTTTGCCAACCTGAAAATGACCCATTTATCCCAACTCTCTTTTCTGTTAGGTAGCCAGTCCGCTGGGACCTCTCCAGAATCCAGGGAATTTTGGTAGACTACAACCAATGCATCCACTATCTCTGTAGCCACCTCTTTTAAGACTCTCGGATGCAGGCCATTGGGTCCAGGGGACTTGTCTACCTTTAGTCCCATTAGTTTACCTAGTACTTTCTCTCTAGTGATAGTGATTGTTTTAAGTCCCCTCCCCCCCCCCCCCCACGCCACCCCAATAGCCCCTTGATTATCCATTATTGGGATGCTTTTAGTGTCTTCTACCGTGAAGACCAATACAAAATATTTGTTCAAAGTCTCTGCCATTTCCCTGTTTCCCATTATTACGTCCCCAGACTCATCCTCTAGGGGACCAATGTTTACTTTAGCTACTCTCTTCCTTTTTATATACCTGTAGAAGCTCTTGCTGTCTGTTTTTATATTTCTTGCTAGCTTACTCTCATAAGCTAGCTTACTCTCATAAGCTATCTTCTCTCTATCACTTTTTTAGTCGTCCTTTGCTGGTTTTTAAAAATTTACCAATCCTCTGGCCTTCCACTATTCGTCACAACATTGTATGCTTTTGTTTTCAATTTGATACCATCCTTTACTTCCTTAATTATCCACGAATGGTTCATTCTTCTCTTAGATTCTTTCTTTCTCACTGGAGTTATATCTTTGCAGAGAGTTAGGAAATATCTCCATAAATGTTTGCCACTGCTTTTCTACAGTCTTACCCTATAATATATTTTCCCAGTCCACTTTAACCAAGTCTGCCTTCATACCTTTGTATTTACCTTTGTTTAAGTTCAGGACACTAGTTTGAGACCTAGCTTTGTCACCCTCAAATTGAATTTGAAATTCTACCATGCTATGATCACTCTTCCCAAGAGGATCCTTCACTTCGAGATCATTAATTAATCCAGCCTCATTACACATTCCTGCTGTTCAAGTGTCACTGAATCACTGACTTTTTTTCCCCCCAATTTTTTTTATTGCCTCTTAAAATTACAATTAGATCCTGCTGCAGGCTTTATGTGAAGCATTGATTAGTGTCTGGTGTCGCATGCAAATACAAAAATTTGTTTTGCAGATGGAACAGGACAGTTTAAAAAAAAAACTATTAACCGTGCTATAAAAAAGGATGTTCGTTCTGTGGCCCAACATCTTGCAAAGCACTTTGTTTTTAGATAAACTGGCTTATTCTATGCAGAATTCCCTCCCCACCCCTCACATTATATTGACTTGCAAAAATGAAAAGAAGGACAAGGTGCTGGGATTTTTACAATCACAGAATCACAGAAACCCCACAGTGCAGATAGAGGCCATTTCGGCCCATCGAGCCTGCACCGACACATATCCCACCCGATCCCCGTAACCCCTACACCAACACATATCCCACCCTATCCCTGTAACCCCACGTATTTAATCCCCCGAACACTAACATCATAGCCAATCAACCTAACCCGCACATCTTTGGACTGTGGGAGGAAACCGGAGCACCCGGAGAAAACCCACGCAAACATGGGGAGAATGTGCAAACTCCACACAGACAGTCGCCCGAGGCCGGATTCGAACCCGGGTCTCTGGCGCTGTGAGGCAACAGTGCTAAGCACTATGCCACCGTGCTGCTTTGTCTGGTTCTAATCCTTGCAATTGAAATGCATTTGATGAGATCTTATTCTCGATAAGCTGCCACATCTTAGTTGCTGCTTTTGCCAAGATCAGCCGAAGCAATTTAAGCTTTGCAAAAGATTTTTTGAGAGCATTCGGCAGGGCATTGGGTCTGTTTGTTGCCAGACTGGTTTCCTTTGGGAGCTTGGTGTTCCTGGAACAGTGTCAAATTCTTTCTTTCCATTCCTGTAATATCCTCTGTCTCTTCCAGTTGCACACTTGGGCTGTGCTTCTGGAAACTAATGTTCAGAATGTTGTCCTCCCCACAACTAATAAGTGACTAAAACGCCTATGGATTCTGTTCCCCCTCCTTCACAAAGCATCTAAACCACTTCCCAGGATGAGAAAGTGGGCCAGCATCGAAGAGGAAATAAGCCAGTATTGGCAACTCCAAACCAATGTACAGAAGTCCCTCATTTCGTCACCAATGGGGAACCAGGGCAAACAGATTGTTTCAACCCTTTAATCTGTATTGTTCCCATCACAAGCCCAGTCAGGCCAGGGCTCCTCCTGCGAGCACTGTGTAGTGTAAATGTGCAACGGCTTCATAAAATATACATACAAGAATAAATATAAGGTCTGGTGAAAATAAAATAAAAAATTCTGAAAAAGGACTAAAGACTCGTCAGTGATTGTATTCAGTAAAGTGTACTTTCTCATTAAATGTTCAAATCAGTGAATGGTTTTATAATTAGAAAATAAAATTCCCATTTTACTCCTCTTGCCCTCTCCCCTTAGGTTTTCTGTGTTGTAGGTGAGATGACTTCAGTTTGTAGGAAAATCTCCACAGGTTAAACCTGTTTCATTCTCTTGCCCAACTAATGACTGGAGCAAGTACTATAACTTGGTGCTGCCAGTTCAACCTGCCTTGAGCAGGTGCTAGTCGCAAACTGGTTCATACAGGAAATGAAGTTGCAAGTCATTTATTAACTTAAGGGTTTACTGGAATGCTGACTAGACGAGGATGTGAAACAATAGTTGGCGATAACTATAGAAAAGGAATTCATTCTTAAAAGAATTAATATAGAACTCAAGATGGATTCCAATTGGGACCCAATGGCATGCACCCTAGGCTCTTGAAGGAAGTCAGAGAGGCAATAACAGAGGCTCTGACCACAATTTTAATCCTCTAGATATGCAAATTATGGCATGGGACTGAAGGGTAGCCCATGTAACTACTCTGTTCAAGAGGGACATTGCTGCAGGAGTTCTTCAGGCAGGCGTCCTTTGGCCATGCATCTAAAGCTCTCGCATCCATGACCTTCCCTCCATTACAAAGTCAGGAGTGGATATGTTCACTGATGATTCCAAAATGTGCAGCACCATTCACAACTCCTATAAGGTAGTTGGTTGTGCTAGCCTACACCAGGACATGGATAACATCCAGCTTGGACTGATGGGCAAGAGAAAGCCCAGATATCTCCCCTGACCAATGGCACCACCATTGACAGTTCCCTGTCATCGACATATTGGGGGTCACCATTGACCACAGTGAACTAGACATGCCATATCAACACTATGACTAGAAGAGCCAGTCGAGCTGGGTACCTTGCTATGAGTGGCTCACCTCTGATCCCTCCAAGTGTCTCCACCATCTACCAGGCTTAAAGTCAAGAGTATGATGGAAGTAGCGACCACTCACTAGATGACTCCAGGACACAGAAGTTTGCTTGATTGGCGTCCCAGCCACTGGATTCAGTACCCGCCCCCTCCATCACTGTGGCTGCACTATGTGCTGTCTGCAGAATGCACTGCAACAATTTGTTGTAGGAAAAATGATTCCTCGGAAACTAGACTTTGAGTAAGAGAGACAACTTTATTAAATGACAGAGCTCTGGGAGAAGCGTCTGCAACCACGCGGTCTGCGAGAGCACCTTCTCCCCGATTGTAGTACGTGCCGAGCTTATATACAATTCCAAGAAGTTGGTTTTAGATCATTTACATTCATCCAATCAATTCGTTTATTAGCGCATATCGTTATTTTCCTCCAGTCAGGAGTTTACCCACTTGTGTTGCCAATTCTGCCTCTTCAGGTCTTCGTTCCGTCTTGTTCCCCGGCGGAATGTGATTAGTTCGATAATAGGATACAAGTGATTAGTTCGATGATAGGATACCAGTGAACCTTGTTAGTCCTCAGTGATTCAATTAGTCCCAGTCAGGACATGAGATGAACTTTGTTCCAGCCATACGTAAGCGTGGCATGCCTCACTGTGCAGTGATTCAATTAGTCCCAGTCAGCGAATTTGTTGTTCGTGTCTTTTCCAGCCAAAATCTTGTCCAGCAATCTTGTCCAGCAAAATTTTATTCTAACAAACTCACCAAGGTTACTTTGACAGCACCTCCCTCCCCTGTAACTTCTACTGCCAAGAAGGACAAGAAAAATGCCATGGGGACAGCTCCGCCTCCAAATCACACACCATCCTGACTTTGACATATATCTCTGTTGCTGGATCGCTATTCTGGAATTCCCTGCCTAATGCCATTGTGGGAGCACCATCACCGCTTGGACTGCAGTGGTTCAGGAAAAAGGCCCACCGCCACCTTCTCAGGCCAATGAGGGATAGGCAATAAATATAGCTTTGCCACCATTGCCCACATTCAGCGAACAAATAAATATGTTCACTGATGATTCAAAAATGTGTTTTTATATATAATGGATAGAGACACAAATATTGAAATATATTAAAAGGAGAGAAGAATAAACTGGGAATTAGTTTAATGTTATTATGGGCAAACTCTTCAAATCCATAATTTGAGATTAAATTTCAGTCATTTTTTTAAACAGAATTTTTTTGAAGAATGGAATGCAGTAGTATATGTGGATTTTCAGAAGACTTTCAATAATTATCTTGTGTGCAAAACTGGTGTAAGAGGAAATGCAACAAGATGGATAGGTTATGAAACAAAAGGTTAAGGTTCATGGGTGTTGCTTGAATTGAGATTGAAAGGTAAATATGCAGAACAGTTTCCTATAACTGGAATTTGAAGTGGTTCTTGATATAATTACAAAGAGGTTACCTGGTGGTTAAATAGATGACTGATGGAGCGACAAATTGGTGATTTAGTCCTGTTTGTCTTAACATAAGAAATAGGAGCAGGAGTAGGCCATACAACTCTTCAATAAGATCATGGCTGATCTTAGCTCTCAACGCCACTTTCCCGCCTGATCTCCATATCCTTTGATTTCCTTAGAGTCCAAAAATCAATCTATCTCAGTCTTGAATATACTCAAGGATTCAGCATCGACAGCTCTTTGGAGTTGAGAATTCCAAAGATTCACAACCCTCTGAGTCTTTCTACTTATTGTCATCCATTTGTTGCTAGTTATAGTCTAATAATGGTTTAACAACACAAAATCCATCTGGTAGATGCTGAGCACAGGAGAGGGAAGTAATAAAGTTAGTGAGTTGGATGTAAAGGTTTAATAGAGCTTGTGACTGGTTGTTGTAGCATTGGCAATTTTGTTAGCACATTAGTCAACAGTAAAAGCCACAAACAATTGTGCATTGATCTGAAAGCAAATTCAAGAAAAATCCTCGCTCCAAGTAATTTTTATGTCCAAGAAGCCAATATTTCAAAACCGCATTGTGCGCCTGCCCTTCATTTTTATAGTTTAGATTTACATAATAAACAGTTCAAAGTGGTATTCTGCCCACCAATATGGTTAGTGCAATTGACTGCTTTTTGAGAAGTTTAGCAAGAGCTTTCTGTCATGTGATGACAATTACCCATTGATTGAAATATTTACAAATTTTATCCGGTATTACAGTCTTGAGGACTCCTTTTCCTCTGCTTTGCTGTCAAATCTTTTGGCTGAGATGTTAAACCGAGGCCCCCGCTGGTGGATGTAAAAGATCCCATGGCACTATTCGCAGAAGAGCAGGGGAGCTCTCCCTGGGGTCTTGGCCAATATTTATCCCTTAACCAGCATCTCTAAACAAATTATCTGGTCATTATCACATTGCTGTTTGTGGGAGCTTGCTATGGGCAAATTGGCTGCCGCATTTTCTACATTACAACAGTGACTACAAAAAAAGTACTTCATTGGCTGTAAAGTGCTTTAGGGTGTCCTGATGTCATGGAAGGCGCTGCATAAATGCTTTCTCTCCTTTATGACGCTCCTTTTACTTTAGTGCTTATAAAAGCCCTTGCTAATCCCCTTTATGTTAAGTGCCAGTCTTCCTTCTCATACCCCTGCTTAAATTTCCTAATCTCTTTGCTTCCTTTCTATAGCTTTTATAATGATCATCTTCAGTATTACCCCTCTCCCTATCTGCCACCTTTTTAAACAAAGTTTAGTGCAAAAGTGAGACTTTTTAATCAATGGAACCCTGTGTTTGATGTTCCCTCATTATTCTGTATTGTAAATGACTCCTCACTACATTCCATCAATTGTTTTTCAGGTTGGTTCAATATAGTATCGGAATCTTTATAGGTATTCATTTGGAGTTTTGGGTCCGTGAAATATCGGGGACAGCAAAGTTGCTGACTTGCTACGTCGTGTCAGAGCCCAGTGTGATTGGGGTTGCAGCAAGTGCAGGAGTTGCAGCAAGATCCCAATCGAGGTGCAAGACTTGTCCCGCACTTTGTTCCACACACATGGGTAACAGTCTTGTTGCTGACATACCGTAGTAACTGACTGTTCCCTGTTATTAGAGGGTTGTCATTGAACACTGACATTTCCACAGTTTGTTTATGTGGAAGTAATGGTTAGAACCTCTTGCTCTGTTTAGTTTCCTTTTTTTTTAAGCTAAAAGAAACCACAATCATTCCTAAGCTATTGCTGTACTTTTACTTCCAATTGATTTTGAATGAGTTGGGGTTCATTCAGCTTCATAGCGAGAGGGTGAGGGGGGAAAGACTGAGGCAAGCTGCACCTGTGATGTGACCGAAACCTTTGTGTGTTGGATTTGCCAGCTTTTTGACTATGATGTCACCATGTAGATTGGAAGATATTTTTATTAAATGTGGCTGGAGATAAATTAACCCCTTAAGTGACATAGGAATTTATGCTAAACCCTTCTTTTGTGTTCATTGACTTTTTGGGCATGCTGCAGTCTGTGGTGCTGGCTTTGTATAACCCTTTTAAAGGAAAGGTAGTAAAACAACAACTTGCATTTATATAGCCCCTTTAACGCAATAAAACATCCCAAGGCGCTTCACAGAAGCGTTATCAAACGCAATTTGATACCAAGTCACATAAGGAGATATTGGTACAGGTTGGTCACAGAGCTAGGTTTTAAGGAGCTTCTTAAAGAAGAGAGAGGTAGAGAGGTGGAAAGGTTTAGGGAGAGCATTCCAGAGCTTAGGGGCTCGACGGCTGAAGGCACGGCCGCCAATGGTGGGGCGAAGGAAATTGGAGGTGCCCAAGAGGCCAGAATTGGCACATCATTTTGTATATGAGCTGTTCTACCTGTTTGTTTTAGTTTGTAATCAAATGTTTTATCATATCTATCCCCCCCATTCTCAGAAATGATTGCAATTCTGGCTCCCATTCTTGTCATTCACCAAATGCTAATTTAACTCTTGATCTGGAGTTCAGCCAGTGAAAATGGCATATTTTAATCTATTTGAATTGATAAACTATCCTGTGACCTAAAAAGTTTATTGTTGAAATAAAACTATACTATCTAATTCCCTTGAGTTTGTATTACTGATTGTATAATATCCACAAACATTGCACAGTAAACAGCAGAGGAACAGTCCAAGTCTACCAGCTGGTTCAATATTGTCCAGTACTGCATGGTGGCAGCATAGAGTGAACAGAGCTCCTAGCTCGTTTTGGAAGTGTTTTCTGACCAGTGAATGTAAATTATTCAGTTGAAGACCAAAACCAGATAACAACTTGTTAAGGAATAAATAAACAATAGAGCAGAGAGAAGTGGGAATTTACATCAAGGGATTTAAAGATTATATACTCTGAGACGAGTTTACTTGGTTGAAAGTTATTGGCCCAGAAATTCGGGTCAGAGGCTTCCCGCTGGTGTAAGCCTCCAACCTGCACTTACCTAGCGCGCCAGCCATTGAGCTGTGGGCCCACGTGGGATTCCGATCCTGTGCCGCCTCCAACTGCCGGCACGCAGTGCTTGCGTATCCCAGGGGCGCAGTTCGTTCGATGCGTCCCCTGGGATCATGTGGGCCATGGAGTGCCAATGGTAGCAGGGAATGCTTCATTCATAAGTTTGACAGGAAGAGCTGTCAAACCTATAAATACTATATAAGCCCCAAAACATCACTAAAACTTCAAATAAATTTTTTTTAAAAATCACATTTTTAAAATAACTATAAATTACATGAAATAACTATTTTAAACAATAATTTAAATTTTTGAAAAAATTAATTACATTTTCTAACGGGGCTAAAAATAAACTTACCTTTCTTTAAAGTATTAAAAAATAATAAGCCTGTGGAAAAAATATTTTAATTAATTTACCACTTACCTTGTTAAAAGCAGGCCTTGCGCCTGCTTTTTAAAAGTGTAACTGCTGGAGACTTACCCTCCCAGAGAACCCTGCAAAAAAAAAGTAAGTTCCATGCGAACGTGCAGCCTCTCCGGTGTACGCGTTCGACCTCTGAACCCCTTCCTTTAAGGGAACAGAAGTTCCGGTTTCCCGCGCATGCGCAGTGCATGCACGAAACCAGCCCTTCCATTTGGCCTACAGTGAGTACCCCGTGCGTACTCACCCGTAGAGACCCGAATTTCTGGGCCAATATAATTAATCTAGTCAAGAGATCTGGATAATAATGTTTATAAACCATGATATGAAATTACAGTTGCAAATCTCTCTTCCATCAATTGTGCTTTAAAAAAAATCTATATATCTATAAATTAATGATCTTGTTGAACTCTTGTATGTTCCTTTTATTAAATATTGGGTTACAGTTTGTAAAATCCCCTTTGCTATAGATAGATTTGTTTTATTGTGCACCAGTCAGTGTTTCTGAATGGGGAGCAGGTGAAAAAGAATGCAAATAAAAATGAAGTTAAAGCTTATTGGATATCTGACCTAGGGGGAGTTTGCACCTCCTCTTAAAAATAAAAATTTTGGGAAGATTTGCAACAGCTTTCTGTCGTGTGATGACAATTACCCATTGATTGAAATATTACAAATTAGTTGGGTTTTGCTTCTTTGGTGTGGCAAGTGCTTCACTGGTGCATCATGGGGCTGGCCACTCCGATTCTTCCAGCCTTTAATTTATTGTAGTTATAATTTATTGTAGTTACTTCTTGTTGAGCAGCAGAGTGACGCCAGGCATCTATTCACGAATGCGATGGTCAGTTCAAAGTTGGAAGTCCAAACAACTCGTAATATTTCCTAGAGCTTGAGCCTGTGTAAAGTAAACAGAGGCTCCCAGTAAGTAGAGAGGTTGAAATAAAGCTGAGAAATTGTATATGTATCAAATTCTTTTCAAGACCTTTGGTGGATTTGGAGGAAAATAAAGTACCGGAAGTATGGGTTTGGTGCCAGATCTGGCATTTTTATCCTTGTGTGTGACACTTGATAAATTAATGCAGTTTGACTGTGCAATAATTGTTTGAATGAGAAAAAAATACTTGAATTCATGCTTTGCTTGTATATATTTTTTCTGGTTACAGAAGGACCCAGACTACCTTAAGCTGTGGCTGGAGAGCTTTGTTGCAACATATGAAAAGTTTCTTGATGTTGATTTTGAAAAACCTCCCACAAGGTATGTTATGCAGGTTTCAAGTAAAAAGTTGAAACCTTTTGAAGTTGAGGAAAACACTTGATGCTTAAACAGGAACTTTGCAGAACTACTAGTGCTGCTAGATTGGTTTGAATGGAAAAGTCTGTGATTTACTAATATTTAATTTTGAGAGGTGTAAAAATGTTGCGTAGACCTGTATTGTGTCAAACCGTCGGAATCTTTTCAGATTGATGTTTTCCTTTGACGCTTGTTGGTTTTAAGTAGGGGCCGTTCAGTGAGGTGGTAGGTGAGAGTGGGTAGCATGAAATGGAACATCAGATGTCCATCATGACCTACAGCACGAGGCAGCGATCACTGGGAATGTAGGGTCGCTGCAGTTTGATCTGGCTAGGGTCAGCTCCTCGCTAGCTTGGGAAATATTCCACTAAAACTTTCTAATAGCTCAGGTTAGCTAAAACTTTACCATGAGGTTGGCTTTACATGAACATATGAAATTGATGAGCAGGAAAAGATCAGCTGGTCCATCAAGCCTGCCCCACACCATGATAGCCGGAGCATCATGGCTAAGCACTTCCTCCCTCTCCCCCCCCCAAATTACATCACCACCCCAGGAGCCATATAGTCTCCTGGGAGAGGGGGGGGAAAAAAAGAGAAAAAAACGCAGGCCCAATAAGGGAAAAATATTCTGGAAGATTCCTCTCTGACCCCCCTCAGGAGAGGGAAACCAATCCAGGAGATCACATGGAGCAAGTGTTATCTAGAGAGACACTTACCTTCTATTTGAGGCGATCTCTGCCCCAGTCAGGAACTGGTCCAGCTCCCTCTTGAAGGCAGAGAGAGAGTCAGCACCCTCCGCACCAACCGGCAGCACATTCCAGAGGCTCATTACTCCGGGAAATGAAGAACCACCTAACATTTTATAAAATGAATTATCTGAATATTCCCAATTCATTGGCTTCCAATTATCTGGATAATGGAGAGGATCCCCATTGGGGACAATGGAATTTAGCAGATAATTAAGAATGCCATGTTTTATATTCTAAAACAGGCTGGACTGTTGTAACACGTAGGGGAAAACTTTAAAAACTAAAACAGAGAATGATTGTTGATTGCATTGGAATCTAGCATTCAAGAATATTATCATCTTTAGTGTGTACAAATATTTTTTTAAATAACGGGCTTAATCTTTTGACCCTCATGTACTAACAGACTAGATGCAAATATTTAAATCTGAGAGCCCGTTTTAGCTTTTGGGATTCATGGGCTCAACACTTGTAAATGGGCAGATAATTCAGCTTCAGCGAATGGTTACTCACCTGACTGCTGTCAGCCCCAACCACTGCTGGTCTGACTCAGAGAATAGTTGATAGGAATAATGGTAGCAAGTAATTGTTGTTTCACTCAGGCCTGATTGGACAAGATCTGTGTCATTGTGCAGGAGTGTGGTGGAGAAGAGCACGATGACCAGTTGTTTGAAGGGGAGAATGGCTCGTCACGATTTGAGTACAGTTCCTATACTTAATCCCGCTCCTGTTGGGGGGCGTGAGTGGGAGATGATTTTGTTACATCACAATCTATCCACCCATGGGTGTCGGTAGCAATTTGTCAAATCATTTCTTCCATAGAATCATCACAGAAGGCTACAGGGGCGTCAAAGGTTATGGAGAGCCGGCGGGAAAGTGGAGTTGAGGCCAAGATCAGATAAGCCATGATCTTACTGAAAGGCAGAGCAGGCTCGAGGGGCCAAATGACCACCTCCTGCTCCCGTTTCTTATGTTCTTATGTAAGGCAGCCATTTGGGCCATCGTGCCTGTGTCAGCTCTTTGAAAAAGCTATCCAATTAGTCCCACTCTACTGCTCCTTCCCCATAGCCCTGCAAATCTTTCCAATATATCCAGTTCCCTTTTGAAAGTTACTGTTGAATCTGCTTCCACCACCTTTTTACATAATGGCCCAGAAATTTGGGTCAGAGGCTTCCCGCTGGTGTATGCCTCCGACCTGCACTTACCTAGCGCGCGGCCGTTGAGCTGTGGGCCCGCGTGGGATTCCGATCCTGGGCCTCCTCCAACTGCCGGCGCGCAGTGCTTGCATATCCCAGGGGCACAGTTAGTTCAATGCGTCCCCTGGGATCACGTGGGCCATGGAGAGCCAATGGTAGCAGGGAATGCTTCATTCATAAGTTTGACATGAAGAGCTGTCAAACCTATAAATACTATAAGCCCCAAAACATCACTAAAACTTCAAAAAAAAAATTTTTTAATCACATTTTTAAAATAACTATAAATTACATGAAATAACTATTTTAAACAATAATTTAAATTTTTGAAAAAATTTATTACATTTTCTAATGGGGCTAAAAATAAACTTACCTTTCTTTAAAGTATTTAAAAACAATAAACCTGTCTGGTTTGGCCTAGTTCGGCCTCAACTGTACACTAAAGAAGTGTGGTCTAACCAAGGTTCGATATAAGTTTAACACAAATTCTCTGCTTTTCAATTCTATTCTTCTAGAAATGAACCCCAGAAGATTTAATATTTATGAATAGTACTGCTAAACCCAAGTTACAGTGATTGCGTAATTGTGTTATGGGGAACCTGACAAAGGTGGGGTTGATGATACAATTGTATACAAGGTGAATTTGTTCTCTTGGGAATTGAGTTGCTCTATGCAGAAAATCTGAATTCATAAAAGATTGGACTAAAGGGAAACCACAACGATTCCTGTTCAGTTTTGTGTGATATTTTCTTTTACATCTTGGTGTTAAAATTCACCTCATATGTTCCCTGATGTCTGTGAGTTTTATCCAGTGAGTCGCTGAGCCAGAGGCTAGGAAGATCCAAGGCTTAATTCCCAGTCTGTACTGAGTTGGTTCATCTTAGCGAGGACAGCTATAGAGACAGTACGATTAGTCTCTGTGACCTTGAGTTAGAAAGGGGAAAATGGGACCAGGCTCTTGCTTCAGTGGATCCTACTGGAGGTGTGCATTGTGTGGATGTTTGGTGAGCGCAGGATCAGGCTCAACTGTGATGTCCCTGTAGTTGAAGAGCCTGCTGGCACCCGCTGTCGAGGTTAATGTGAATAGAGGGTACTTGGGCAAGGTACTGGAAGATGACTGGTGCCTGTGGAGCCATACTCCTGTAAGGTGTCAAAATCTTCAAGGGAAAAAGGGAAGGGAGAAAATATTCTCTCAGTAGTTAATGAAACCACAGAAGTAATGCACTATATTTCAGAATCAGTATTACTTTCTAAATGCTGGATTTGACCCATCTGCTGCTACTACTGACCAAGGGTACAAAAATATCCTTTCGGTTACCAGCAAAACCACATACTATTTATAGTAACATGTAGTCGACAGTGGTAATTTTGAAGGTTCTGGCAGATTTTCTGCCTTTCAGCCAGATGGCCATAGATTCCGGCTCGTCTTTTGGAACAGCTGGCTTAAGGGCTGTTTTTTAAGGCAATCGTGTGCTTGAATAGTTCAGATGATGCAACAAGCTGAAAGAGCAAAGCCTAAGCTGTTTT
This sequence comes from Somniosus microcephalus, assembly GCF_052327205.1. Lineage (NCBI taxonomy): Eukaryota > Metazoa > Chordata > Chondrichthyes > Squaliformes > Somniosidae > Somniosus > Somniosus microcephalus. The sequence goes on from NC_140990.1 coordinate 177,096,184, forward strand.
CAATACAAGTACCATGTGTGTGTTGCAGTTTAAAATGTTCAAGACACCATTCTTCTCTGTTTTTAGAACTGTGAAGTCAAACTTCGTATTGCTTCATTTACACGTACATAATGGTACATAATTTTTGAAGTGCGCCATAATTAGCCACTACCAAAATCACTTGAATTCGTTCTTCAAACCACGCAGATCCATCCTGTCTTTCTTTCAGAACACGTACAAGAACACAAAATATATAGTGTTTGTTTTGCGACAACCCTTAACATAACAAGTCTCCAAATATGTTGCACTGAAACAAGCGGTGGACTTGACAATATCATAGCATCATAACTACCCAAACCTACTCAATAGTATAAACATCACATTGGAGTTCCACTTATTTCGCTGAAACGTCAGCTGGTGGCAATATTCATAAGAAACTTGGAGGTAGAGACTTGTACAATATACAATAGCCACCAATAAATCCAATAAGGAATTCAGGAGAAACTTTACCCAGAGAGTGGGTAGAATGTGGAACTAGCTACCACATGGTGTGGTTGAGGCGAATTTCAGAGATGCATTTAAGGGAAAGCTAGATAAGCACATTCCCTAAAAGGAATAGAAGGTTATGCTGGTAGGATTAGATGAAGAGGGGTAGGAGGCTGCTTGTGTGGAGCATAAACACTGGCATTGACCAATTGGGCTGAATAGCCTGTTTCTGTGCTGTAGACTATCTGTAATTCTATGTTTATAATTCTCTTCCACTTTGGGGTTGAGATACTCTGGGCTGCTGCCTTCCCATTTTTGGCATTTTTAAGTTTTTTTGTTTAAATGGTAATTTCTGTTGATGCTTATGAGAATTTCCTTTTGCTGACACTGTAAAGAAGGTGAACTAATGTAAATAGAGAAAGCAGTTCTTTCTCACAATTGCAAATTTGCCAGCACTTCTTATTTAAATGAAAAACAAAAGTCACATTTATTTTGCTATACTTTTCTGTGGCGTACAGTCACCTGGATGAACCCACCTACCCCTGCTTCCTCCAAGTGGAGCACTTCGTGTCTGCTGATATTGAGAATTAATTTATTACACTTGGAGGAGATGGGGACAATCAAAAGATGTGTGATATCTTTTAGGTTTGCAAAAGGACGTGTACCTAGGGAAACATAGATTCCGGGCAAATTATTATGTGTTGAAATTTGAGTAACTTCATATGTTGGGTTGTTTAATTTGAGGTAGAGGTCCATCTAGTGCAGTGAACGAAGAGTCTATTGAATTTGAAATAATTAATTGGATGTGAAGTGCTTTGAGATGTCCTGAGGGTAGAATCATAGAATCTTGCTGCACAGAAAGAGGCCATTCGGTCCATTGTGCCTGTGCCGGCTCTTTGAAAGTGCTGTCCAATTTAGTCCCACACCTCAGCCTTTTCCCTATAACCTTGCAAATTAGCCCTCTTCAAGTACATGTCGAATTGCCTTTTGAAAGTCCCTATGGAATCTGATTCGACCACCCTTTCAGGTAATGCGTTCCAGATCTAAACAACTCTCTGTCTGAAAAACTTTCTCCAAATTTCACCAATTATTTTAAATCTACAACCTCTGGTTACCGACCCACTTGCCAGAGGAAACAGTTTCTCCCTACTCGCTCTATCAAAACCCCTCATAATTTTGAATACCTCTATTAGGTCTCCCCTTAATCTTCTCTGCTCTAAGCATAACAACCCCAGTTTCTGTTCTCTCTCCACATAACTGAAGTCCTCATCCCTGGCATCATCCTAGTAAACCATCTCGGTATCCTCTCCAAGGCCCTGACATCCTTCTTAAAGTGTGGTGCACAGAATTGAACACAATACTCCAGCTGAGCCCTAACCAGTGATGATGTGCTACATAAATGCAAGTTTCCAAAAAATAAAGTAAACCGAATAACTGTGGGTAGGGGCGGATATAGGTTTATTGTAAAGACGGGAGATAAGTTAAGATGGTGAGCGTTTCTTTCACATAGACGGGTTGGCTGAATGACAGCTTCTAATTCCCGCTGGAAGGCACAAATCTTCCTCCAGATGAGACTATAGTAAGGAGCAGGCGTTGGACATGAAACCTGCGAGTCTTTTGTTTGGGAGCCAAGTGTTTAAACAATGGGAACTGCACTGTAAAGCCTGGATTTTTGTTGCTCGTTATCCTGGAGTCTGGGATTGAATTCCATTGACTACTTCTAATAATTCCACAGGTATACACACCTGTGCCAAAATCTCTTTGCAAAGAAGCCCACTCCCCTGGAGCTGCTAAATGAACATTTATTTAAAAATAAAGCCTGCAGCATTGTTGCACTAGCAGATTTCTTTAGTCTCTGCCACTCCACCATGTTATTTGCCATTGGTGACGGTCATTAGCTGGTGGTGGTGAGAACAGTGTGTTCAGCTGCTGCTGCCTTGTGCACTGGTTTAAACACAGCAGCCCCACCTAGTTCAATTCTTTAAATTATCCTGCTAAATAGAATTATGAAAAGTTAATTGGTTTAGGTTTAGAAAAGTTTAGGTGTCCGCCCTGGCTCGGTGGTAGCCCTCACACCTCTGAGACAGAAGGTTGTAAGTTCAAGTCCAACTCCAGAGACTTGAGCACATAATCCAGGCTAACACTCCAGTGCAGTACTGAGGAGGTGCTGCACTATTGCAGTTACCATCTTTTGGGTGCGACGTTAAACTGAGGTCCCGTCTGCCCCCTCAGGTCTCCCTGATGCCCCGTCTGCCCCCTCAGGTCTCCCTGATGCCCTAACCAACATTTTACCTCTCAACCAACATCACACAAACAGATTATCTGGTCATTATCTCATTGCTCTTTGTGGGAGCTTGCTTTGCGTAAATTGCCACCCACGTTTCCTACATTACAACAGTGACTACACTTCAAAAGTACTTGATTGGTTGTAAGGTGCTTTGGGATGTCCTGAGGCCGTGAAAGGTGCTATATAAATGCACGTTCTTTCTTAAAGTCTAAAAGGACAACATTTAAAGTTTGACATGAGAAATGTTTAATTACAAATTTACCCCCCTTTTGATTTTTTTGAATTAAATCCCTTCTCTGGTCATACAGTGTCTTAACTGGATTGTTGATGTTGTTGTATTCTGCCAGCGACACTCTGAGCCAGCTGCTAGATGGCACGCAGACGTGGCATGAACATCAGACTCCTCATTTCCCTCCCTGCCCCATCTCAGTGAAGAAGTGCTTGCCCCCCACCCCCCCCCCTTCACTTCAGCAAACCAGTGTTTGTCTTCATCCTCACCCCTGCAACCACCATCCAGTGAGCTAGTGCTCCAAAAAACATGTTGCCAATATGGCACATTAAGTAACGACTCCAAAATTTCAGCTGAATTTCTGATTTTATTTTAATTTATCGTTGTCGGGCAGTTCAAAAACTTGGTTTGTCCCCAGTGGTTGCAGAAATGTTTATACACTGGTATATCCCTCGACTTTCTATTGATATATTTATTTTTATTCCCTTAGATTGGATGATGTCCCACCAGGGTTATCCTTGTTGCCTGATAACATTCTGCAGGTTCTGAGACAGCAACAATTGCAGTGTATGCTGAAACTGTCAGATGGGCTGGAGGATGAACAGCAAGCACTGGCACTCATTCTGGTCAAATTCCTCATCATCATCTGCAGGTATAGTTACTGTATTATAATGTGTAAGGGATAGTATATAGACTAGGAAGAGACTACAAAAAGCCAACTAAGAATACCATGTGCCTGTTGAATGATACTGTTACCCTTAAAGTAGAATATCCCAATGGACAGTGAGCCCCATGTTTTACTGTGCAGCAGATATAAATGATGCTGAGTGAAAAATGACTTCAGTTTTTTTTTCTCTCATAGTGTTAGCTTCTTGTTGGGATACAGTGACACTATTGTCATTTGCACTTTGCTGCATTCTCAAATGGGCATTACCCACACAAGAACCTTGACATTGAGCCTTGGCAGTCTGCTTGACTGTGGGGGGACCGCAGCTGCGCTTGATCCTGTCCTCAACCAGTGCCGACACATGAGCACTTAGAGGGAAAGGCTAGTTGCATAGCAATCAGGAGCCTGGGCATTTTTTGTTTTATTTCTCCCCATCCCAACCCATCAGCGTGCCAGTTGTAGTGCGCCTATCACTGCCCTAGCTGATGTTAGCTAACATAGCACATTGAACCAGGGACCTTCCTATAACAACAGTTTGCATTAGATTGCGCCTTTAACATAGTAAAATATCCCAAGGCGCTTCAGAGGAGTGTTATCAGACAAAAGTTGACACAGCCACATAAAGAGATATTGGAACAGGTGACCAAAAGCTTGGCCAAAGAAGTAGGTTATTAGGAGCAACTTGAAGGAGGAGGGAGAGGTAGAAAAGTGGTGGGGTTTAGGGAGGGAATTTCAGAGCTTAGGGCTCTAGAGCAGCTGAAGGAACAGCCACCAGTGATGGGGCGAAGGAAGTGGGAGGTACAAGAGGCCTGAATTGGAGGGTTGTAGGGCCGGAGGAGGTTACAGAGGTAGGGTGGGGCGAGGCCATGGAGGAATTTGAACACAAGGATGAGAATTTTAAATTCGAGAAGTTGACGGATGTTTTCTAATCTGCATGGCTCCAGCTACGCACCTGATAAACTCATTGAGTCATTGGGTAATTGTGGTAAACCACTTTTATCGTTACACTATAGTTATCACTGTTGTATTGTTATCACCGTTATCACTGTTGTATCACGATACGAGGTCGCCTCTTGTCGCGCTGTTATACCTGGGCTGACCACCTCCGACTCCGCCCATGGCTCCACCTACCTGCCCAGGTATAAAGGTAGTCGACTGGCTGGTATTCCTCCTTGTTGGACCCGATCACCCACGAGGGTGGGCTCTGTTATTTAGTCAATAAAAACCTTTAGTTACGTTCCTAACTCGTCGCTTTTTATTGGACGAATTGATAGGTATATCAGTAATATTTTAGTCTTTAGGCTTAGTTCCTATTGTTCACGGACAGTTTTTGATTTAAAAAAAAAAAGTTTTTTGAGTTTTCTCAGAACAATGTGAACTATAAATTGAATCATTCCCTTTGTTTCCCAGGAATCTGGCTAATGTTGAGGAGATTGGAACCTGCTCCTACATTAATCATGTTATTACTATGACTACGGTCTACATTCAGCAGGTAAGTGATGATAAGTTTACTTTTCAGCCCCTTTCACTATTAATTCTTAGCTGAAAACAGCCCCATCACTACAACAAGACAGCTCTTTGTGTACAAAGACAAAAGTGTAATTTATTAACAAGGTAAATTTTCCGATTAATTTGCTACAGCCGTAAACTTTTTGTTAATGTTATACTTCTGTTCGATTTGTCAAAAGACTGACAAAAAATTGGAAGCTGTGCAAAAATACACACAAAGTTCAAAGATTCTGTGGGATACTCAAAGGTTGGGAGGCAGCTATGTCAAGGAGAGAATTGTTTAACATGGAACCTGATGAGTGAACTGAAATTACCATAAGATTATTGAAGGCAGACTATGCTTAAAAGAAAATAAAAGAAAAAAAATTGCATCTAGATTTATGAAATTCTATTGGATGGGAACAAAAAGATGGATCATCTTGTTTAATTAAGCTTGGACTTGACTCTACAGAAGTCTGAGAGCTAAGTGCCCTCAGGTCAGAAGCAACAGTTCCATAGCCCTCCTTTTTGCAGAGCTAAGTTTAGCACTCGCTGAAACTGGGTCTTAAATGACTCAAAATACTTGCTTCATTCTGAAGCAAATTATTTATTTAACTACATCTTGTGTATGCGGAATCTTGAATGCAGAGTTACTGGGAAAAAAATCTGTATTTGAGACCAGCTTTATGTCGAGTAGTGAAGCTGTTAACCATGGTTGAGGCCTTGCATTTGCACTTCGATACCTCACATCCCATGCACCATAATTGAGGTTTCTGTCCAATATTGAGTGAGTTCATGGTCTCATCCGCACTTGCTGTGTGGAGGTACCAAGTGGAGGTTTGCAAGCTTCCCTACATGGAGGGAAGGAAAAATTGAATAGGCCGCCCACTCAGGCGGCTCTTGCGCTCCTTCTATGGTCAATATTCATAGCAGGCTGTGTGCTCAGACAATACCCTGGCAATACTTGCAAGCATGTCTAACCTGTTGGCTACAGATGGTACATGTGGCAGGGGTTAGTAATGAGGAGAGGCATAATTTTGGGGTGGAGGGGGTGTGGGTGGGTGGGGAAATTAGCTCAATATTGGATATCTACTCAAAAGCTTGTAGCGAGGAAGGTAACGGTGACCTAAGTTATTTCATGTCTTGTTTAATTCTCCCATTGTTTGGTCGAATTTGCCCGTCCCATCATTGTCCGGTTCTGATTTTGATGCATTTTCTATTCACCCAGTTTTCTTCCCTCCTCACCTTTTGTGAAGGAGTTGACTGTTTGCTGGGTGCCAGTTGTCCTGTATATCTCACCCAATTGGTCATTATTTCTAGCAGGCTGTTTGATTGTAGGCATTCCTATCCAGCTTGATCCTTTTTTTCAAAGGACAGCCATGCATGTGTACTTTCCAGCAGGGGCTACTTCATTTTGATGAGAAGTGGAAACCATGACCAATATTCTACTGCTTAACCCAGGGACACCAAGGCTAATTGATCACTGCCTTGGCTAAGGATGAATTCTGGGCCCTCTTTGCCTGTCTAGCTCAGCTATTCACAGGATGAACTTGCTTTGTTATCAAGGGAACTATATAATGTGATTGTCATATCAGAGTTTTACCTGATCATCATGTTTATAAGGTGACCATGTCATTCGTTGTAATCTAGGCCTTTCACCGGCACTGTTTTTCAGCCAATGAACCCGCCCCCCCAAAAAAGAAGTAGCCCTTGCAGAATGACATGTGAGAGTAAGAAACAGTAGAAGATGGATAAACAAAAGTTTTTAAAATGAAGAGAATAGGGCCCAAGTGAGAATAGGGCCAAATGGATGAGCACAGAGTTTGAAAGTTTCAATTAAAACTATCATTGTTCAGTCTAGTAGTTTAGGGTTAGAATTATAGTAGGAAAGCTGATGTTTGATGAATTTTCTTACTGTAATATGATTGTTCATTGCAGTGTCAGTGAGTTGTAAACAATCACAAAACACCAGTCCAATGAGACTGGAGGTCCCTTGAAGCTGGGGGGTACATGCTGAGTTTGATATTTCCTTAATTTTCCTTTTAATACAAGTTAAAAAGCAAGACCAAAGAGAAAGAAATGGCAGACCAAACTCCAGCCGAAGATTTTGCAAGACATGCGCTTATCTTCTGTGAGAGTCTATATGACCCGTATCGAAACTGGAGACAGAGAGCAGCTGGGTGAGTGGATCAAGATATCAAAATACTGTAAACAGACAAAACTAAGCTAGATTTTTTTTTTGTTAGCTCTATTTTATAAAAATAATCATTGATTTTGGATTAACTTGTAGGAAGACCATATTTTTACATAGTGCTAACATCTATATAGATGGACAATCAACAGCAACAACTTGTATTTATATAGTGCCTTTAACGTAGTAAAATGTCCCAAGGCACTTCACCGAGCCACATAAGGATATATTAGGGCAGATGATGTAGGCTTTAAGGAGCGTCTTAAAGGAGGAAAGAGTAATGAGATGATTTTGATCTGATCATGCATATTTTGAGATTAAGATGACACAAAACTACATACCAAATTATTGGGCCAGAATGTGCTGTAGCAGGGCATCTAACGGCATCTGCTGTTAGTTAGACTTGCCCCTTCTCTCAAAATGTTTCCCACAGAGTTGCTCAAAGTACAAGCTGATAATGGCGCAATGAAGGAAACGGGGGATCTGCGACCTAAATGAACAGGGCAACCAACAGAGTATCTCCCAAACCAATGAGATTTAAGGATTGGGAAATAAACACAGGAAGGACGGCAAAGGAGGGTGAATTAAATGTCAAATCAAGCACAAAAAGAAAAATAAAGAGGAAAAGAAAGATTGGATTAAGAGAGAGAGAAGAAGACAGAAAGGAAAAGTAAGAAAAAAAATGTTAAATTAAATTTTGACTTTTTAAAAATCTCCCTGAAAAGTTCAAAACCTGAAGGAATGAGACTCCACACTTGTAATAGACAATTTTCAGTGCCAGAGAGCTTGATTGACAGTAATTAAGTTATCATGTCGTTAAAATGGTACTTATGCTACTAATTACTAGCCCTAAATATCTGCGGCGGGGTTCGTTCATATCTACTGTGCAAATACAACAACTTCTTGGCGTTCAATGCATGTCGACGGTGAGGCAGATAACAAAATGCTGTTTAAGCGAAGCTAACGGTGAAACGGCACAACTCAGACAACAACTTTTGGATATTCACATTTAACCTCACATCTGCCCTCGCCTGAAATTGCTGTACCATTTATGCATAAATAACGGTGAGCGCCATATTTCTCACCGTTATTTTGACAGCAAATCCTGGCTGACAATGTTTTTTAAATGATTACAATAATCAGTGGTGTACATGAGGAGGCTTTCAGAATCCTCCCTAGGGTTGCAAAATTCTGGGAATTTTTAAAAGAGGAAACTTTCCATGGGAATTTTGGGAATTTATGGGAATTTTGAGTTTTTTTGCACACTGATGGTTTTTGTCTCTGACCCTTATATTATCGTCAAAATAGACATACTGTTCCATACAAATAAAAACAGGCTTTCAAAACTTTATTTAGGTTATAATTTTGAACTTTATTGAACCCCCACAAAAAAGACCCATCTAAAATAAAATAAAAAGAGTGTCAGCTTATTTAGCCTGTAATTTGTCCTTATTTTGTCCCTTTGAGTCTTCTACTCATGAGTCTTCTGAGTCTTCTACTCCTCATTGCTCCTCCTGATTCTCTGACTCTGGCTCTGACGTGTCCATTTCCTCCTCTGTGTCAGTGTCTAGCTGCGTGGTGGACACTTCTGAATCTGGCTCAATAAGTTGTAGGTTCGCCCGGATAGCCACCAGTTTCTCCACTCTCTTGTTAGTCAGCCTGTTGCGCACCTTTGTATGCGTATTTCCAAAAAGTGACCAGTTTCGTTCAGAGGCCGCTGATGAAGGTGGGATTTGGAGTATCACCGATGCAATAGGTGACAGGGCCTCAGATGCACAAAGTCCCTTCCACCAGGTATGTGCACTGATATGCTTACATGATTCCCATATCCCATCCCCATTCCAAAGACCTTGCTTGATAGAGAACTTTGCCAGACTTCCCAGAACTTTGCCCACATCCAGATTGAGATGGTGTGAGAGGGTAGAAATCACACTGTAAGCGCTGTTGATCTGTTCTCCAGAAAGTATTGGTCTCCCAACATGCTTTGGGTCCAGCATGTATGCTGCAGCATGAATCGGCTTGACACAAAATTCTTGACGCGTCTGTATGAATTGAACAATTGCCTTCTCCTCTGCTTTGAGCAGCAGGGATGTGGGTAGGGCAATGCTGATTTGTTCTTTTAAATCAGTAAAAAGCCTGAGAACATCTGACAAGACAGCGTCATCTCCTTCAATCTGAGCAATTGCAGATGCTACTGGTGAGAGTAGTTTAAGGCTGCTAACCACTCTCTCCCAAAACACATCATCCAGCAGTATTTTCTTGATGGTGGTTTCCATATCCCCAGACTGGGATATTGCCATTTCTTGCAGCGACTCCTTACCCTCCAGAAGGCTGTTGTACATTATGACAACACCACCCCATCTAGTGTTGTTGGGCAGCTTCAGTGTGGTGTTCTTGTTCTTTGTCATTTGCTTGGAGTTGTAGGTTGCTGCAACTACCTGTTTTCCCCTGACATACTTAACAACTTGCTTGGCTCTCTTGTACAGTGCTTCCATGGTTCTCAAACCCATGATGTCCTTGAGGAGCAGGTTAAGCCCATGAGCTGCGCACCCAATAGACGTAATATGAGTGAAGTTGTTGCATTTGGATAAATGCTGCTGCATCTTTGTGGCATTCTTTACATATGGCTTTCTACAGTGTTTGCACATGTACACAGTCTTTCCATCTTTAATGCCTGGGGTAAAATGCTTCCACACATCCGACGGTAAACGTGGCATTGTTCTATGCAGAGAAATAAAGGGCATTCATCTCTGCGTCGAACTGCGGTCGATCAGCACGATTGCAACAGGGTGAGTACATTTTTGCTGATGCTCCATGTGATGGAAGCATGACCTGTACACACACGACGCTACATCACCAATAGTGTATTATTTTGTATATTTTAAATTGAAGGACAACAGAGTTCAACAAGTAACTGGTTTATTTGGTATAAAGTCTGATTTACTTACTGCATCATCACAACATCAGCAGAAAACAAAATGACTTCCCTCAGGACCCCTAACCTGGACCTTAAAAAAACTAAAGCAGTCTTACAGATGCCTGCAGGCCAATCACAATTCGATATGCAAATATTACAAATAGAGGGAGCTAATCGCTCATCCACTCATCCAACCAATCAGGACACATTTGTTCACAGTCACACACAAAACTTGTAATTATTAAAACAAGCCAAGTAAGAAGATAAACATATATTGATTAAGAAATTCCTTAATAATTAAGATTCCATCTCTGTTAGTAATTTTAAGAGAGGACCTGTGGGGAAAAAAAAGAAAGAAATACAAAAAAAACAATATTATGCTAGCATGTGCTTTTTTGGGCAAAATTCCCAAGCTAAACTTCCCGTGGAAAATTTCCAGAAATTTACCGGAAACTTTCCACCCCTTTGCAACCCTAATCCTCCCTCAACATAAAAATGCCTCAGGTATGGTCAAAGTGCTACAAATTTGTTTGTGGTCTTTTTGCTTCATCAAGCTAAGTAGCAGGTATACAATGTTTGTACATTATATGCTCTTCCTACTCTAATAGAGCAGAACTAAGTGGTGTCGTACAGATGCCCCATTGGCATTTCCTATTTCCAGCACTCAGGACAAACTTGAAAGGCAGACTTAAAAGTGCTGTGTCCATTTGTCTGGTGCTGATTTCAGATCATCCTGATTGTGAATGTCTCGAGCAACAACAACTTGCATTTATATAGAGCCTTTAACATAGTAAAACGTCCCTTCACAGGAGCGTTATCAGACAAAATTTAACAATGAGACACATAACGAGATATTAGGACATGTAACTAAAAGCTTGGTCAAAGATGTAGGTTTTAGGGAGCGTCTTAAAGGAGGAGAGAAGTGGAGAGGTTTGGAGAGGGAATTCTAGAGCTTATGGCCTAGACAGCTGAAGGCACAACTGTCAATGGTGAGGCAAAGGAAATCGGGGATGTACAAGAGGCCAGAATTGGAGGACCACCGAGCTCTTGGAGTGTTATAGGGCTGGAGGAGGTTAGAGAGCGGGAGGAGCAAGGCCATGGAGGGATTTGAACTCGAGAATTTTAAATTCGAGGCGTTGGTGAACTGGGAGCCAGTGTGGTCAGTGAGCACATGCGTGATGGGTGAACGGGATTTGATGCGAGTTAGGATATGGGCAGCAGAATTATGGATGGAATTGAAATTGGATTAAATGTGGAGTTCATGGTTAAATGCCATCTAAAATTAATTCTCTCTGTGACTTAAAGATGACCACAATCTTTCAACCCTCCTTGAATATTGGAGTGGTGCCAGAGGACTGGAGAATTGCAAATGTTAACACTCATGTTCAAAAAAGGAGAGGGGAATAAACCTGGTAACTACAGGCTAATCAGTCTAATGTCAGTGGTGGGAAAACTACTAGCGACCATTGCCAAGGACAAAATTAATTCTCATTTGGAGAAGTGTGGATTAATAAGGGACAGCTTATTTGTTAAATGCAAGTCGTGTCTGACTAACCTGATTGAGTTATTTGAAGTAACAGAGGGTTGATGAAGGTGGGGCAGTAGTTGTATATATGGACTTTCAAAATGCATTTGATATTTGGAAAATAGAAGCACATGGTATTAAAGAGAGGATGGTAACTTGGGTGTGAAATTGGCTAAGGGATAGGAGGCAGAGAGTAATGGTGAACAGATGTTTTTCTGACTGAAGAGAAGTATGCAGTGTAGTCCCCCAAGGGTCAATATTAGGACCATTGCTTTTCTTGTTATATATAAATGACTTGGACTTGGGTATTGGGAGTACAATTTTGAAGTTTGTGAACGATACAAAACTTGGCAGAGTAATAAATAGTGAGCATGATAATAGCACACTTTAGGAGGACATGGCCAGACTGGTGAAATGGGCAGATGCAATTCAATGTGGATAAGTGTGAAGTGATGCACTTTGGGAGAAACAACATGGAGAGGCAGTATAATCTAAATAGTACTCTTTTGAGGGGGGTGCAAAATCAGAGGGACCTGGGGGTGCATATTAACAAATCTTTGAAGGTCACAGGGCAAATTGAGAAGGCGGTTAAGAAAGCGTATGGAATATTTGGCTTTGTGAAAAGGGACATTGAATACAAAAACAAGGAAGTCATGCTAAGCCTTTACAAATTCTGGTTAGGCCTCAGCTGGAGTATTGTGTCCAATTCTGGGGATCACAGTTTAGGAAGGATGTCAAGGCCCTGGAGAGGATACAGAGGAGGTTTACCGGGATGATACCAGGGATGGGGGAGTTCAGTTATGTGGAGAGATTGGAGAAGCTGGGATTGTTCCCTGAGCAGAGAAGGTTAAGGGGAGACCTAATGGAGCGGTTCAAAATTTTGAGATATTGATAGAGCAAGTAAGGAGAAGCTAGTTCCTCTGGCAAGTGGGTCGGTAACCAGAGGTCATAGATTTAAAATAATTGGCAAAAGGACTAGGGGGCAATGAGGAGAGATTTCTTCACCCAAAGGGTTGTTAATGTCTGGAACGCACGACCTGAAAGGGTGGTGGAATCAGATTACATAGGAGCTTTAAAAAGGCAATTGGACATGTACTTGAAGAGGGCTAATTTGCAGGGTTATGGGGAAAAGGTTGAGGTGTAGGACTAAATTGGACAGTACTTTCCAGTACAGGTGTGTTGGGCCAAATGGCCGCCTCCTGTGCTGTAAGATTCTGATTTTATTTAAATGCACTTGAACATGGGAATGAAAGCCTTTTCTGCAGTTGTGGTGAGAGGCAACTTCTGTATGTGTGAAAGATTTGCAGCTTACAATATTCAGTGACTTATGACGGTTTCCTGCATAAGCACGTGAAACCTGCCAACATCCATGACTGATTTCATTGACTTATTTCTTCCAGAGCGATCTGAAGTATGTCTGAACAAATGCATAAACCACCCAGCATTACCTCTCGTGTGAATTGTTTGTTTTGTTTTTTGCAAGTGGTAGATTCTGCTTAATTTAGGAAGTGAGGTTTTCAGTTGAATCACAAAAAATCTGTTTGACTTTAGCTGGAGAAGGCAGGATTGTGGTTTCAAAATGACAATATTGTGTCCATTAAAATGTATTTCTCATCTTCTGTATAATAATGTGCTGCACAGTGTTAATTATTGCTTCTGTAAATGATTTTGTTGGAGGGAAGAGAAATGATCAACTGCCATCCTTGCTTATTATAAACTCTCAGTCGGGGGAAATGCAAATTGTTCTGTGCCATTCAGCTGTGCCACATTATAATTGTACGTTGTCTAACATTTGTGCTTGAGCTGTTTAAAGGTCTTTATTAGGTGCATCAATGGTAGTCAAATTACAGTCTGTGGTGCAGGAACACATCTGCAGTCTTTAATCTAAATACACTCATTGTTTGAGGTGTCATGTATGATTTGCTGAATTAGGAGCAACAGGCATGTATTTTAAATAATTCTTGAACTAAGTTAGCTCTCACATCAGTACCTGTGATTATAGCCCTGTATGTGCCAGAAGTACTTGTTTCAGACACACAAACTTATAATCTTGTGAGGGGAAATGACCATTTGGGCTTGGAATTAAATAAGGTAACTTGAAAGGCAAGTACTTGCCCTTTAAGTACCCCCGTGACTTTAGTTTTTAAATTTATATACATATATGTTTTTAAATGTCAACACCCTCTTCCACCCCACCCCCCCCACCCTCGCCATGACATCATAAATGTGGTAGTGGTAGGGGACAGTATAGTTAGGGGGTAGACACTGTTCTCTGCAGCCAAGAGCGTGAGTCCCGAAGGCTATGTTGCCTGCCCGGTGCCATAAAGGACATCTCCTCTGGGCTGGAGAGGAACTTAGAGTGGATGGGGAAAGAGTGCGAGTCATCAAAGAGTGCTGTGAGTTTGGGTAAGTATGAGAGTTCTTTAATTGTTATTTCTCTTTAAATCTTGATAAGATTACTTAAGCAGTTTAAGTAAAGGGGAAAAGTTAAATATTTGGGATTCTGTTGGTTTAAGAAGAGTAAAACAAGATTACACTGCAGTAGGAGTAAATTGGCACAGCAGGCAGTGGAAACCAGTTTCCTAACCAATCAGCAGGGGTGACTCATTTGGCTGTAAACAAACAAACAGTAAAAAAGACCAGTCCTAGCGCGAGCAAGCACTGAGTGCGAGTCATCAAAGAGTGCTGAGAGTTTGGGTAAGTATGAGATAGGGTAAGTGGGGTGTTAGGTGCTCTTTTCAAACTTTAACTCTGTGGGTTGTAGTTAATAAGACCTTTCTGGTGCAGAGTGACTGTTGGTAAACCATTTAACTGGTGTAACTAGAGGGATTGATTTAATTTAAATCCAACTGATTAAAGGGGATACTAGCATCTAAAATTGGGCAGAGGGGGTCCATAACTAACAATAAAAAATTTAATTAATTACATAGAATGGAGCAGGTGATGTGTTACTGTTGCGAGATGTGGGAGCCGGTGAACCCCATTGAGGCTCACAGTAATTACGTCTGTGACAAGTGTCTGCTGCTACAGGAACTCCAGCTCCGTGTTGATGAGCTGGAGTCTGAGCTTCAGACACTGCAACACATCAGGGAGGGGGCGAAGTACCTGGACTCTGTGTATCAGGAGGTGGTCACACCTATGAAGTTAATTAATTCAGATGTAGCCCATGGTCAGGGACAGGACGGTGTGACTACGAGTGAGGCAGGTACGGGGATCCAGGAGGTAGAGCTGGAGGAGCCGCAGCCCTTGCTCTTGTCCAACAGGTTCGAGGTTCTTACTCCCTGTGGGGACGGGAGCAGGGACTGCAGGGAGGATCAGCAACCTGGCCACAGCACCGTGGAACGGGGGGCCATTCAAGAGGGGGGAGTAAATAGAAATGTTGTAGTGGTAGGGGATAGTATTATTAGGGGGATAGATAGAGTTCTCTGCAGCCGAGAGCGAGAGTCCCGAAGGCTGTGTTGCCTACCTGGTGCCAGGGTTAAGGACATCTCCTCTGGGCTGGAAAGAAACTTGCAGTGGGAGGGGGTGGATCCAGTTGTCGTGGTCCATGTTGGTACAAACGACGTAGATAGGACTAGGAAGCCGGTTCTGTTAAAGGAGTATGAGCAGCTAGGGGTCAAATTAAAAAACAGAACCTTAAGGGTAATAATCTCTGGATTATTACCTGAGCCACGAGCGAATTTGGCTAGGACAAATAAAATTAGAGAGTTAAATGCGTGGCTCAAAGACTGGTGTGGGAGAAATGGGTTTTGCTTCCTGGGACACTGGCACCAGTACTGGGGTGGGAGGGAGCTGTTCCGTTGGGACAGGCTTCACTTGGCCAGTGCTGGGACTAGAGTCCTGGCGGATCATATAACTAGGGCTGTAGAGAGGGCTTTAAACTAACTAATGGGGGGGAGGTTCCTAGAGAGCAAATAATAAAAATGACAACAGAGAAGGTCATAGATTTAGGTAGCAGTGGGGAAATTAAAAACCAGAGCATGTCAGGAAGGGGCAGAAGGTATGGAGTAAAAGGTAAAGTAATAAAAAGGGCAAAAGCAGGAACTAAGTGTCACAAAACATATTTGAAAGTTCTTTATCTGAATGCACGTAGCATTCGTAACAAAATAGACGAGTTAATGGCACAAATAACTACATATGGGTATGATCTTGTGGCCATTACAGAAACATGGCTGCAGGGTGACAATGCCTGGGAATTAAACATACCAGGTTATTTAACGATCAGGAAGGACAGGCAGGAAGGAAGGGGAGGTGGGGTGGCTATGTTAATAAAGGAAGGAATCACTGTAATACAGAGAAATGATATTGGGTCAAAAGATCAGGATAATGAAACTGTGTGGAGGTAAGGAATAATAAAGGGAAAAAAACACTAGTGGGTGTAGTCTATAGGCCTCCAAACAGTTGCAACTCTGTTGGACGGAGTATCAATCAGGAAATAGTTGAGGCTTGTAATAAGGGAACATCTATAATTATGGGGGATTTTAACTATCATATTAATTGGACAAATCAAATTGGGCAGGGCTGCCTTGAGGATGAGTTCATTGAGTGTATTAGGGATGGGTTTCTTGAGCGGTATGTAACTGAACCGACCAGGGGGCAAGCAACCTTAGATCTGGTCCTGTGTAACGAGACAGGATTAATTAAAAATGTCCTAGTAAAGGATCCCCTTGGAATGAGTGACCATAACATGGTTGAATTCCATATTCAATTCGAGAGTGAGAAGGTTGGATCTCAAACAAGCATGCTAAACTTGAATAAAGGAGACTATGAAGGTATGAGAGCGGAATTGAGTAGAGTGGATTGGGAAAATAGATTAAAGGGTAAGACGATACATGATCAGTGGTGTACATTTCAGGAGTTATTTTACAACTTCCAAAAAAAAAAATATTCCACTGAGAAGAAAAGGGTGTAAAAGAAAAGACAGCCATCCGTGGCTAAGTAAAGAAATTAAGGATAGTATTCGACTAAAAACAAGGGCATATAAGGTAGCCAAATCTAGTGGGAGGATAGAGGATTGGGAAAACTTTAAAAGACAGCAAAAAATAACAAAAAGATTGATTAAGAAAGGGAAGATAGATTATGAAAGTAAATTAGCAAAAAATATAAAAACAGATAGTAAGAGTTTTTATAGTTATATAAAAAGAAAAAGGGTGGCTAAAGTAAATGTTGGTCCCTTAGAGGATGAGACCGGGAAATTAATGGTGGGAAATATGGAGATGGCAAAAACACTGAATGAATATTTTGTATCAGTCTTTACAGTAGAGGACACTAAGAATATCCCAACACTGGACAAACAGGGGTCTATAGGGGGGGAGGAGCTAAACACGATCAAAATCACTAAGGAAGTGGTACTCGGTAAAATAATGGGACTCAAGGCGGATAAATCACCTGGACCTGATGGCTTACATCCTAGGGTCTTGAGGGAAGTGGCGGTAGGGATTGTGGATGCATTGGTAATAATTTTCCAAAACTCCCTGGACTCAGCAAAGGTCCCGGCAGACTGGAAAACTGCTAATGTAACACCCTTATTTAAAAAGGGCAGTAGACAGAAGGCTGGAAACTATAGACCGGTTAGCCTAACATCTGTGGTAGGTAAAATTTTGGAGTCCATTATTAAGGAGACAGTAACAGAACATTTGGATAATCATAATTTAATAGGACAAAGTCAGCATGGTTTTATGAAGGGGAAGTGATGTTTGACAAATTTGCTGGAGTTCTTTGAGGAAGTTGTTAGATCCATGTGTTAATGGAGACACGGAATGCAGGAGTTGATTTAATAAGTGTTTACTGAACAAAGTCTGGAGGTGAACTAACTACACAAGACGCTATACAGGCTTATATACCCGAGTAGTCACTACTGGTACTATAGTACACAGGGGCTTCAAAAACATAGTTCCTCTTAAAGGTACATACACTACAATTCCTCCCTTTTTAGATAAATAGTACATAACATTTTAAGTAATCATTAAATAACATTTTTACAAGAACAATAATCTACACATTTGCTGAAGTTAATCAATTACAAATTCAGTCTCTCTGGAGGCTTCCTGACTCGGTCCGGATAACGCCTCGGTGGCGGTGGTGTAGTAGGTTCTTTTGGCAAGGTCGATTCGGCTTCAATGCCAGTGTTGGGTTCATCTGGTTCCAGTATCACCGGATCGAAGGTAGATACTATGGGTATCTCTGCTTCATCACTAGGCGAATAGAGTTGTGGTGTAGGTTGTCCTTTTTCGGATGACTCTATGATCTGGTCAGCATGGCGCCTTATTATGCTTTCTCCAATGTCCACGGTATACATCAGCGGGCCTAGTCGTGTGCAAATAGTTCCAGGCTGCCATTTCTCGGTACGGTAGTCCCGGGCCAAAACTGGTTGACCTATCTGGAAGGTTCTAGTTTGTTGTATCCGTGTGTTAATAGAGCCACTGAAGACAGGAGTTGGTTTCACAGGTGTTTACTGAACAAAGTCTGGAGGGGAACTAACTGATACAACACAATATACAGGCTTATATAGCCCGAGTGGCCATTACCGGCATTACAGTACACAGGGGGCTCTTAAAGGCACATACACTACAATTCCTCCCCTTTTAGCCAACTAGTACATAATATTTTAAGTAATGATTAATTACATGTTACAAGAAAAATAATCTACACATTGCTGCAGTTAATTAATTATAAGTCAGTCTCTCTGGAGGCTTCCTGACTCGGTCCGGATAACGCCTCGGTGGTGTAGTAGTTTCTGGTGGTGTAGTAGGTTCTTTTGGCAAGGTCGATTCGGCTTCAATGCCAGTGTTGGGTTCATCTGGTTCCAGTATCACCGGATCGGAGGTAGATACTATGGGTATCTCTGCTTCATCACTAGGCGTATAGAGTTGTGGTGTAGGTTGTCCTTTTTCGGATGTCTATGATCTGGTCAGCATGGCGCCTTATTATGCTTTCTCCAATGTCCACGGTATACATCAGCGGTCCTAGTCGTGTGCAGATAGTTCCAGGCTGCCATTTCTCGGTACGGTAGTCCCGGGCCAAAACTTGTTGACCTATCTGGAAGGTTCTAGTTGGCCTTTCATTCGTGCCTTGAAATTGCCGGTTCTCCACGTCCCTTCTGATGTTTGGCTTGATCAAATCCAGCCGGCATCTTAGGCTTCTATTGAAGAACATCATGGCGGGAGTTTGGTTTGTAACCATATGTGTTCCATTCCTGTATGCAAACAAGAAGTTATCCACCTTGTGCTGAAGTTTTATGTCTTCATTACCCATGGCCTTTATGGCCTTCTTGAAGGTCTGGACAAACCTTTCAGCCAATCCATTGGTGGCGGGATGGTATGGGGCGGACGTGTAGTGCTTAACCCCATTGTTTTTTAAGAACTTCCTGAATTCTTCGGACACAAATTGCGGTCCATTATCAGAACAGATCTGTTCAGGCAGCCCATTCCTGGCAAATATGGTCCTTAATACTGTGATGGTTTTTTCCGTGGTGGTGGAGGACATCTTTATTACCTCCGGCCACTTGGAGTGTGCATCAACCGCGATTAAGAACATTGAGTCCATAAATGGACCAGCAAAGTCGATGTGTACCCTTTGCCAGGGAGATGAGGGCCACTCCCATGGATGTAGAAGGGCTTGTGGTGGAGCGTTTTGGACCTTCTGGCATCCTAGGCAGCTCTTGGTCATTTCTTCGGTGTCTCCATCGATACCTGGCCACCATACAAACGCCCTGGCTAGGTTCTTCATTTTCACTCCACCCAGATGCCCCTCGTGAAGCTCCTTTAGCACTTTATCCTGGAGTTTGGGTGGAATCACCACTCTGGATCCACACATCAAGGTTCCTCGGCACACTGACAGCTGTTCTCTTCTTTGCGAGAATGCTGGCAACAGAGGTTCGCCATGTGCTGGCCATCCCTTCACCGTTAAATCGTAGACTCGTGAGAGAGTCGGGTCATTTCTCGTTTCCTTTTCAATGGTAGAATTTGTCACCGGTAGACATTCCACTATGGTCGAGTGGAACATCTCCACTGGGTCCACTGTAGGCGCCTCTTCTACCGTTGGCAACGGTAGGCGCGATAACCCGTCAGCATTCCCACGCTGTTTTGTTTCTTTGTATTCTATGTCATATTGGTGTGCCCCTAGGAAAAGGGACCACCTCTGTAGCCTTTGCGCTGTCATAATGGGAACGCCCTTTTTAGGGTTGAATATGGAGACAAGGGGTTGATGGTCAGTCAACAAGGTAAATTTTTGTCCGTGTAGGTAATGGTTGAATTGTTGAATGGTTGGAGTGATCAAGTTTCGTAACAGCCCGTATGTCCTTGCGCCCATCAGATTTAGAAGTACCGATGCCTTTTTATCATCCGCTACTTCATTCGCCTTGCAATATACCTCCACTCTTTCCACATATGTGGTCCAATCCTCTATATCACTATCGAAAGCAGTAATATTGCCAGTCTTCGGCATCCTGAAAATCAAAAATGGCACCTCCCGCGCTGTTCCTTCTTCCCCGCCGAGTCAAAATGGCGCCTCCTGCGCTTTCCCGCCGCTGCCGCTGCTGCCAACGCTGTTCTCCGCGGTTCCCGTTGCGACCTGCAGCTTTTCGCGGTATTTCTATTTTTCTTTTTTTTATATATATCTTTTAAACAG
This sequence comes from Somniosus microcephalus, assembly GCF_052327205.1. Lineage (NCBI taxonomy): Eukaryota > Metazoa > Chordata > Chondrichthyes > Squaliformes > Somniosidae > Somniosus > Somniosus microcephalus. The sequence continues at coordinate 177,116,581 of NC_140990.1, forward strand.
TTTCTCCGTTACTTGGAGAACCGTTCCCGTCGTAGAGCGGACCCTCTGGGACTTTCCCCTCCCTCTGCTCGGTCCGAACGCCGACCTGCTTTGCAGCACCGGCCGCCTCCTGAGTGTTCCACCCTCTGTCTCTCTTTGCTTCTGCTTTCCGACTCGCTGCCCGGCCCCGCTGCAGAGCCACCCGATCGAGCCCCAGCCCGCCGCAGCCCAGGAAGGATCAGTGCACTACCTGCCACCAGCCCGTTTAGCTGGTGAAACCACAGTTTTTTTTTTTTAACTTGCTTCTGGCTTCGACCTTCGTCTGAGGAATCGATCTCCTTGAGGTGCTGCCGAATTGCAGGTAAGTTCGTTTCTAACTCGTCGCCACTGTTAGATCCATGTGTTAATGGAGACACGGAATGCAGGAGTTGATTTAACAAGTGTTTACTAAACAAAGTCTGGAGGTGAACTAACTACACAAGACGCTCTACAGGCTTATATACCCGAGTGGTCACTACTGGTACTACAGTACACAGGGGCTTCAAAAACATAGTTCCTCTTAAAGGTACATACACTACAGAAGTAACATATAGGGTGGATAAAGGGGAACCAGTGGACGTAGTGTATTTAGACTTCCAAAAGGCATTTGACAAGGTGCCACACAAAAGATTATTGCTTAAGATAAAAAATCACGGGATTGGGGGTAATATACTGGCATGGATAGAGGATTGGCTATCTAACAGAAGGCAGAGAGTTGGGATAAATGGTTCATTCTCAGACTGGCAATCAGTAACTAGTGGTGTTCCGCAGGGGTCAGTGCTGGGTCCCCAACTCTTTACAATCTATATTAACGATTTGGAGGAGGGGACCGAGTGTAACATATCAAAGTTTGCAGATGATACTAAGATGGGAGGGAAAGTAGTGAGTGAGGAGGACATAAAAAACCTGCAAGGGGACATAGACAGGCTAAGTAAATGGGCAGAGATTTGGCAGATGGAATACAATACTGGAAAGTGTGAGGTTATGCACTTTGGCAAGAAAAATCGTAGAGCAAGTTATTAGCTTAATGGCAAGAAACTGGAAAGTACTGAAGTACAAAGGGATCTGGGGGTCCTGGTGCACGAAACTCAAAAGGTTAGTATGCAGGTGCAGCAAGTGATTAAGAAGGCCAATGGAATGTTGGCTTTCATTGCTAGGGGGATAGAATATAAAAATAGGGAGGTATTGCTTCAGCTGTACAAGGTATTGGTGCGACCGCACCTGGAATACTGCATACAGTTTTGGTGTCCATACTTAAGAAAAGACATACTTGCTCTCGAGTCAGTACAAAGAAGGTTCACTCGGTTAATCCCGGGGATGAGGGGATGGACATATGAGGAGAGGTTGAGTAGATTGGGACGCTACTCATTGGAGTTCAGAAGAATGAGAGGCGATCTTATTGAAACATATAAGCTTGTGAAGGGGTTGGATCGGGTGGATGCTGGGAGGATGTTCCTGATGATGGGTGAAACTAGAACTAGGGGGCATAGTCTTAGAATAAGGGGCTGCTCTTTCAAAACTGAGATGAGGAGGAACTACTTCACTCAGAGGGTGGTAGGTCCATGGAATATGCTGCCCCAAAAAGCTGTAGAAGCTACATCATTACATAAATTTAAAACAGAAATAGACAGTTTCCTAGAAGTAAAGGGAATTAAGGGTTACGGGGAGCGGGCAGGAATTTGGACATGAGTCTAGGTTCGGATCGGACATGGCCCTGTGGGTAGCGGAGCGGGCCCAGGGGCCGTGTAGCCTGATCCTGCTCCTATTTCGTGTGTCTAATTCTGTTAGATTCAGGAGATGGTTCTGTGATAGTAGATTGGCGGTTAGGATCAGATCAGCCATGATCTTATTGAATGGCGGAGCAGGCTCGAGGGGCCGATTGGCCTACTCCTGCTCCTATTTCTTATGTTCTTATCCAGTTGTCGTGGTCCATGTAGGTACCAACGACATAGGTAGGACAAAGAAAAAGGTTCTGCTGAGGGAGTATGAGCAGCTAGGGGCTAAATTAAAAAGCAGAACCACAAAGGTGGTAACCTCTTGATTACTACCTCAGCCATGTGCAAATTGGCATAGGGTAAATAAGATCAGAGAGATGAATGAGTGGCTTAACAATTGGTGTGGGAGAAAATGGGGTTCGATTCCTGGGGCACTGGCATAGGAGGGAGCTGTTCCGTTGGGACGGGCTTCATTTGAACCAGGCTGGGACCAATGTCCTGGCGAATCAAATAACTAGGGCTGTAGATAGGGCTTTAAACTAAATAGTGGGGGGGAGGGATACGCTGAGCAGAAATTTAAAAAGTCAAAGAGAAATGAGAAGGCAAAAGTGCAGGGTAGCCACACTGTAGGACAAAGTATAAATCAAGAAATAATAGAGGCTTGTAAGAAAGGTACAGCTATAATCATGGGAGATTTTAATCTTCATATTGATTGGACAAAACAAATTGGCAAAGGTAGACTTGAGGAAGAGTTCTTAGAGTGTATGTGGAATGGTTTCTTGGAACGATATGTTGTGGAACCAACCAGGGAAAAGACTATTTTAGATCTGGTAATGTGTAACGAGGCTGGATTAATTAATGATCTCGAAGTGAAGGATCCTCTTGGGAAGAGTGATCATAGCATGGTAGAATTTCAATTTCAGTTTGAGGGTGAGAAAGCTAAGTTTCAAACTAATGTCCTGAACATAAACAAAGGTATGAAGGCAGACTTGGTAAATATATTACAGGGTAAGACTGTAGAAAAGCAGGGGGAAACATTTAAGAACTCTCAGCAAAGATATAATTCCAGTGAGAAAGAAAGACTCTAAGAGAAGGATGAACCATCCATGGCTAACTAAGGAAGTAAAGGATGGTATCAAATTGAAAACAAAAGCATACAATGTTGCGATGAATAGTGGAAGGCCAGAGGATTGGTAAATTTTTAAAAACCAGCAAAGGACGACTAAAAAAATGATAGAGAGAAAAGATAGCTTATGAGAGTAAGCTAGCAAGAAATATAAAAACAGTAAGAGCTTCTACAGGTATATAAAAAGGAAGAGAGTAGCTAAAGTAAACGTTGGTCCCCTAGAGGATGAGTCTGGGGAATTAATAATGGGAAACAGGGAAATGGCGGAGACTTTGAAGAAATATTTTGTATCGGTCTTCATGGTAGAAGACACTAAAAGCATCCCAATAATGGATAATCAAGGGGCTATCGGGGTGGGGGGGGGGCGGGAACTTAAAACAATCACTATCACGAGAGAGAAAGTACTAGGCAAACTAATGGGACTAAAGGTAGACAAGTCCCCTGGACCCAATGACGTGCATCCTAGAGCCTTAAAAGAGGTGGCTACAGAGATAGTGGATGCATTGGTTGTAATCTACCAAAATTCGCTGGATTCTGGAGAGGTCCCAATGGACTAGAAAACTGCAAATGTAACGCCCCTATTTAAGAAAGGAGGGAGACAGAAAGCAGGCAACTATAGACCAGTTAGCCTAACATCTGTCATTGGGAAAATGCTGGAGTCAGCATGGTGTAATGAAAGGGAAATCATGTTTGATACATTTGCTGGAGTTCTTTGAGGATGTAACAAGCAGGGTGGATAAAGGGGAACCAGTAGATGTCGTTTATTTGGATTTCCAGAAGGCATTTGATAAAGTGTCACATAAAAGTTACCACACAAGATAAGAGCTCACGGGGTTGGGGGTAATATATTAGCATGGATAGAGGATTGGCTAACTAACAGAATACAGAGAGTCGTGATAAATGGGTCATTTTCAGGTTGGCAAACTGTAACTAGTGGGGTGCCACAGGGATCAGTGCTGGGGCCTCAACTATTTACAATCTATATTAATGACTTGGATGAAGGGACTGAGTGTAATGTAGCCAAATTTGCTGATGATACAAAGATAGGTGAGAAAGCAAATTGTGTGGAGGACGCAAAGAATCTCCAAAGGGATATAGATAGGCTAAGTGAGTGGGCAAAAATCTGGCAGATGGAGCGTAATGTGGGATATTGCGAGGTTATCCACTTTGGTAGGAAAAATAAAAAAGCAAATTATTATTTAAATGGTGGGATTACAAAATGCTGAGGTACAGAGGGATCTGGTGGTCCTTGTACATGAATCACAAAAAATTAGCATGCAGGTACAGCAAGTAATTAGGAAGGCAAATGGAATGTTGGCCTTTATTGCAAAGGGAATGGAGTATAAAAGTAGGGAAGTCCTGTTACAACTGTACAGGGTGTTGGTGAGACCACGCCTGGAGTACTGCGTACCATTTTGGTCTCCTTATTTAAGGAAGGATGTACTTGCATTGGAGGCAGTTCAGAGAAGGTTCACGAGGTTGATTCTGGAGATGAAGGGGTTGTCTTATGAAGAAAGGTTGAGCAGGTTGAGCCTATACTCATTGGAGTTTAGAAGAATGAGAGGGGATCTTATTGAAACATAAGATTCTGAAGGGGCTTGACAGGGTAGATGCAGAGAGGATGTTTCCCCTTGTGGGGGAATCTAGAAGTAGGGGGCATAATTTCAGAATAAGGTGGCACCCATTTAAATCGGAAATTAGGAGAAATATCTTCTCAGAGGGTCGTGAATCTTTGGAATTCTCTTCCCCAGAGAGCTGTGGAGGCTGGGTCATTGACTATATTTAAGGCGGAGATAGACAAATTTTTGAAAGGTAAGGGAGTCAAGGGTTATGGGGAGTGGGCAGGGAAGTGGAGTTGAGGCCAAGATCAGATCAGCTATGATCTTATTGTATGATGGAGTAGATTCGAGGGGCCAAATGACCTACTCCTGCTCCTATGTCTTATGTTCTTATAAAGGAATCTGGTTTAATTGCTAAGGAGAGTGGATGAATCCAGAGAGATCTGGTTGTGTTGCTATGGAGAGTGGATGATTCCAGAGATCTGGTTTTGTTGCTAAGGAGAGTGGATGGATCCAAGAGATCTGGGCCTGGAATTTGAGGTGGGTACCAACAGCGTTACCCCATTGAAACTGACCGTAACTTCAGGATTTAGCGCATGTGCATCCTAACGTGGAAATGCTGAAGTTGTGGTCAGTCATTCACTGCTTCAACACTGGCTGCGGTGTGCCCCCCCATCCCCCGTAGCCGGAAATCAGTGTAATCAGTGAATCTGGCAAAAACTTTTGCATTTTTCATGGTAATATCGTTGTTAAATACCCCATTTAAAAGCTAGACCCTTTGGGATTAGGTGTGACTGGGGTTTTAACAACGTATTGACTGCTAAACAAATGTTATGGCCCTGAAAAACTAATTTTAATTTTGTGGAGTGTCAAATTTATTCATTAAAAAAAAAATTACAATTTTTAAGAAACTTTAAAAAAAAGTTTGTTCATCTTTATTTCAGGTTTACCTTTTCCCCATGTGAGAGCCCCAATCTTTGTTTTGCTCTCTCTAACATTTTTTAAATGTTAGAATAGAAGGAGCTTATTCACTTCCTGGTTCCTGGTCTGTGAGAATTCTACATTGTGATTGGCTGCTTAGACAGCTTGTTGATATCACAGCAGCTCGCACTAGGGCATCCCCATTAACTTACACTGATCTCAATTGAACGTCGGAAAAGCTGAACTTCTCGCAACAGAGATCGCGAGATCTTTGTGGGAAGCTTACTTCGGGGCCAGCAGATGAGCCTGAATGGCCTGAACTCATTCTGAACCTATTCGTTCGTGAAAACAAACCACAAATAACAGCATTTTTGGAAACAATAATATTAACAAATTAAGACAAATTGAAACACTGGTGAGGCAACTTATCTGCCCAAGATATGTACAGCTGTCACATTTTATTGAAGTGGTGCCTAATTAAACACATGCAGGGAATTTTTCCCTGTCATTTGACAAAGAAATAGAAGTCATTTTTGGCCTGAAAGTACACTGTACAACTGAGCTCCAGCAAGCTTTTCTGCTGTACTTGGCCAACCTTTTGGCCAGTTCTAATATTTGACCAATTAAATTTAAATCACTGCTTGTGTCTGGTGCACATATGGTGAGATTTTTTTTTTAAATGTGTGTTAACTATGACCTGAAGTGAGAAAATAATTTCTCAGTAGTCCTCGGTACAGTAATTGAGATCAGCAGCTGAATGCCTTTCAGTGAATGTCACAATCTGTTTCTTGTTGGACATCTTAACTACTTTTTCCTTGCTTTTAGTCTGCATCTCTTTAAAATAAATTGGTGACCAGCTACTGCAGTTGGTTAGCAGCGTGTTTGAATCTGACTCAGACCGATGAAATAGGCACTCGGCCAGAAGTAAAACTACTATGTGAAATGAGTTTGAGCAGTTCTCAGCAGCCCATAATTCAAGTACCAAATTGGTTGTCTCCCTTGGGCAGTAATTTGGTTACTGCATGAAATGGAACACTCATACTGAGTGGGACCTTGAAGTATCATGCTGGAGTTCCTCTAAGTTATTTCCTGCAGTCTTAGGGTGAGAGTTCTGGTCGCTTATTGCTTGTGGTCTGACCTTCTCATTTCAACTTTGCCACATGGGGAGATGAGGTGATTTTCCTATAGGGAGTGTGAATTAGATAGCCCCTCACCCTGGGCCAGAGTTGTGCTGAAGTGTATTTTATTCTGTTTGGAAATTCCTTTTTAAAGGGACTATGGAACATGGAGAGATATTTTAGGGGAAGGGCAGAAGACAAATCTTTAAGAATTCACACTTTTGCAGTCAGAGTGATGTTCTGAAGCTGGGGTTTAAGGTACGTTTGAGGGCAGAGTAAATGCTCTGTTCTCCAACACTTCCATCCTTCACCTTGAGCACAGAAATGTACCCCTACTCCTACTCTCAACCAAAAAAATAAAGGGCTCTAAGGGTACAAGAAGACCAATATTGCATGTAGTTTGTGTCTTTTTAAGATAAACCATTATTAGTACATAGTAACAGGTCTATGGGGAAAGAGAGGGTGGAGAGTGGGACTAATTGGATAGCTCTTTCAAAGAGCCGGCACAGGCACGATGGGCTGAATGGCCTCCTTCTGTGCTGTAAGAATCTATGATTCTAATTTGATTTTGTAATTCATTATCCAAAATTACCTGGCACCACATGACAGCACTTGGAATAAGCAGACACTATTACAAAAAATAATTTATATAAAATAGTTTTACTGTCACTACCATGAAAGTTCAGAAGATAATGTAAATGGTTTATGCTTTGTTGCTGTGGTTTGACATCATTTGAGTCCCTTGATTGTATTAGTGACTCGTAATAGCAGTCCAGCATCCTCCTTTGCCTCAGGTTAATATAAAATTTCCAGTCATATCCTCCACCTTAGCTTTGGAAGTTGTGATGTGCTTCTGGAGCCCTTAGCACTTTAATATGCATTATCTTGATGGATTATTTCCGCCTACCACCCCGCCCAGCTCTTACTCTCCCCTACTGCAGACACTGTTTTACACTGGGATATGGTTTCACAGGTGGCAGCAACCTGGTAGTATCTTCCCAAGTGATCATGCTTTGAGCAACTGGGCAGTTCTACTGTGAGTGAAGGCACCACAGTTCAGCCCAGTCCTGTCCATCCACGCATTTCCCAACAGGAATCACTGGATATCAATCAGGAATGGGAATTTTGACGTTTTACCTCCCTAATGTGGGAAAACCGAGACCAATTGCAGAACCTTCGTCATTACTCTAGCTGAGCTTCGTTACCTCAGCAATCTTTGAGTTTGTTGCTAATTGTAACACTAACTCCTCTTGTCCTTTTCTAGTGAAGTAGTCAGCGCAGTGGAGAAGAGCAGACAGAAGTATAAAGCAGCTTGTCTAACTGTGGAGTTCATCCCTTTCTTTTACCGTAAGTACACTGTAATAGTTTTTAAAATATATGTTGCACTGTTTAGTTTGTATATGTTGAATTATTTTTCCTAGATGCCTGCTGCCTCCCCCCCGCCCCCTCCACAGATGGTATTGTGCTATTCTTGGGTCTCCGTGCACCGTTCCCTAGTCTGAGGGTAGTCCTGTGACTTGTTTGCTGATTTAAGGCAAGATGTGTGCGAAAATTGTCAGGGTTGACTCAGTTGCTTTTTATTCTCCCTTTCTGTAGGGAAGTACCTTGTTGAGATCAGGAATTCAGTGTGTAGAATTGCAGATATGGACCCACCCTTTCCATTCAGTGGTGTAGCATATTACACAGTGATGCATTGTGCCAACTGACTGTCAGGGAAGCATTTCTTTCAAGATTTTGTGGGCGAATGACTTTGAAAAATATCAGTGTCAGTAGTATTGCAGAAATAGCATTTATCTTTATTTAAACTGAGGACATAAGTTATATAAATAAACAGATTTGATTGCATCAGCAAATGAGTTATTGCTATGGGTTATGATCACTGACTTTTGTCAGAGGAGAGTGAGTGTGCCCTGTTTATAGTGGATAATATTACAGTAATGTGAAGGCCTTGTAGTTCTGTATAAATCAAAGCATTACCCAGAGGAGCTATAATAAAGACATTTGTTCTAAAATTAAGCTTTGAATGGGGATGGAAACAGGATGATACACATGATCTGTTTCCTTTAGAAATTCAGGAACGCATTCCAGATGCAGTGATCTTTGTAGTGGTTTATATTGTACCCCCAGAACTGAGCCTTGGGGCTACCAGTAACTTCCTTGTACACAATTTCACTTTTGCTGCTTTGTACTTTTTTACCCCCCCAAGATGGGGAAGGAAAGCGCTTCCTGTGGCTCTTGCTCCTGTGACCACAGATCGCAATGAGAATGGAATGCATCGTGAACCGAGTGGGAAGTTTAGAATTTGGTGAGAGTAGGAATTCGGCGCAGAGGGGGAAGGAGGTGCTTCTTTTTGCCTTTAACACTTGTAGTGGTTTGTGTAAGCTTGAGGCAGTAAGTATTTAAAGTTTTGTTCAGTGTTTTAACGCTTAGTGCAAGTTAGTGTGTAGAAAAAAAAAACCAAAAACCGTAAAACAGACAAAAAGGTGATTACCGATAAATAAATATATATGAGGTAAGGACCACAATAAAGAACTAAGATACCTAAATGGGGTTTTCTAAAATAGTGAGATTTTCAAGTAGCATCCATTTGGCTGGGGTAAACCAGCCTTGAGAACCTATCGGGAGAAGCAGTGTGGCAAATTTAAACAGCGTGCAAGAGCTGGCAGCAGCAGAGCTATCGGGAGCAGAGCGGCAGGCACAAGACAAACAGGGAAAAACTCACAGTAACGTCACAGTGTGGAGTGGCGCAGGTAAGTTACAGATAAGTATTTAGCTTATTGGTTGATGTTTTTGGTGGTTAGTATTTTTTTTAGTGGTTAACGTTTGTGTTTTGGTGTTAGCTGAACAGTTAAATAGCCATACAGTTTTTTTAAAAATCTGTAAATTTTACCTATCATTAAATATGGACTAAGATATGGCAGAGCAAGTTGTGTGACTAGACTTCAGTATGTCGGAGTGTGTGGACAGCGAGACTGTCCCGGGCGAATACATCTGCAGTAGACGTCTCCGCCTCGAATCTCTCCGGCTCAGAGTCATTGAGCTGCAGTGCGAGTTGGAGACACTCTGACACATAAGGGAGGGGCAGGAGCATCTAGACAGTTTGCTCCAGACCTTGGTCACACCCCGTAGAGAGGTGCAGGATCAAAATGGGATTGGTGTGACTGATAATGTACTGAATAAGGGGAACCCAGGTGAGATGGAGAACGAGGATCTGCAGAAACTGATCCTATCCAACAGGCACAGTGTACTTGCTGCCTGTGAGGATAAGGATAAAGATTGTCGGAAGGACTGATCTGACCATGGCATCTTGGAGCAGGAGGCTGTCCAAAGGGAGGAGGAGGGGAAACGTAATGTGGTAGTTGTAGGGGATTCAATAATTAGCAGGATCAAGAGTCCCACACGGAATGTTGCGTACCTGGTGCCATGGTGAGGGACATCTCAAACCAGCTTGAAAGAATATTGGAGAGGGAGGGGAAGGATTAAGTCATTGTGGTCCATGTTGGGACCAACAAAATAGGAAAGAGCAGACAAAAGGTCCTGTTCAGTGAGTACCAGGAGCTAAATTAAAGAACAGGACCTCAAGTGTTATAATCTCTGGATTATTACCTGAACCACATGCATAGGGATAAGCAGATTAGCGCGGTGAACACGTGGCTGAAGGAATGGCGTGGGGAAGAGGGGTTCCATTTCACTGGACACTGGCACCAGTACTGGGACAGGAAGGAACTGTACCGTTGGGATGGACTCCACCTGAACCGGGCTGGGCCAAGGGTCCTATTGGAAAGGATAAATAGGGCGGTCACAAGGACTTTAACCTAGTAAATGAGGGGAGGGCTCAGGTGGAAAAGGTAGTATAAATAATAGTTCTAAAACAAATGAAAAGGAAGAGAATAGAGTCATAGACAGAAAGGTAAAGGAAAAGCTAAAAGATGTAAAGTAATTAAATCAGGAGAGAGAAATATGTGAAGATCAGTAGAACAGAAGGACAGGTGAGGGTGTGTGACCCAAATAAGCATTCTTTATACAAACACACGAGTATAAGGAACAAATGAATTGTAGGTGCAAATTCAACTTGGAGGGTATGACATGGTGGACATTACTGAGACATGGCTGCAAGATGGTCAGGACTGGGAACTGACTATACCAGGTTATATGGTCTACAGGAAGGATAGGGAATCTGGTAGAGGGGGAGGAGTAGCGTTAGCAACAAAGGATGAAATACTTCAATGATAAGAGAGGATATAACAAGAGGTAAGCAGGCAGTGGAGACTTTATGGGTAGAATTAAGAAATAGAAAAGGATTTAAGACTATAGTGGGAGTTGTGTATAGGCCCCCTGGTAGCAGCAGTAAAGTGTCAGAACGTATTAACACCGAGATTAGATAAGCATGTTGTAAAGGCAGTGTGGTTTTAAACGGGGGATTTTAACTTCCATATAAATTGGGATAAGCAGCCGAGCCCATGTCAAAAAGGTAGCGAGGACAATTTTCTGCAACATTATGTCCTAGAATGAACAAGGGGGCAGGCCAAAGCCATATAAGATTTAATAATGAGTAATGAGCCAGATTTAGTTAACAGCCTAACACTGCATGAACATTTATCTAATAGTGATCATAATATGATCGAGTTCAACGTTGTGTTTGGAAAGGGAGAAACACGAAACAGCTACTACGATTCTAGATTTAGGTAAGGCCGATTTCAATGGGATGAGACAGAGACTGTCCACAGTAAACTGGGGAAATCTGTTAATGGGTAAAATGACAGAAGATCAGTGGGAAGTGTTCAAAAAAGAATTTACTGTGATGCAGAACCAATTTAAACCTCTAAGGGGCAAAAACTTGACAAAAAAAAGCCATGGGCGAGTAAAGAGGTAAGGGACATCATAAAACTAAAAGAAAAAGCATACAAGAATGCAAAAAGAGCTCGGATCCTGGTGAATGGGAGAGATACAAAGAACAGCAAAGGGTGACGAAACAGATAGTCACAGCTACAAAAAGGGAATATTAAATTAAACTGGCAAGGGATATCAAAATCAACACAAAAAGCTTTAACAATTATAATAGGAAAAATTATAATTTAAAAATTGATAATGATATAAATGAAAATAGCAAAATGGCGGACATGTTAAATAATTACTTTGCGTCAGTATTTACAGTAGAGGAAGAGGATAGCATGCGGGACATCCTAATTTTGAATCAGGGATGGGGACTCACCATAACTAATGTCAGCAAGTTAACAGTAATGAAGAAAATAATGGCACTAAAGAGTGACAAATCCCCAGGACCCAGATGGTTTTCATTCCAGGGTATTAAAAGAAGTAGGTGAGGACATTGCAGATGCCCTAACTATGATCTTCCAAAGTTCTCTTGATTCAGTGACCGTTCTTTTAGATTGGAAAATTGCACATCACTCCGCTATTTAAGAAAGATGAGAGAGGGAAACCAGGGCATTATAGACTAGTTAGCCTAACATCTGTTGTCAGGAAATTATTAGAGTTTATAATTAAGGATAGAGTGACTGAACACCTTGAAAAGTTTCAGCTGATCAGAGATAGCCAGTGTGGATTTGTTAAGAACAAAAATAGGAGCAGGAGTAGGCCATTCGGCCCTTCGAGCCTGCTCCGCCATTCAATGAGATCATGGCTGATCCTCTGCCTCAATTCCATTCACCGGCCCTATCGCCATATCCCTTGATGCCCTTACTAGTCAGAAATCTATCGACTTCTGTTTTGAATATACCCAATGACTGAGCCTCCACAGCCCTCTGGGGTAGAGAATTCCAAAGATTCACCACCCTCTGTGTGAAGAAATTTCTTCTCATCTCAGTCCTGAGTGGCCTACCCTTTATCTTGAGGCTGTGGCCCCTGGTTCTATACTCCCCAGCTAAGGGAAACATTCTCCCAGCATCCATCCTATCAAGCCCTTTAATAATTTTGTATGCTTCAATGAGATCCCCTCTCATTCTTCTGAATTCAAGAGAATACAGGCCTAGTTTACTCAATCTCTTCTCATACGACAGTCCCGCCATCCCAGGAATCAATCTCGTAAACCTTTGTTGCATTCCCGCTATGGCAAGTATATCCTTCCTTGGGTAAGGAGACCAAAATTGTACACAGTACTCCAGGTGTGGTCTTACCAAGGCCCTATATAATTGGAGTAAGACTTTACTCCTGTACTCAAATCCTCTTGTAATGAAGGCTAGCATACCATTTGCCTTCCTAATGGCTTGCTGCACCTGCACATTCACTTTCAGTGACTCATGTACAAGAACACCCAGGTCCCTTTGAGCATCTGCATTCCCCAATCCTTCACCATTTAGGAAATACTCTGCCTTTCTGTTTTTTCTACCAAAGTGGATAATTCACATTTATCCACATCATATTCCATCTGCCATGTTCTCGCCCACTCACTGAGCCTGTCGAGATACCCTTGAAGCCTCTTCACATCCTCTTCACAACTGCCAGTGCCACCTAGCTTTGTATCAGCAAATTTGGAAATGTTACATTTAGTCCTCTCATCCAAATCATTGATATAGATTGTGAATAGCTGGAGCCCAAGCACCGATCCTGGCGATACCCCACTAATCACAGCCTGCTATCCTGAAAAAGACCTGTTTATCCCTACTCTTTCTTTTCTGTCTGTTAACCAATTCGCAATCCATGCTAGTATATTACCCCCAATTCCATGTGCCCTAATTTTATTCACCAACCTCTTGTGTGGGACCTTATCGAAGGTCTTCTGAAAATCCAGATACACCACATCTACCAGTTCCCCTTTGTCTACTCCACTAGTTACATCCTCAAAGAACTCCAATAGGTTTGTCAAACAGGATTTCCCTTTCATAAATCCATGTTGATTTTGCCCAATCTTACTACAGGAAACTCTCGATTTACCGGCACCTAAATAACCGGAAATCTCCGTTAACCGCCAAAATTCAGGAGTAGGTTCAGGTAAGTTTTACTTCATATTAGTAGCAGTTCCTGGATCTATGGCTGTGTAACTGGGGTTCGTGCACTTGTTGCTAAGCAACAGGGACACTTGGTCTGTGGCCGGAGTTCCTGCACATGTTGCTAAGCAACAGGGAAGCCTGGATTTGTTGCTGTGTGCAGCGCTCGCGTACCTTTTGACTATACCTCTCTGTAATCCGGACTTTTTGATAAACCAGCACCATGCCGGTCCTGTTGGTGCCGGATAATAAAGAGTTTCCTGTATTAGTTTCTAAGTGCCCAGTTATTGCATCCTTTATAATAGATTCCAGCATTTTCCCAAATACTGATGTGCGGCTAACAGGTCTGTAGTTCCCCGTTTTCTCTCTCCCTTCTTTCTTAAATAGCGGGTGTAGTGGCGCTTCGTGACTCTTACAGCGGGGTTACATTTGCTATCCTCCAATCTGCAGGATCCATTCCAGAATCTATAGAATTTTGGAAGATGACAACCAATGCGTCCACTATTCCAATGGCCACCTCTTTCAAAACCCTAGGATGTAGGTCATCTGGTCCTTGGGATTTGTCGACTTTTAGTCCCATTAATTTTGCTAGTACTGTTTTTTTTTTACTAATAATTTCTTTAAGTTCCTCATTCTCGTCACACCCTTGGTTTTCTCGTATTTCTGGGAGGTTTTTTGTGTCTTCCTCCGTGAAGACAGAAACAAAGTATTTATTTAATTTCTCTACCATTTCCTCATTCCCCATTATAAATTCTCCCATATCTGACTGTAAAGGACCTATATTTACCTTCGCCAGTCTTTTCCTTTTCACATATCTGTAGCAGCTTTTACAATCCGTTTTTATATTTTTCGCCAGTTTGTGCCATGTTTGACTAACCTGATTGCATTTTTTGAAGATATGACTAGAGTAATGGACAGGGGAATGCCTATGGATGTTATTAAATGGACTTCCAGAAGGCATTTGATAAAGTTCCTCATAAGAGACTGTTAGTTAAAATTGAGGGAAAATTACTGACCTGACTAGGAAATTGGCTGAGCAGCAGGAGACAGAGTAGAGATAATGGGCAGGTATTCTAATTGGCAGGAGGTGTCTCGTGGCATCCCACAGGGATCTGTGTTGGGGCCTCAACTATTTACTGTATTTATGAACGACTTGGATGGCGGGATAGAGAGCCACAGATCCAAGTTTATTGATGAAACAAATATAGGCGGCATTGTAAGCAGTGTAGATGGAGGCATAAAATTACAAAGAGATATTAATAGATTAAGTGAATGGGCAACGTGATTTCAATGTAGGCAAGTGTGAGGTCATTCACTTTGGACCGAAAAAGGACAGATCAGTGTACTTTCTCAATGATAAAAAGGTCCAGAGAGACTTAGGGGGTCCATGTAAATAGATCATTAAAATGTGATGGACAGGTACAAAAGAATAATCAAAAAGGCTAATAGAATGCTGGCCTTTATATCTAGGGACGAGAATATAAGGGGTTAAAAGTCATGCTACAGCTATATAAAACCCTGGAGTACTGTGCTCAGTTCTGGGCACCACACATTAGGAAGGTCATATTGGCCTTCGAGGGAGTGCAGCGTAGATTTACCAGACTGATACCTGGAGTCCAAGGGTTAAATTACGAGGAGAGATTACACAAACTAGGGTTATATTCCCTGGAATTTAGAAGATTAAGGGATAATTGGATCTAAGTTTTCAAGATATTAAGGAGAACAGATAGGGGTAGATGGAAACTATTTCCACTGGTTGGGGAATTTAGGACTAGGGGACATAGCCTAAAAATTGGAGCCAGATCTTTCAGGAGTGAAGTTAGGAAACACTTCTACATGCAAAGGGTGGTAGAAGTTTGGAACTCTCTTCCACAAATGACACTTGATGCTAGATCAATTGTTAATTTTAAATCTGAGATTGATGATTTTTTGTTAACCAAAGGTGTTAAAGGATATGGGACCAAGGGGGTATATGGAGTTAGGTCACAGATCAGCCATAATCTTCTTGAATGGCTCGAGGGGCTAAATGGCCTACTCTTGTTCCTATGTTCTTATGCCATCTGACAGCCAGTTTAAAGTACTTTACCTCTTTAAAAATTGGGGTCCTAGGGTACAGATTGTAGTAACTAAGACGAGCAATGAGAAAAGATGAGTTTGGACATTTGTAGCACTGACCTTTGCTGATTCCTGATGGTCTGTAGCCAGGAATTGGTGTTGAAGAGGAGGGGGTCAATGGTACAAAACCTGCATAACATTGCAAAGGTAATTAAATCTGATTTGGTAATAAAGAAATACTGGGTCAAAAGCCATATTGTTGCCTTAAAGGTATCTTAACGTTGTTCAAAGCAAGTTGACTGTTTCTTGTGGTGAAAGACTACAATTTTGACTCTTCCCCCCCCCCCCCCCCCCGGCCCAATCAGTTTCAAGTGTCAGCCGTGGCTCAGTGGGTAGCACTCTCACCTCTGAGTCAGAAGGTTGTGGGCTCAAGTCCCATTTCAGAGGCTTGAGCACAAAATCTAGGCTGATGCTTCCAGTGCAGTACTGAGGGAGGGCTGTACTGTTGTAGGTGTCGTCTTTTGGATGAGACATTAAACCGAGGCCCCGCATGCCCCCTCAGATGGATATATAAGATCCCATGGCACTATTTCGAAGAAGAGCAGTGGAGTCCGGTGGTCGTGAAAGGCGCTATATAAATGCAAGTCTTTCTATTCTTTCCCTTTGATACTTCCCTGAAGGCAGCTGTTGTGTGGTATCTGGTGCTATGCTAGCTAAATGTTGGAAGGCATGTTGGCCCAGGGGGAGTGCTGGAGACATGATAACTGACAGCAGTGCTGCTTGGGCATGGAGATTAAAGGTCAGCCAAGGTTCCCATTTCTAATCGCTGCTGAAAAATGCATGTGGGTAGATGTTGGGTGATGTCTGCTGTGATGTCCCATTAATTAAATAGCCCAATGGCACAGTCTGGGTTTACATTTAAGGAACAGCCACTTGGGCAGGTGCCACAGGTCTGTTGGTGCAACATGGGACTGTACCCTAATGTGAGTGACCATCATCAGAAGGGAAGAGCAGGACATAAAGTTGGGAAACAAAAGAAAAAGATTTTAGAGAAATTATGCAGTGTGTAATCTCTATAATAAAAATTTAGCTACATTCACCTTGAAGTGCTGTGTAAAATTGAAAAAACAAGTTGGAAATACATTGGAATAGTGCAATGAGGCAGAAAAATTGTGTGCATGGGGGAAATTGAAAAGTACTAAAGGAATGAGTAACCTAATGAAATGACGCAATTTATAAAAATAGTGAGGCAAAAATAGTAATCACAGACTAATAGACAAATGAAAGAGGGAGTGGAAACAAATAGAAAAAGTTGAAGGGCAAGATTTCTATTTGTTTGTGTATATTTTATATCAGTAAATTATAATATAAATAAGGGCAGTTTCCTTGTCTGGAATCTAGTCTGTTGAGTTTTTTGTTTTGTTGCTTATCTGCTAGTCACCCCACTGCACATTAGAGTCCTTTTGGTACCATACAAATTTGGAATCAGTTTATCAGAGATTGAAATGCTTTCTGTTTTTTAAGCCTTTGAGACTTTGGCACATACTGTGGTATTTGACATATCAGTTAGCTGAGTAAGTACATGGCCCAGCACAAATGGGCCTTTTGTATTCAAAGCTTGAGAACCAGTTGAGATAATTACTATGACGATAACTGCCCCAGTGTGTCGAGCTGTTTGTCGACGCTGTTCTTGTCTGAAAGCAGTAAGAGCTGCAGCAATGTAAATGATCAAAATGATAATTTCCAACTGTTCGGTGAGTGCTCGACAGCTGCACTTTTAATGCTTCGGCTGTGCAAGTGTTACATTTTCCTGTTGGGCAATAGAGATGTTAGATGGGCTACAAAAGGAAAGGTGCTTGTGTTCCCCAATTTGTTCCTCCTCTCCCTTTTTATTGCATTTTCAATTTTCTGACCTCTGGATTCATCTGGGCTACAGTTCTACAGGTGTTCAGAGCCCCATGGCCGATCAGCCATGTTTTATGTGTGAGTGTAGGCTGACTGGCGGCAGGCTATTCAAACCCAATGCTCAGCAACTTCAAGGCTGAGCTTGATCCCGACATCGGCGAGAGGAGTGAAGGTGATTAAAATTAATTTGAAATAGAGTGAGGAAACAGAGATATTTTAAGTGCAGGGGAATTTTCCTTCTTTAGCCCAGAGGCTCCAGCTACCACACTAGCTGAGATCAGCTCAGTCACCATAATCTGAGAACTGTAAATGAGACCTTCAGGTCTGGATGGATGGATTACACAATGCCTGTTTGTGATTGTGCTTTCTATAGAATGCATAAAGATACTGTGGGTGTGAACACTGTCCTTTCACGCCTAGAATCACAGCAGAAATGATCTTTGGCTGATAGTCCTGGATGAAATGACCTTTGCAGTCTCAAGTTTGAGTGGATTTGAGTATAGTGACTAGTTTCCATTTGCATGCTAGTTTTGGCTTGTTTATTGTTTTAGAATAAAGTGCCGGTTTGATTCAGTTGGCAGCACTCTTGCCTCTGAGTCAGATGGTTTATGGGTTCCAATTCCACTTCAGACCACAATCTGGGTTGGCACTTCAGTAGAGTACAGAGGAACTGCCATATTCAAACATTGGCCCCGGTACTCACGGTCCTGAAGATGGCTAACTGGCAGCGTTCGCTGTCTTTTTGTCTTTGAAACTGACTGCAACTTGAGGATTTAGCACATGCACAGCTTCGTGCGGAAATCCGGAAGTTGCAGTCTGTCATTCACTGCTCTTCCACAGGCTGCGCTGTGGAACCCCCTCCCCAAGCCGGTAATCAGTGAAATCACTGATCTGACGAAACTTTCCCCTTTTCCGAACAAATATCGCTGTAGGAAAACCCATATAAAGAGGTGTAACTGGGTAATAACTACTGTTAAACAACCGTTCTGGCCCTGCAAAACTAATTTTGTATTGGTGGAATGTCAAATTTCTCCATTAAGTTAAAAATTGCTAGATTTGTTCATGATATTTCAGCTTTTAGCTTAACACAATGTGTATGCCCCAATCTTTATCTCACTCTAAATCAAAAAAAAATTATTAGTGCTTTCTATTTCCTGGTTTCTTGTCTCTGAGAATTCTGCTATGTGATTGGCTGCATCGACAGCTTGTTGAAGTCACAGCAACTCGCACTGTGGGATTCCTACTATACTACATTGATTTCAACTGCACATCAGAAAAGCTGAATTTTCTCCACAGAGATCGTGAGATCTTTATGGGAAGCTTACTTGGGGGTCAACGGCGAATGCCTTTGCTTCGCCGCTGTCCGCAAATTACGGGCCAATATATTAACCTGAGACTTGACTGTTTAGGTGGACATTCAGTGACCAATTACACTATTCAATGAAGAGTGGGAAATTCTCCTGATCTACTGGCCAACAGTCCTCTCTCAACCAACACCATCAAAATAGTTTAACTGGTCATTGATTTCATTGTTGCTTCTGTGTGCAAATTGGTTGTCGTACTGTATTTGCCTACATAACGCAAATCTAAATAATGCTTTCTTTGTACGTGAAACATTTTGTTACCTTCCACTGTTCTTATTCCTATGCGGAAACAGTGTCTTACAAATTGTCTACAAAATGAAGAAATGGTTTGAAGCTTAGCTCAGCTCATGTAATAATAGTGCCCCACCTATAGTGGTGCAAGATCAGTAAGTGTGATTGTGTTTATGTATATGGGTGGTTTGATTGGTATGAATATAAGATAATGATTAAGGAAGATAATCATTTGAGCAACATGTGGTTGACAGTAGTGTTGAAGTCGGCATTCCAAGCATGAGCAACCAATGGGGGGGTGAATGGACTTGGCATGGACAGTCCCATTGGACCAGATATTTGGCAACATTGATATTTTAATAAGTTGTTCAGCATGCTCCCAGGCTCTTGGCATCTGCCTATTGTCCCATCTATTGTGTTTTCCCTCATTTCGCAATACATTGCCCTTTGCAACATTTGTTTTAGAAGAGCAAGGAACACTTTTTTTTTAAAGGGCAAATATTTTACTATGCAATTCATATTTCTTGCTTGACTTAATAAGCTTGTTTGCAGCATACTCACCTCACTGGGTCTGGGAGTCAAGTCTGTACTTGAGCCTCTCCAAGGACAGGCTCATCACAAAACACACCACAGAGCCCCTGTTTAAAAGAATGCAGTGTCATAAATCCTGTCTTCATCCAATTTTTCTTCTATTCTAGCATTCCTTCAGGCTGAAGTCAACTTGTTGAGTTACAAGGGCACACTCAGAGCAATAACACTGACCACAGTTAATGAAAGCCTTCAGTTTATACCTGCAAAAGTACTAATACGGATGCAGTATACACCTGTCTGCCTAAAAAGTACAGGAGACATTATCTGAGATATGTTGGAGATACAAGGAGGATAAAAGTTTTTATCCTCCTCTTGGCAGAAGATATGCAGCCTGGGATGCAAAGTAAGAGCCTGTTTGTTAGGATTCATGATTATAAATAGTCAGTCTGTATAACTGGAAGAATCACATTGATACCTGCACTGGCAGCCTGGGTTGATATGTGAGATGTTATGAAATTAGAAAATTGCCTTTCAATTGAAGGCCTACCAAATATATGATTTGTTGCATTGTGGGAGCAGTCAGAGAAAATCATTGATTCAAAACAGCACAGTGAGAAACTTTTTTGGGACTCGAGGCTTAAATGAACTGTTGCCCAACAGTATTGTGGGAGTACCTTCACCACACAGACTGCAGCTCACCACCACCTTCTCGAGGGCAACTAGAGATGGGCAATAAATGTCGTCCTTGGTAGCGACGGTCACCTCCCAAGAATGGATTTTTTAAATGGGACATGTGAGCTGGGGGAGAAAGAGATCTATCAGCATTTTATTTTGTGTTTACTATAGATTGTGCTAGGCGGCCTGGTAAAAAGGTCCGTCCTCACCACCCCTCACCCCATAAACATACACATGCTGGTGTTAACCACTTAGATGTTTAGAATGACTCACTACAGATTGAACCCTATGAAAAAGAGCTGCGTCCCTCGAGATGATGTAATCTGGAATGACTAATTGTGGAAAAAAAACAGGCTTATTTATCTGACATCATGTATTTATCAAGTCCGCGTGACCCATGGGTATAAAAAGCAGAATTCCAAAGTCACTGCAGTTAATCTGAGAACAGCTGTTCCTCTGAAGCTCTTTGAACTTGCATCACAAGTGAGGAATGCAGCTGTTGCATGCTGTAACTGAAATGGAGAATGTAACATACTGTAAGCTCCACTTTGAGATAAACTACCTGATCTTGGTAACAATCGCATTTTTCATGCATGAAGCTCTTTACTTTCAGCCCCACCCCGGAGACCTGAGCATATACTCCAGACTGACACTCCAGTGGAGTGCTGCACTGTCGGAGGTGCCGTCTTTCGCATTATGCGTTAAACCAAGGCCCCCGTCTCCCCTCAGGTGGACATAAAAGGTCCTATGGCACTATTTCGAAGAAGGGCAGGGGAGTTCACCCCGGTGTCCTGGCCGATATTTATCCCGCAACCAACACCTAGAACCGATTATCTGGTCATTATCACATTGCTGTTGTGGGAGTTTGTTATGAGTAAATTGGCAGCCACATTTCCTACATTTTATAACAGTGCTACACTTTAAAAGTACTTTGTAAAGTGCTTTGGGACTTCCTGAGATTGTGAAAGGTGCTATGTGAAATGCAAGTCCTTTCCTTTTACAGTGTGAATTTACGTTGGTTATATTTTTACATTACAAATTTAGCATCGCTACAAAGTGGTTTCAGCTTCACACCAATGATAGACTCGTGGAATTTGGGTGATAACTAAGCTGCCTGCTAAGCAAAACAAAACCTTCTCCTCCAGGGAGTCTTGCTCTGCTTCATTCTCTCATCAAGTAGGACACTGACTTGAGATTTGGGCTGTGTGAAGTGAAGCCACATTGCATCAATGCTGCAATTGTATTGCAAATGTGCTCTTTGTCAGATGTATTAAGATTGTAGCCCTAGAATAACACTATGTGAAGTACTGGTAACTGCAGGTCTGTCACTGATGATGGGACTAATTTGTGGTGGTGAATTGTTCAGAATGCTGGAGTGGTTTTGGTATTTCACATTTTCTGGTCATGCTCAAAGATTGAGCTCCTGGCAGAAAATATCAGTGTGACATCCATAAGATCGCCAAGGATCCTGTTGACCCAGATCTGGCACATTGTCTCCTGAGCCCCCAACCCCCACCACAATTCATTGGTGCATACTGCCACGGTGGCAGAAGAAGGACCTCCCACTCGACCGATCGGATTAAAACACTACGGGAGTTAGCCCAATTTAAAAGTCTTTAATTCTCTGAAAATAAACCAAGAGAAATTCTTTGAAATATGGTCCTGGTTCCTAGACAACAGTTGACCAGCACATGGACAACACCAAGTATCTGGAGTGTGTTAAACCCACATGAATCGGGTAGCTACCACAGCTCTGGCACAACATAGTGGGAAAACGCAGCGGTGCATGCTAACACTACTGCATCTCCCTGGAAACAGTCTTGAGGACTGCTCAAAATTCCAGCCACTCAGTATGTACTGTGTACATTGTACGCTAAGACCGTAACACATCAACGTGCTGCAAGCAAAAATAAATTGCAAGACTTTTCTTTGGATAAAAACTATTGTACAAGATTGAAATGTGTTGACATTAGTCTATTCTTCTCTCTTACCCCCCCCCCCCCCCCAAATAGTGTATTGGTACCAGTACGTGCCAACTTGTGTTTATATAGTCAAATATCCTGATGTCCCCTCCTGCATCTCTTCACGTTGTGGAATGTGTGTCGTATACTCTTTCTGAAGGTTTTACATATATTTAGAAAGCACGATGGCCACCTCTAGTGGTAGAAGAACCTGTACTGCATTGCCTTTTTAAAAATCTGGTACCCTGGAGGTATTATTGCTGGTCTTTTGGGGAGTTTTCAGGCAGACTTCGTTCCTGGGGCAATTTTTTGTCCAAAAACACAATTATGAAGCTGCTATTTGTGCTTTATGGAAAGATCCATTCCATTGTGAATTTTTGTGGGGGTTTTTGCGAGCTGTTACTTTTGATATCCCAATTTTTTAGTGTAAGGCTGTTCCCTCTGCTCCCTCATATGGTCTGCTGGTGAACTTCATGCTCTGCTGATATATCCATCTTATCTTAGTATGTGGACAAAGCAGTCAAAAGCCCACACATTAAGCAGTTACTTTAAGGGATTCGAGTTATTTCAGGGCCATTTTTGTGAGGCCTTCTTCCCCACTGAGTTGTATGAATGGACTTAGCCTGAGCACTCCGTAACTTCGTTTTTACGTGCTGATTGTGGCAGTCTTTTCTGTTGTGTAATATAGGAACAGGAGTAGGCCATTCAGCCCCTCAGTCTGTTTCACCATTCACTTAGATCATGGCTGATCTGTACCTGAACTCAGTTTACCCGCCTTTGATCCATATCCCTTGACACCCTTACTTAACAAAAATCTATCGGTCCCAGTCTTGAAAATTTCAGTTGCCCTCCAGCATCTTCCTGGCACCAATCCCCCAAATGCCTTTTGGGGGAGAGAATTCCAGATTTCCACTACCCGTTGTATGAAAAAGTGTTTCCTGATTTCACTCCTGAATGGCCTAGCATGAATTTTAAGATCATACCCTCTTGTTCTGGATCCCCCCACCGGAGGAAATAGCATCTCTATTGAATCCTTTTATCATTATATAAGCACCTCAATTAAATCACTCCTCAACCGTATAAACTCAAGGGACTATAAGCCAAGTTTATGCAGCCTGTCTTCATAATTTAACCCTTTAAGCTCTGGTATCATTCTAGTAAATCTGCGGAATCTGCATTGTAACTTAAGCAGGTGTTCCTTTTGTCTGTTGACCTTTTTTTAGCATCCCAAAGGTTCTTCTGCCCTAATGACTTGCATTGCTAAATGGGACAGGTTTGTGCATTGGTGCCAGGAAGATGATTTATTTCAGTAAGTGATGTTCCAGCTGTGCTGCATTCCAGTCACTATTTAGAAGGCTTGCCACTTGAATCACAGAGTTTGTGACCGCCATCTCAGCCTTCATCTGTCTGGTAGGACGTGTACTTGATGAATACTGAATGATATCCATGTTTATGAACGGCACCTGGAAAGGCTAACTGGTTGGCTGCTTCCAACTCCCTGGGATTTTTTTTTAATAAGCTTTTGTCAGCCCCATTTGACTCTCTTCTGATGCTAAAGTTTTTACATTCAAGACTTACTGTGCTCTTATTTTATCACATTTTATTAGTGAACTTTGCACTTCAGTTGTAGATCCAGCTTGTCTTATTTAATTGTTGGATGGAGCAGACTGCACCTCCTATTTACGACCTAAACGTCTGTTTGAGTTTTGTTTGCGTTCGGAAATGATAAGAACAAAAATCTCCTCGTCACGACCTGCTGCTGCTCTTGAAAGGAAGTTCTACTTTGTCGTTAGTTAGAACTTTAACATTCTATACAGATGGAACAAAAAATATTTGACACTATAAGCAGTTATTTGTTTTGTAAACCTTAGCACTTGGCAGAGATTAGCAGAGTTGTGGTATTATCTAATGTATCCTTGACAGTGAGAAAACAGGGAAAGTGAGAACCCATTATGAGCAATGCTTCTCTCAACACTATCTGAAAGGCAGCTACTTGGATTAACATACATGCTTGTACACAGCAATTGTTCTGATTTGAGATTCCAATGCAGTGTTTTGGTGCTGTTTTGACCGTTTTTGGATGAGACGTTAAACCGAGGCCCTGTCAACCCTCTCAGGCGGACGTAAAAGATCCCATGACACTATTCGAAGAAGAGCAGTGGAGTTCTCCCCATGTCCTGGCCAATATTTATCCCTTAACCGACATCACGAGAAACAGATTGACTGGTCATTATCACATTGCTGTTTGTAAGACCTTGCTGTGAATATATTGGCTGCTGCGTTTCCTACATTACAACAGTCTCTACACTTCAAAAGTACTTAATTGGCTGTAAAGAGCTTTGGGACATCACAAGCTTATGAACGGCGCTATATAAGTGCAAGTCAGTCTTGCTTTCTTTTTCTTTCTTGCTTTCTTTCTGTCTTACTTTTCTTGCTTTCTGTCTTAATGTTTAGGACATAGAATTTCTCCCTCTCGTGTTATCACTATAATATTCATTTGTGTGTGGAGATACTCTTAATTGCTTCAAGTAGAAGCTGGTTGCTGCAGCAAAACTTTGTTTTTGCATTAGTTGCAACCATCTTTTGGATGAGGGATGAAACTGAGGCCCCGTCTGCTCTCAGGTGAACGTAAAAGATCCCATGACACTATTTTGAAGAAGAGCAGGGAAGTTATCCCTGGTGTCCTGGCCAATATTTATACCTCAATCAACATCACTGAAATGGATTATCTGGTCATTATCACATTGCTGTTTGTGGGAGCTTGTGTTTCCTACATTACAGTGACTACACTTCAAAAGTACTTAATTGGCTGGAAAGTGCTTTGGGACATCCTGAGGTCATGAAAGGCGCTATATAAATGCAAGTCTTTCTTTCTCTCTTTAGTTTCCTTCTCTATACAGTTAAGTTACTGCACCATGCTTTACATTTACTCACTGGTCTATTGGGAAAGCCCAGATTTTTTTTTAGAATTTGAAATGGAATATATTTGAAAGTATATGTTCCTCACCGCCTTCCTATGAATGAATTCTTTGATGATTATGCAACATGGTTATGCTACTAGCCCAAAAACCTTTCATAGTTTGCGGCCCACTCTGTCACTAATTCATGTGTGCCAAGCTATTGGGTTTGTCAACATTGGCAAAAGGACCTCCTTGCTGGGCCATGGGTAAATACATGAGCCATAAAGTCCAAGAGGATTCTAGGTTTGATCTGTGGCCTGAGCTGATTTAGCTGATCTCAACCTGGGCAGTAGAGTCACAGAGTTATACAGCACAGAAGGAGGCCCTTCGGCCCATCGTGTCTGCGCCGTCCATCAAGCCCTGTCCAATCTAATCCCATTTTCCAGCATTTGGTCCATAGCCTTGTATGCAATGGCATTTCAAGTGCTCATCCAAATGCTTCTTGAATGTTGTGAGGGTTCCTGCCTCTACCACCCTTTCAGGCAGTGAGTTCCAGACTCCAACCACCCTCTGGGTGAAAAAGTTCCTCCTCAAATCCCCTCTAAACCTCCTGCCCCTTAACTTGAATCTATGCCTCCTTGTTATTGACCCCCCTACTAAGGGGAAAAGTTCCTCTTTATCTACCCTATCTATGCCCCTCATCATTTTGTACACCTCAATCAGGTCCCCCCTCAGCCTTCTTTGCTCCAAGGAAAACAACCCCAGCCTGTTTAGTCTTTCTTCATAGCTGAGGCGCTCCATCCCAGGTAACATCCTGGTGAATCTTCTCTGCACCCGCTCCAAAGCAATCACATCCTTCCTATAGTGAGGCGACCAGAACTGCACACAATACTCCAGCTGTGGCCTTACCAGCGTTTTGTACAGCTCCATCATAACCTCCCTGCTCTTATATTCTATGCCTCGGCTAATGAAGGCAAGTATCCCATATGCCTTTTTAACCACCTTATCTACCTGTTCCGCTGCCTTCAGGGATCTATGTACATGTACACCAAGGTCCCTCTGACCCTCTGTACTTCCTAGGGTCCTACCACTCATTGTGCATTCCCTTGCCTTATTTGTCTGTCCAAAATGCATCACCTCGCACTTTTCAGGGTTAAATTCCATTTGCCACTTTTCCGCCCATCTGACCAACCCGTTTATATCGTCCTGTAGCCTGAGGCTTTCCTCCTCGCAATTTACCACCCCACCAATTTTCGTGTCATCTGCGAACTTACTGATCATACCTTTTACATTCTCATCCAAATCATTTATGTAGATCACAAACAGCAAGGGACCCAGCACCGATCCCTGAGGTACCCCACTGGACACAGGCTTCCAGTCACAAAAGCAACCTTCGACCATCACCCTCTGCCTCCTGCCACTCAGCCAGTTTAGGATCCAACATGCCAAGGCACCCTGGATCCCATGGGCTCTTACCTTCTTGACCAGTCTCCTATGCGGGACTTTGTCAAAAGCCTTACTGAAGTCCATGTATACCGCATCCACAGCATTTCCCTCATCCACACACCTAGTCACCCCCTCAAAAAATTCAATCAGATTGGTCAGACATGATTTACCCTTGACAAAGCCATGCTGACTATCCCCGATTAATCCTTGCCTCTCCAAGTGGAGACTAATTTTGTCCCTCAGAATTTTTCCCAATAATTTCCCTACCACAGATGTTAGGCTCACAGGCCTGTAATTCCCTGGTTTATCCCTGCTACCCTTCTTGAATAATGGTACTACATTAGCTGTTCTCCAGTCCTCTGGTACATCCCCTGTGGCCAGAGAGGTTCTGAAAATTTGTGTCAGAGCCCCTGCAATCTCCTCCTTTGCCTCACACAGCAGCCTGGGATACATCTCGTCCGGGCCTGGGGATTTATCCACTTTTTGGCCTGCTAAAACCGCTAGTACCTCCTCCCTCTCGATGCTAATATGTTCAAGTATATCACAGTCCCCTTGCCCGATTTCTATGTCTACATCGTCTTTCTCCATAGTGAACACAGATGCAAAAAATTCATTTAAAACCCCGCCTACATCATCTGGCTCTACACACAGATTGCCACTTTGGTCCCTAATGGGCCCTACCCTTTCCCTGGTTATCCTCTTGCCCTTAATATACTTATAAAACATCTTAGGATTTTCCTTTATTTTGCTCGCCAGTGTTATTTCATGGCCCCTCCTTGCTCTCCTAATTTCTTTTTTAAGCATGCCCCTGCACTTTTTATACTCCTCTAGGGCTTCCTCCGTCTTTAGTCTTTTGTAACTGCCAAAAGCCCCCCTTTTTTTCCTAATGCATTTTTGTATATCCCTTGTCATCCAAGGTTCCCTTTGCTTGTTGGTCCCACCCTTGACCTTTACGGGAACATGTTGGCGTTGTACTCTCTCTATTTCCCTTCTGAAAGTCTCCCACTGCTTTGATGTGGATTTTCCTATAAGTAGCTGCTCCCAGTCCACTTTGGCCAGATCCTGCCTTATCATATTAAAATCGGCCTTCCCCCAATTTAGAACCCTTATTTCCGGGCCGTCTTTGTCTTTTTCCATGACCACCTTAAATCTCACCGAATTATGGTCACTGTCGCCAAAATGCTCTCCTACTGACACTTCCACCACTTGCCCGGCTACATTCCCTAGAATTAGGTCCAGTACTGCCCCCTCTCTTGTAGGACTTTCTACATGTTGGCTCAAAAAGCTCTCCTGGATGCACTTTAAGAATTCTGCACCCTCTAAGCCTTTCACACTCTGACTATCCCAATTAATATTGGGGAAGTTGAAATCCCCCACTATTATTACCCTATTATTTTCGCACTTCTCTGAGATTTGCCTACATATCTGTTCCTCTATCTCCCCCTGACTGTTTGGGGGCCTATAGTACACTCCCAGCAAAGTGCTTGCCCCCTTTTTGTTTTTAAGTTCTACCCATATGGCCTCATTAGAGGAACCCGCTGTAAAGTCTGTAGGTACTATGGCGAATTAATACACAGACTACAAGAGTAACTTTTAACAGGACTTTACTATTCGAAGGTCAGGGCGAATCTGCCCAATAAATCCTGACACAGCACTTATATACCGGTGTGGTCACCGTCGGTATTACAGTATACAGCAGCCAAGATAAAGTAGTGCCACACCTAAAATAGTTCTCTTAAAGGTGGACAGTTACATACAATAGTTCTCTTAAAGGTAGAACAGTTACATACACTACAATCCTCCCTTTTTAGCTTACAACATACTTATTCCCCATTAACATAACATCATAACATATATACAACTTATGCAAAACAGTTCACAGATTCAGTCTCTCTGGAGGCTTCCTGACTCTGTCCGGATAACGCCTCGGTGGTGTAGTAGTTTTCGGCGGGGTAGTAGGTTCTTCTGGCAAGGTCGATTCGGCTTGAAGGACAGTGTCAGGTTCATCTGATTCTAGTATTACCAGATCGGAGGTAGGTGCTCTGGGTATCTCTGCTTCAACATTAGCCGTGTAAGGTTGTGGAGTAGGTTGGTCCTTTGTGGATGACCCTATGATCTGGTCAACATGTCGCCTTATGATGCTGTCACCAATGTCCACGGTATACATCAGCGGCCCTAGCCTTTTCCCAATAGTTCCAGGCTGCCATTTCTCGGTACGGTAGTCCCGGGCCAAAACTTGTTGACCTATCTGAAAGGATCTAGTTGGCCTTTCATTCATGCCCTGAAATTGCCGGTTCTCTACGTCCCTTCTGACGTTTGGCTTAATCAAATCCAGCCGGCATCTTAGTCTTCTATTGAAAAACATCATGGCGGGAGTTTGGTTTGTGACCGCATGTGTTGCATTCCTGTACGCCAACAAGAAGTTATCTACCTTATGTTGTAGGTTGATGTCTTCATTACCCATGGCCTTTATGGCCTTCTTGAAGGTCTGGACAAACCTTTCAGCTAATCCATTGGTGGCGGGATGGTATGGGGCTGACGTGTAGTGCTTGACCCCATTCCTTTTTAAGAACTTCCTGAATTCTTCGGACACAAATTGCGGTCCATTATCAGAACAGATCTGTTCCGGCAGCCCATTCCTGGCAAATATGGTCCGTAATACTGTGATGGTTTTTTCCGTGGTGGTGGAGGACATCTTTATTACCTCCGGCCACTTGGAGTGTGCATCCACCGCGATTAGAAACATTGAGTGCATAAATGGACCAGCAAAGTCGACGTGTACCCTTTTCCATGGAGATGAGGGCCACTCCCATGGATGCAGAGGAGCTTGTGGTGGCGCGTTTTGGACCTTCTGGCATCCTAGACAGCTCTTGGTTATTTCTTCGATGTCTCCATCAATACCTGGCCACCACACAAACGCTCTTGCTAGGTTCTTCATTTTCACTCCACCCAGATGCCCCTCGTGAAGCTCCTTTAGCACCTTATGCTGAAGTTTGGGTGGAATCACCACTCTAGATCCACACATCAAGGTTCCTCGGCACACTGACAGCTGTTCTTTTCTTTGCGAAAATGCGGGCAGCGTTGGTTCGCCATGTGCTGGCCATCCCTCCACCGTTAAATCGTAGAC
This sequence comes from Somniosus microcephalus, assembly GCF_052327205.1. Lineage (NCBI taxonomy): Eukaryota > Metazoa > Chordata > Chondrichthyes > Squaliformes > Somniosidae > Somniosus > Somniosus microcephalus. The sequence goes on from NC_140990.1 coordinate 177,146,177, forward strand.
TCGTGAGAGAGTCGGATCATTTCTTGTTTCATTTTCGATCATCAAATTTGTTACTGGTAGACATTCCACTATGGATGAGTGGAACATCTCTACCGGGTCCACTGTAGCCGCCTCTTCTACTACTGGCAACGGTAGGCGCGATAACCCATCAGCATTTCCATGCTGTTTGGACCTTTTGTATTCGATGTCATATTGGTGTGCCCCAAGTAACATGGACCACCTCTGTAGCCTTTGCGCTGTCATAGTGGAAACGGCCTTGTTAGGGTTGAATATGGACACCGACGGCTGGTGGTCTGTCAGTGATGTGAACTTCTTGCCCTGCAGGTAATGATTGAATTTCTTTACTCCCCACACAAGGCTGAGGGCCTCCCTATCTATCTGAGCATAATTTCGCTCAGCGGAAGTCAATGATCGGGACGCAAATGCAACTGGCCTTTCCAAGCCATTTGGTAACTTGTGTGAAAGTACTGCTCCAATTCCATAAGGGGAAGCATCACAAGCTAGACGAAGAGGTAATGTTGGGTTGAAATGAGCCAACACTTCCTCAGAGGTAATCAACGCCTTGCTTCTGCGAAAGGCCTTCTTACAGTCCTCGCTCCACTTCCATGGTACTTCTTTCCGCAACAGAGCATTCAGCGGATGCAGCACCGTGGATAGATTTGGCAGAAACTTGTGGTAATAATTAATCAACCCCAGAAACGATCTCCACTGTGATACATTTTCCGGAGCAGGGGCCTTCACGACAGCTTCTATCTTGTCAGGTGACTTGTGCAGCCCCTCTTGGTCAATGACATGACCGCAGTACGAGATCCGTTTCTGGAAGAATCACATTTCTGGCGATTAACTCGAAGGCCATATTCCTTCAACCTGGTGAGCACCAGTTTCAAATTTGCGAGGTGTTCCTCCTCGTCCTCTCCTGTAATCAGGATATCGTCCAAGTAACACTGCCAAATTGCTGGAGCCGAAGCTACTCCAAAAACCAGTCTATTATAACGATACAAGCCTCTGTGTGTGTTGATTGTGAGATACTGGCGCGACTCTTCCTCGACTTCCATTTGTAAGTATGCTTGTGCCAGGTCTATCTTGGTGAAGTGTTTCCCGCCAGACAATGAAGCAAAGATATCCTCAATCCGCGGAAGCGGGTATTGTACCGTGTGAAGCACCGGATTAACTGTGATCTTGAAGTCTCCGCAGATGCGGACCTTTCCCGGTCCCCCTGGCTTGTTACTTGATGAAGACTTCATGACGGGAACAATGGGCGTGGCCCACTCACTCCAGTCCACCTTAGACAGTACCCCTGAACGTTCAAGCTCTTCCAGTTCTGCCTCCACAGCAGGTCGTATCGCGTAAGGTACCGATCTGGCTTTGAAAGATTTTGGGCTTGCATGTTCTGCAATCTTGATTTTTGCCTTAATTCCTCTCAGTGTTCCCAGTCCTTGCTGAAATACCTCTTTAGCTTCGTCCAATATTCTGGACAACCGTTCAGGTTTGACATCTTCCTTTCCAGAATCTACCGTCATTGTGTTTAGTGAGTGCCAGTCTATCTTTATTTTCCTGATCCACTCCCGTCCCAGAAGTGGTGGACCTCCCTCGGGTAGCACATACGTGTCCATTCCTCGGTGATCTTTGCCCTTGTGTCTCACCTTGACTTTTATCTTTCCGATGGGGTATACTTTATGCCCCGTGTATGTCTGCAATACTATCTCCGTATCCCGTAGGGGAATATGTTTGAACAACTTTTTGTAATCTTGCTTATTCATGACCGTCAACGCCGATCCGGTGTCCACTTCCATTTTCACTTGGACTTTTGCAATCTGTAGTGTGACCCAGATAGTTTGTCGGTCAGCTTCTTTACTCACATTGTGAATCCTCAGACTACCCAGTTCCTTGCTGTTGGAGTCTGAATCCGAATTCTGTTCATCTGTACTCTTCCCAGTCACCTTATGTACCTTTCTGCACTTCTTCTGCGGTGACTTATTATTGCTGGTCTTCTTTCCTGACCGGCATACTTTAGCTATGTGACCAGGCTTGCCACATTTCCTACATTCCTGGTTTTTAAACCAGCATTGGTTCTGATCGTGTGTTGTCTTCCCACAACGATAACATTTCGTTGTACCCGAAGTCATTTGATCCATACTGAGTACCGCTGTCTTCCGCTGCATTTCTGCCGTGCCTCTCGCTGCGGCTTCGTGCGATGCTGCAATAAGGACAGCCTTCTCAAGTGTAAGATCGTTCTCTTCGAGCAGTCGTTTTTGTATTCCTTCCTTCGACATTCCGCACACGAACTTGTCTCTCAGTGCCTCTGACAGATTTACCCCAAACTGGCAGTATTTTGCTAGTCTACGCAGTTCAACCAGGTACTCTGCGTTGCTTTCCTCTTTTAGTTGCGTTCTCACGTAAAATTTAGATCGTTCCGCTAACATCAGCGGTGCGGGGTTCAAATGATCCTTCAGGACAGCAACAATATAAGCGAAAGACTGATCCGCCGGTTTAGCTGGTGATAGAAGATGCTTCAATAACCCGTATGTCTTCGCACCCATTGAGTTTATTAAGGTTAGAGCTTGGTCATAATTTGCTATCTTATTGACCTTACAATATATCTCGATGCGTTCTACATACGTGGCCCAATCTTCCACATCGGAATCGAAACCGTTGATGTTACTACGCTTAGGCATCTTCACACTCTTCCTGAGAAACAACAACGAAATATTTCTTTAACTTTTTTTTTCCAAAATGGCGGTTTCCCGCGCTTGTCTTCTTTCCCCGCCCACTTTCAAAATGGCGGTTTCCCGCTTCTGTCTTCTTCCCCGCCTACTGGCGGCTTCCCGCGTTTCTTCCCCTGGCGGGAGGGGTAAGCTTTTCCCTCGGGCGACGACCGCTGGCTTTCGGGGTTCGCAGCCTGCGCGTCGGCTTCAGTGCATTCCTTGTTCCCTTTTCTCGGCAGGGCAACCGGCGCTGGGTACAACCCGTTGACGGCGAACAGTTTCAGCCGCTGGGCTGGATCTCGCTCAGTCTCCCTCGCTCGGGCTCTGTCTCTCCCGCTCGCTCGGGCTCTGTCTCTCCCTCAGCGGCTTCCAATCGTGCCTCCCAGCCCTCTCGCAGTCCGGTGCTTTCCTCCCCGGCTGCGGCTGAGTTCTTCGCGATTTATTTATTTTTATATCTTCCCGCGCCTTACGATCCCGGTCGCAGCGCTTCGTGGCCTCGGTCGCTGCCCGGCCTTTTTCGCCGGTCGCGGTCTAGCTGTTGCGTCTCCCAGCCCGCTTGTACCGCGGCTTCCGTGCTCCACGCTGCCCCAGTCTCAGCGCCTCTGGGCCCGACTTCTGTCCGGCTCCTTTCCCCCCGACCGTGGTCGAGTTCACCGCCCTTATCCTCCGTTTATTTTTTTATTTTCCCTTTACTCTCAGTCACCGTGGCCGACTTGCTTCTCGTGCTGATCGGCTCACTCACCACCGTGGCAGAAGGGACAATCAGTGCCTGTTGCTGATGGAAGGCTTCGTGTTTGAATTCTTCTTTCTTCCTTGCTCTGCAGACTCGAGTTTTCTCTCAGCAGAACGACGAGGGCGGGTGCCTCTTCTCGACGCTCGTTAACTGCTTCGGAAGTATTGTTGCCGCAGGGTAAGATCGAACTCGTCGTCACTGTAAAGTCTGTAGGTATTATGGCGAATTAATACACAGACTACAAGAGTAACTTTTAACAGGACTTTACTATTCGAAGGTCAGGGCGAATCTGCCCAATAAATCCTGACACAGCACTTATATACCAGTGTGGTCACCGTCGGTATTACAGTATACAGCAGCCAAGATAAAGTAGTGCCACACCTAAAATAGTTCTCTTAAAGGTGGACGGTTACATACAATAGTTCTCTTAAAGGTAGAACAGTTACATACACTACACCCGCTAATATATCATCCCTCCTTACAGCAGTAATTGACTCCTTAATTAATATTGCAACACCCCCTCCCCTTTTACACCCCCCTCTGACTCGCCTGAAGATTCTATACCCCGGAATATCGAGCTGCCAGTCCTGACCCTCCCTCAACCATGTCTCCGTGATAGCAACAATATCGTACTCCCATGTGTTCAACAACAACTTCAGTTCATCCACCTTATTTGCAAGACTCCTTGCATTAAAATAAATGCCTTCCAGCCTTGCCATATTCCCTTTTGCCTTCACATATTTGCTCTGCCTTCCCAGCTGACTTGTTTTTTCCTCCGTATTTGGCTGTAAATCACCCCCTACTATAGCTCCACTCTGTATCCCAGTAGTAGGGACTCTACAATTAGACTCTGTCTTTGGGCTCGGAAAGGGAAAATTGGCCAGGGTTCTCGCTCCTGATAGCTACTCAGTGACTTTGCTGAAAGTGCTGGTGTTGACGATGGGTGGTCAGGTTTTAATGTGATTTCCTTCCTCACTCTTTCCTTCCTCTGCCTCCCATTCCCCATAGTCAATTAGTCGACCAATACTCACTGTCCAATCCTGTGAAGAATGGCCATGAGTGAGGCACCAGGATGTTGGAGCCAGCTACAGAACTGTATCTCAGCAGGAAACGGGGGCCAAAGGAAGAAAATTGGAATTAAAAGTAGAAACGGGGTAAAAGCAAAATTCTAAACAAATTGACAAAACGAGCTACATTTACTTTCTGGAGGAAAATGTAGGTGAAGGAGATGGTGTTTGAAGAAGTGTAAAGCAGATGTGAAGGGATTGAACGATTAAGCGGTTAAGGGCTTTTCTCATGCATAAGAATAACTCGAGCTAAATCATTACGGCTTATGTTATCTGAAGATGTGAACAATCTCAACAATGCCATTGTGGCCAAAACAATTGAAATGTTGTAAAAGTTAACTAGGGCAATTACCAGTTATAATCCACTGATTCTTACTCCATGCAACTTTATTTCCCATGTGTGAAGTTTATATTGGATTTTCAGCAAGCCACATGCTCTTTCAATTGGATTTCCAGCAACATGAACTGCCTTTTAAGTGACCAGTGTGCTTTTCCTTCACTTTTTCAGAGTGTTTTCAAGAGAGCGAGCATCTGAAGGAGAGTCTGAAGTGCTGTCTTCTTCATCTCTTTGGGGCTATTGTTGCAGGAGGACAGGTGAGACAAGGGCGGAAACGAGGCATATTGCAAAAATGAGTTGACTTCACTATTAGACACCAATAATTTTGCTCAGATATATATGAAAGAAATGAGAGGACAAAAGAAAATGACTGTGGATGCTTGAAATTTGAAATATAAACAGAAAATGCTGAAAACACTCAGCAGGTCAGGCAGCATCTGTGGAGAGAGAAACCGAGTCAACATTTCGGGTCGACGACCTTTCATCAGAACTGGAAGTTGGAGCTCCCTGGATGAAAAAAGATAGAGATTAAAATGAGACAGAAAAAGGAGGCCTATGACACATGTAAGGTTCATAATTCAGTAGAGAACTAAGTTGAATATAGAAAGTACAGAGGAGAACTGAAAAAGGCGAAGAGAGAATTAAAATAGATTAGCGGCTAACATAAAAGGAAACCCGAAAGTATTTTATAAATGTATGAATAGTAAAAAGGTAGTCAAAGGAAGGGTGGGGCCGATTAGGGACCAAAAAGGAAATATTCTTGTGGAGGCAGAGGGCATGGCTGAGGTACTAAATGAGTACCTTGCATCTGTCTTCACTAGAGAAGAGGATGCTGCCAATGTAACAGTAAAGGAGGAGATAGTAGCGATATTGGATAGGATAAAAATAGAGGAGGTACTTAAGGTTGGCAGTCCTCAAAGTAGAAAGGTCACCCAGTCCAGATGGGATGCATCCTAGGTTACTGAGGGAAGTAAGGGTTGAAATTGCTTAGGTTCTGATCACAATCTTCCAGTCCTCCTTGGATATGGGGGTGGTGCCAGTGGACTTGAGGATTGCAAATGTTACACCCCTGTTTAAAAAAGGAGAGAGAGATAAACCCGGCAACTACAGGCCAGACAGCTTATTGTTGGTGGTGGGGAAATTCTTAAGACAATAATCCAGGACAAAATTAATTGGCATTTGGAAAAGTATGGGCTAATAAATGAAAGTTAGCACAGATTTGTTAATGGAAAATTGTGTTTGACTAACTTGATTTGGTTCTTTGAAGTAATGGAGTGGGTTGATGCGTATATGGACTTTCAAAAGGCATTTGATAAAATACCACATAATAGACTTGTTAGCAAAATGGAAGCCCATGGGATTAAAGGAACAGTGGCAGTGTGGATACAAAATTGGCTAAGGACAGAAAGCAGAGAGTAGCGGTGAGCGGTTGTTTTTCAGACTTGGGTGTACAGTGGTGTTCCCCAAGAGTTGGTATTGGAACCACTGCTCTTTTTGATGTACAGTATATTAATAACTTAGACTTGGGAATATAGGGCATAATTTCAAAGTTTGCAGATGACACGAAACTTGGAAATGTAGTAAACAATGAGGATCGTAACAGACTTCAGGAGGACATAGACAGACTGGTGAAATGGGCAGACACATGACATGAAATTTAATGCAGAGAAGTGTGAAGTGATATATTTTGGTAGGAAGAATGAGGAGAGGCAATATAAACTAAATACAATTTGAAAGGGGATGCGGGTACAGAGAACCTGGGGATGTATGTACACTAATCTTTGAAGGTGGGAGGACAAGTTGAGAATGCTGTTAAAGCATATGGGATCCTTGGATTTAATAATAGAGGCATAGAGTACAAAAGCAAGGAGGTTATGCTAAACCTTTATAAAACACGGTTAGGCCTCCGCTGGAGAATTGTGTTCAATTCTGGGCACCATACTTGAGGAAGGATGTCAAGGCCTTAAAGAGGATGCAGAACAGATTTACTCGAATGGTACCAGGGATGATGGACTTCAGTTATGTAGAGAGACTAGAGAAGCTGGGATTGTTCTCCTTAGAGCAGAGAAGGTTAAGAGGAGATTTGATAGAAGTGTTCAAATTCATGAAGGGTTTTGATAGAGTAAATAAGGAGAAACTGTTTCATGTGGCAGAAGGGTCAGTAACCAGAGGAGACAGATTTCAGGTGATTGGCAAAGGAACCAAAGGTGACATGAGGAAACATTTTTTTTACGCAGCACGTTGTTATGATCTGGAATGTACTGCCTGAAAGGGTGTTGGAAGCAGATTCAGTAGTAACATTCAAAAGGGAATTGGATAAATACTTGAAGGGAAAAAATTTACAGGGCTATGGGGAAAGAGCAGAGGAGTGGGACTCGTTGCATAGCTCTACCAAAGAGCCGGCACTGGCACGATGAGCCAAATGGCCGCCTTCTGTGCTGTATCATTCTACGAGCATCTTTTAAGCAAATACAGAGCCAGGGAAAAGGTGCGGGCAGGAGAGAGGTCTGTGATGGGGTGGAGAGCAGGAGTGAGTAAATGACAAAAGGGATGATGGTGCAAGGCAAAAGGGGGTGGTAATGGAACAAGTATAGAAACAATAAATGAGTCTAGAGGAGATGTAAATGGTTACCAAATGCCCAAGTGAAAATAGAAGCGGTGGTTATGATCTAAAGCTGTTAAATTCAATGTTAAGGATGGAAGACTGTAAAGTGCCTAGTAGAAAGATGAGCTTGCGTTGAGCTTCTTTGGACAGTGTAGGAGGCTGGGGTCGGAGTGGGATTGAGAATTAAAGTGGCAGCGACTGGACGCTCCGGATCACGCTTGTGGACTGAACGGAGGTGTTCAGCAAAGTGATCACCCTATCTGCGTTTGGCCTCCCCAGTATGAGCAGCGAATACAGTATACCAAGTTGAAAGAAGTAGAAGTAAATCGCTGTTTCATCCAGAAGGATTATTTTGGCAGGCTAATCCACTGTAGGAGGAACTGACTGACTCTGTCATCACTATTTGCCATACGCTTTTACATTACATTAGAAGTGCTGACCAGAGGAAATCTTCCCTTTTTTATAACAGTCCCTCTACAGCAGTAGAGGAAATTATCCCCACTGATTTCCAGACATGCATACCAATGCAGCATGGGATATCGAGCAGGATGAGGAATTCTATCTTTTTTTCCCTCATGTCCACCCAGGATACTGAGGCCAATTATATTTGCTGCCATCGTAGCTGAGATCAGCTTAACTCCGCACAGCCCAGGGATAAAACCTAGAGTTTCCTTACTTTGTTTTCTTGTAAGCATACTTCAAGCAACTATTGAGGATATTTCTACCAGCATAACCAAACTCAAAGTTGGCAAAATTGAATAATCTATTATCTTTCTGAGCAACTTTTTCTGTTTGTATGAAACTTGTGGCTAGGCTCAATATTTCCTCTTTGATATCAAACTCAAATATGGTAGAACTGAGAAGAGTTCAGAAAGCGCGGCAGATGTGAAACAGATATTTACGACGTGCTCCAGCAGTACAGCATGGCTGAATAGTTTCCTGTTCTCCATGGTGAGTTCCTGATCTCGGCTTCGATTGGGGTTGATATCATTCAGAGGGGGAAGGCATCTCATCTGGGAGAAGACAATTATGAAGGGCTCAGTGAGCACAAGTTGCTGTACATAACAACCGTGGCAGAGTTTTGGAGTAGTTCCTAGTTTGCCCCCCTCAGTCAGGGATGATGGGTGTCATAGAGCGTTAGATAAATGGGCAGTAATGAAAAGTGGGGCCAGAAAATAAAATGGAAGTAAAGCTGTATTCAACTCTAACTTTGTAATTTTGGGTATTGTTAAAAATAGTTTTCAGGGATGATTGGACTGACCAAAATAAAAAGATATGACTTGGGTCCTTCCCAACAGTTAAATAGAAAATGACAATACAGGTAGACTACCCTTTATCCGAACTTCCGAAAACCGAAACCCTCTAAAAACCGAAGGTTTTTTCGTTCAGCGTAAGTCGTGCGCACGACATGACCAGAGTGGCGCACGACTTACGCTGAGCAGGGCAGAGGGTCACTGAGTCCCCTCCTGGGTAGGAGATTGCAGGCCGAGCCGGGCAGTGTGAAGGAGGTATACCGGGAGAGTGAACCCAACAATACAGCGGCCCGTCCGATAGCTGCAGCGGCCTGTCCGATATTCTTTTATTCCACTCCCCCCCACCCTTTCGGATAAGGGATAGTGTATCCTTTTTCCGCACTTCCGAAAACCGAAATCCTCTGAAAACCGAAAGTGTTTTCGTTCAGCGTAAGTCGTGCGCACCCCGCCGACCCCCCCCGCCGACCCCCACCCCCGCCGACCCCCACCCTTTCAGATAAGGGATAGTGTACCAGCCTTTATCCGCACTTCCGAAATCCTCTGAAAACCGAAAGTGTTTTCGTTCAGCGTAAGTCGTGCGCACGACCCCCCGCCGACCTCCACCCCCGACAAATTTCCCAGTCTTATAAAATACCTTCCGAAATCCGAAATTTTCCGAAAACCGAAACACGGCTGGTCCCGAGGTTTTCGGATAAAGGATAGTCTACCTGTAGTACAAAGACGGCACGCCCACCGTTACATTGATACTTCAATTCAGTTGCACTTCTCTGCAAATGCTGATATAGATAGCATTGGTTGAATTCGAGCATACAGCAGTAGGCTTGCTGGTACAGTATCAGATTGTATGGTTTAATAATACATTATATCCTCGAGTACTAAAAAAAAAGGATTGTTCTCTTCTGTTTTGGAAGTGTAGAGAGTGTCAGCTTTCTCGGAAACAGTTCACGTTGCCATGGAATGCCACAGCTAAACACTGATCAGTACACAAATTGGAAGACAAAACATATTTGTGTGGTTGATGGTATCTATAGAGGTAACTATATTCTGTGCTGTCTGCCTTTCCTAGCAAGGAGAATGATTTGATAATGGGAAGTCACATGGGGGAAAACTTAAAGCAATAAGGAGGTTGGTGGTCAATCAGTTTACATCCATTAGTTAGTGAAAAAGGTCAACGATATTTCTAAAGTTGGGAAAAGCTATTGGTCATCTTTGACTTTTGTATAAAATACCAGAATAACTTTGTACAATGAAATGAGTCTGACTGTGGTTTTTAGGGGGGGTGAATTGTAAACACCAATGGGAGCACTAGTCAGTTGAGTTGCAGAATTATACAGCAGAAGTTTATAAATTTCAAATCAAAACTGTGATTGACAGAGCTGTAAAGTATTTTGGTTAGTCATGCAACATTCCTTTAAAATATCCACTGCCACTTTGATTATAAATTATATCATGTAATTCTAGCACCCAGGTGCAGTTGATGTTCATCAGCTTGCCTCAGAAGGCTGTTGAACATTACAACGGCAACTACTTGCATTTATATAGCGCCTTTATTGTAGTAAAATGTCCCAGCCTCAGTATTTCTGTTCAATAAAACTTTAGCAGAGCAACTAATCTTGGTCACGTCAAACTGGGATACATCACTGCAGTAGCCCTCGTTTGAAAAGGCTGATTTAAGAGCTTGCTGAATGAGAGCATACAACAGCAGACCTACTGGGATCGGATTGTATGGTTTAATAATACATGACATCCTTGCATATTGAAAAACAAAGGTCTGTTCTGTTCTGTTTGGAAATGAAGGGATCTTTTTATTCCCCTATTTACCAGCGGTTGGTGTCTCATCCCACACCGTGTTCACTGTGTTCAGTGCAGTTGATGACAACCTCATAGTTTTTCCAAGTGCCTGAAGCACTACTTTTAAAAACCGCAATAGCTATCAAATATTTTTAAGCAAATATTGGTGGCTGTACACAAAGCAGTGAAATTCTTTGAGATTCCTCAATGGGGCAATGAAAATCTTCAAAGGAACAAGTTTCGTAACGGGTTCCAGGGTTCTGATGAAAGGTCATTGACTTGAAACGTTAACTCTGTTTCTCTCTCCACAGATGCTGACTGTTTCCAGCATTTTCTGTTTTTATTTCAAGTTTTTTAACATCCCTTGCAAGTCCAATGCGTAGTTACCAGCTTTTACCTTTGTTGGCTCCACTTTTAGTCCTTTGAATGTTGCATTCTTGACGTCACTGTTTCTTCAATCTTAAATTGAACTCTCAATTCTCCTCCTTTCACAGATCTGCATCCAGGAAGCTTAGTTTCTTCTTTTGTGCTAAACATTTATTTTTCATTTAGAAAGTTAACTCCATAAAGGCCAAGTCTGTCAAAAGTTAAATATCTTTCCCACATTTGGAAGACTCTTCTTGTGGCTCTCTCACACTTCTGGACAGAATACAAGAAAAGGTTTTGTCATTTGAAATTTGATCTTTCTCTCAGTTTAGGCCTCCACTCTGTTGGAGTCCTGGCCAATATTTGCCCCTCAATCAACATCGCTGAAACAGATTATCTGGTCGTCAACACATTGCTGTTTGTGGGACCTTGCTGTGCACAAATTGGCTGTCGCATTTCCTACATTGCAACAATGACTACACTTCAAAACAACTTAAATTGGTTGTAAAGCGCTTTGGGATATCCCGAGGACATGATAAGGTGTTATATAAATGCAAGTATTTTGAAACCCTGGATGAGACTGCAATTTTGAAACTTGGCATTTAGAATAGGTAAAATTAAGCTGCAGTTCCTCTTTTTTAGGGGACTCAAAGGTGGTGTTCTAAGTTTTAGAAATTGAAATGGGTGCCAAAAATTTTGTGGCCATGTTAACATGAAGCCAAAATATAATTTCAAGCTTACAAGGTAAGGTCAGTTGCACTTACCATGTTCACTGACCATTTGTAGAGATGCAATGGTGTGGAGATGCCGGTGTTGGACTGGGGTGGACAAATGTAAGAAGTCACACAACACCAGGTTATAGTCCAACAGTTTTATTTGAAATCACAAGCTTTCGGAGCGCTGCTCCTTCGTCAGGTGAAGTGGAGAGATGCATAAAGACACAGCTTATATAGTCAGAGAATAATGCCAGATGATTACAGGTAATCTTTCTAACTGCCATTTATCACACCTCGGCAGCGAGATAATCACAGCAATCAAAGGTGTGAATGGTGTCCAAACAGGTTAGTCAGGAAAACATTACATCAAAGAACAATGAGGTGGGGTCACAAGGGGTCAAATGTTGCAGATGCTGGGGTCTGTATGAAAAACAAAAAACAGACAAAAAAACATTTTTTTTGCTAGAAATCACAGCAGGTCCGGCCGCATCTGTGTAGAGAGAACAAGCCAACGACGACTCGAGTCTGGGTGACCCTACGTCAGGTGGGGTAACATGTAGCGTGACATGAACCCCAAGATCCCGGTTGAGGCCGTCCTCATGAGTGCGGAACTTGGCTATCAGTTTCTGCTCTACGATTTTGCGTTGTCATGTGCCTCGAAGGCCGCCTTGGAAAATGCTTACCCGAAGATCGGAGGCTGAATGTCCTTAACTGCTGAAGTGTTCCTGACTGGGAGGGAACACTCCTGCCTGGCGATTGTTGTGTGGTGTCCGTTCATCCGTTGTCGCAATGTCTGCATGGTCTTGCCGATGTACCATGCTCCAGGGCATCCTTTCCTGCAACGTATGAGGTAGACAACGTTGGCCGAGTCACATGAGTATGTACCATGTATCTGGTGGGTGGTGTCCTCACGTGTGATGATGGTATCTGTGTTGATGATCTGGCATGTCTTGCAGAGGTTGCCGTGGCAGGATTGTGTGGTGTCGTGGTCGCTGTTCTCCTGAAAGCTGGGTAATTTGCTGCGAACGATGGTCTGTTTGAGGTTAGGCGGCTGTTTGAAGGCGAGTAGTGGAGGCGTGGGGATGGCCTTAGCGAGGACGGCCTCAACCGGGATCTTGGGTTCATGTCACGCTACATGTAACCCCACCTGACGTAGGGTCACCCAGACTAGAGTCGTCGTTGGCTTGTTTTCTCTACACAGATGCGGCCGGACCTGCTGTGATTTCCAGCAAAAAAAATGTTTTTTTGTCTGTTTTTTGTTTTTCATACAGACTCCAGCATCTGCAACATTTGACCCCTTGTGACCCCACCTCATTGTTCTTTGATGTAATGTTTTCCTGACTAACCTGTTTGGACACCATTCACACCTTTGATTGCTGTGATTATCTCTCTGCCGAGGTGTGATAAATGGCAGTTAGAAAGATTACCTGTAATCATCTGGCATTATTCTCTGACTATATAAGCTGTGTCTTTATGCATCTCTCCACTTCACCTGACGAAGGAGCAGCGCTCCGAAAGCTTGTGATTTCAAATAAAACTGTTGGACTATAACCTGGTGTTGTGTGACTTCTTATAGATGCAATGGCCAACTTCAAAAGTGGGCAGTCACACCTGTAAATGGAAAGCTGTTCCAAAGCAAAGGAAAATTGGTATAATTGTATTAGGTTGCAGTTGGATCATAGATACAAAATTCATTGACTTATTTATGGAGACAGACTATGTGTTGTAATTTCAGCGGAATGCACTGCAGGCAATCTCCCCAGCTACAATGGAAGTCTTGATGCGGGTGCTGGCAGACTGTGATTTGGTGGAAGACAAGGACCCAGAGGACGTAAGCCATAAATTGGAGCTGACGCTGAAGTGCCTGACTGAGGTGGTTCACGTGCTGCTGACCAGCAGCTCTGATCAGCGGCAGGTAGAGATCAACACAATCCTAGAGAATTACTTCAAGCTGCTCAACTCTGATCACACCGTGTTGCTGGTCAACCGCAAATCTCGGAATTGGGAGAGCAGTTTCATTGCACTACAAATACAAATGCTGAGTGAGTATACATAGTACAGTGCCTGCTTCGAATGACTTTTGCTTATAGGCGGGACTGCTATTAATATATTAATGCATGGGTATGGTACGTTACAACAACTACTTCCGTTTACATAGCGCCTTTAACATAACAAAAGATAGTCAGAGGTAGGTTTTAAGGAGTGTCTTGAAGGAAGAGAGTGAGGTGGAGAGGTTTAAGGAGGGAATTCCAGAGCTTAGGGCCTCGGCAGCTGAAGGCATGGCCGCCAATGGTGGAGCGATGAAAATCGAGGATGCACAAGAGGCCAGAATTGGAGGGGCGCAGAGATCTCGAGGCTTGTAGGGCTGAAGGAGGTTACAGAGATACGGAGGGTTGAGGCTATGGAGGGATTTGAAAACAAGGATGAGACTCTTTAAATCGAGGTGTTGCTTAACCAGGAGCCAATGTAGGTCAGCGAGCATAGCAGTGTTGGGTGAATGGAACTTGGTGCTAGTTAGGATACTTTAAGGACGTCAATCTTCCTGTAGATTGGGCAAATCAAATTGGCAAAGGTAGACTGGAGGGCGAGTTCATGGAATGCATTCGAGATAATTTCCTAGAACCATACGTCGTGGAACCAACCAGGGAACTTTTAGATCTTGTATTGTGTAATGAGACAGGGTTAATTAGTAATCTCATAGGAAAAGATCCTTTAGGGAAGAGTGATCATAATATGATGGAATTTCACATTGAGATAGAGAGTGAAGTACTTAAGTCCGAAACGAGGGTCTTAAACTTAAATAAAGCCAATTACATAGGTATTTGGGGGGTGGGGGGGGGGGAGAGTTGGCTAAGGTAGATTGGGAAATTAGTTTAAAGGGTATGATGGTAGATAAGCAGTGGAAAACATTTAAAGAAATATTCTAAAATTTTCAATGAATATATACATTCTATTGAGAAATAAAACCTCCATGGGAAAAGTGACCCATTCGTGGTTAACTAAAGAAGTTAAGGATAGTATTAGATTAAAAGAAGAGGTTTATAACGTTGCAAAGAATAGCAGTAAGCCTTGAGGATTGGGAGAGCTTTAGAAACCAGCGAAGGATGACCAAAAATTGATGATAATAGAATATGTGTAAACTAACAAGAAATATAAAAACAGATTGTAAGAGCTTCTACAAGTATGTAAAAAGGAAATGGGTAACAAAAGTAAGTGTTGATCCCTTAGAGGCTGCGACAGGAGAAATTATAATGGGGAATAAGGAAATGGCAGAGACTTTTGTATTTGCCTTCACTGTAGAAGACACAACAAGCATACTAAAAATAGTGGGGAACCAAGAGTCTAATAAGAGTGAAGAACCTAAACTAATTATGATCGGTAGAGAAAAAGTACTTCAGAAACTAATGGAACTAATAGCTGACAAATCCCCTGGACCTGATGGTCTACATCCTAGAGTTCTGGAAGAGGTGGCTGCAGAGACAGTGGATGCATTGGTTGTGATCTTCCAAAATTCCCAAGATTCTAGTGGATTGGAAAGTAGCAAATGTAACCCCGCTATTCAAGAAAGGAGGGAGAGTGAAAACCGGGAACTTTTGGCCAGTTAGCCTGACATCAGTCGTCCGGAAAATGCTGGAATCCATTATTACGGAAGTGGTAACAGGGCACTTAGATTGGCAGAGTCAGCATAGTTTTATGAAAGGGAAATCGTATTTGACAAATTTATTAGAGTTTTTTGAGATGTAACCAGTGGGGAACCTGTGGATGTAATATAGTTGGATTTCCAAAAAGCATTTGATAGGGTGCCACATAAAAGGTTGCTACGCAAGATATGGGGTTGGGGGTAATATATTAGCATGGATAGAGGATTGGTTAATGGACAGAAAACAGAGAGTAGGGGTAAATGGGTCATTTTCAGGTTTGCAGACTGTAACTAGTGGGGTGCCGCAAAGATCAGTGCGTGTGCCTCAGCTGTTTACAATCTATATTAATGACTTGGATGAAGGGACCAAGTGTAATGCATCCAAGTTTGCTGATGATACAAAGATGGGTGAGACAGTAAGCTGTGAGGAGGACACAGAGCCTGCAAAAAGATATATATAGACTAAGTGAGTGGGCAATAAGGTGGCAGATGGGGTATAATTTAGGGAAATGTGAGGTTTTTCACTTTGGTTGGAAGAATAGAAAGACAATGTTTTTTAAATGGTGAAAAGCTATTAAAGGTGTTCAGAGGGGTTTAGGTGTCCTCATACAGGAAACATAGAGAGTTAGCATGCAGGTAGAGCAAGCAATTAGGAAGGCAAATAGTATGTTGGCCTTTATTGCAAGGGGGTTGGAGTACAAGAGTAAGGAAGTCTTGCTGCAATTGTACAGGACTTTGGTGAGACCACACCTGGAGTACTGTGCACAGTTTTGGTTTCCTCATCTGAGGAAGGATATACTTGCCTTAGAGGCAGTGCAACAAAGGTTCACTAGATTGATTCATGGGATGAGGGTTGACCTATGAGGAGAGATTGTGTAGAATGGGCCTATACTTTGGAGTTTAGAAGAATGATCTAATTGAAACATATAAGATTCTATGGGGGGTTGACAGGGTCGATGCTGAGAGGTTTTTTCCCCTGGCTGGAGGGTCCCGATCTAAGGGACATAGTCTCAGGATAAGGGGTTGGCCATTTAAGACTGAGATCAGGAGGAATTGCTTCACTCGGGATTGGGAACCTTTGGAATTCTCTACCCCAGAGGGCTGTGGATGCTGAATCGTTGAATATATTCAAAGCTGAGAGATAGATTTTTGGACTCTAGGGGATTCGAGGGATATGGAGATCGGGCGGAAAAGTGGAGTTGAGGTCAAAGATCAGCCATGATACCGAATGGCAGAGCAGGCTTGAGGGGCTGTATGGTCTACTCCTGCTCCTAATTCTAATGTTCTTATGCTATGGGCAGCACAGCTTTTGATGAGCTTTAAGGCTACGATGGGTGCAGGGTGGGAGACCGGCCAGGAGAGAATTGGAATAGTTCGCGATGGTCTTCTGAGGTTGTAATTTAGACGTACTTTTTGGGGTAGATTGGTCTTGAACAAAGGTTGCTATGGGGATGGTAAGGTATTTAGAGATACCTTTCCATCTGATCTCTTTGTGGAAAACTATAAATTTCTGAATTTTTTCCCCCCCACAGACACTATTCCAGAGATGTTAAACTGCCCCGACAGACCTGTCCTTCAGGCAATCTTCCTGAACAGCAACTGCTTTGAACACCTCACTCGACTCATACAGAACAGCAAGGTAGACTCCCAACTGACACCAGAGTGATTATTTGCCTTGATTCGATTAATGCTGCAGTTACCCCTTTCCCTGGCCTTTTTATAGGCTTGTGCTGAAATGCATAGAAAACAAAAATGAGAACTTGCCTTCTGCTTGAAATGATTTCTATCCCGAATCCACTGGAATGACCTGATTGCAACTCCTGAGGTTTGAGGTCCAGTTTGAATTCACAAGTATTAGGTTAAGGCTATTGCAACATTCCTGTTCAGGCGGACATAAATGGGGTAGACTTTCAAATCAACTGAAAATCAACATGGTACTTCCCTACTCGTAGCTCAACCATTTTATTTGGTGCAAGTAAACACATTCTTAATTAGATACAACCTTATTGCACATCCCATCGTTTCTCCCTCTGGTTTCCTTGCAGCACACACCATGCCCAGCTGTGAGTGTGGGCAGGAAAGCTGCACAGAGGCCTCTGCTAATACTGCCCAACAAAAAGCCACGAAAGTTTATGCAACAAGAGGCCAGGGTAAATTTGTCTCTTTCACTGAGGAGTGGTGTTTGGTTTCTGCTCTGTATCTCTCCCCTCTTTGAAGTGGCTGAGAGCGCAGGGTAATCATGTCCTGTTGCTCTGCAGCAGAGCATTGGAGCAGCCCTTCAATCTTTTTACACTTTTATGGATATTGCCTTGGTAAAATGGTTGGCGCATAATTTCACCAAGAATTTGTGAATAGATGTGACTGGCATTTGCATGTCACCAATAGCCATGCTGTTTTAAAAAAAAACCCACATTAATAGTCACACTGCAATAGGTTACACTGCAGCAGATATTCCAGTCGGCTGTTTGAGACACTGAACCAGTCCAGAGATCCCTATAAGGATGTTGATGATGCCTGTTTAATAGGATGTGACTTGATTAAAATAAAACAAACATCATTGAGACCTGGAAGTGTGCTCGTTGCACTGGTGCTACACCTTG
This sequence comes from Somniosus microcephalus, assembly GCF_052327205.1. NCBI lineage: Eukaryota > Metazoa > Chordata > Chondrichthyes > Squaliformes > Somniosidae > Somniosus > Somniosus microcephalus. The sequence continues at coordinate 177,163,990 of NC_140990.1, forward strand.
AGGCTGAGATATGTTTGGCTTTTCAGTCTGTACAATTGGCTGATTGAAAAGATCGATTGTGTGAGCTTCGATGGGTGACCCTGTTAAACAGGCTCATTTGTTGTACGTTAATCCTTTGAGTGCTAAAGAATTCAATGGCAAATGAATTAAAAACAACTGCATAGCTGACCTATTCTGAACAGGCTGGTTGGTTGCCTCTTTTTCATTCTACTGGTGATGTGCAGGAGTTCATTTTGCAGAAAATAATTTCAGCAAACTTCATATGAAGATGGGGCTGATATTCAGTATTTAAAAGCTTACCTCTGCTATGCCTTGAAATGTAAAATAATTCCTTTATAGCAGCCTATTTAGATCTTGGAAAGGGGACTCTGCAGCTTTCAATTGATCAACTAAAGCACAGTCAGAAATTGAAGTCCGGGGCTAGTATTTCCTGGTATTTTGTCGTGGTGCATTGACACTCCTGTGGTCAGTGGGCTACGTGTCTATGTAGAATAGCCCCCCTTCACAGAGTGTATCTGTAAGAATGAGACATTTTGGATGGTCAAATTGGTTTTGTGAATCACACTGACCAGCTTGGATTCTAGCCCTGAAACTCCATGCTCATTGTGCTGTTTAAAATAAACAGAAGTGTTTTGCACAACTGCCTTAGCACGTCGTGCTGCTGATTTAAGAATAATGAAGAGTCAGCAGAGTACATCAAGGATGTATATTCATGCTGCAGGTACTGGTGGGCTATCCATATCTCTGTGGTTACAATGTCCTGTTCATAATTCTGTGTGTGCAACAGTTTTAACAAAGCTATAAAGCTTTTTACATTACGGTTTATTTATGAAATTGTAAATTAGTGTTGTAACATCACAGTGACATCCTTGCAGTCTTTGTTCCACCATGAAGAGTTCTAGTGGAACATAATCTCTGGCCTGCATTGGCAGGAGATGTACTTTTGCTTCTTTTGATGATCCCAGCCGTGCAAATGAGAAAAGTCGAGCAGAGCTTCCCCCTCTCTCTTTTCCCCTCTCTTCTCCCTGTCTCCTTCTCTCCTTCCCCTTCTTCTCTCTTCTCTGCTCCCCATCTCTCTCCTTTGCTCCCCTCCTTTTCTGTTCCTCTTCTCCTTCTCTCTCCTTTGCTCCCCTTCTCTTTTTGCTCTCCTCTCTTTTTTCCTCCCATTCTTCTTGTCTCTCTTTTCCTCCCCTTCTCGTATCTTCTTTTCCTGCCTCCATCCTTCTCTGCTCTATCTCGCGCTTCCCCCTTCCCAGAAGATTATGATTACTGAAATAGGAGGAGTGCAGGATTAGTCCTTGAAGGGAAGATTTCCCTCTTGACATAACTACAGGAGTCGTCAAAAGAAATAACAGTAACATGCTCTTTTGGGACAGTATAGCAAAGGAACAATATGCGGAATTATAAGCCTTTACCTAAACAAAAGAATGATGTGTGGGATTTCAAAAAATGACCCACTGCACACAACAGCAAAACCGATATTAACCTGCAAAGAACGCTTCATTAACACTGTGCCGTGGAATTCTAGTCTTTTTGCCAGTCTAATCTTCTGCAAGTGCAGCTTTTAAATCTTGCAATTATTGTGAATATGAAATTAAAAATAAAGACTCTCACTAGTGACAACAAGTTACTGTCGTTCCTTTACGAGTGTGAAAGACCCACAAGTGCTACAGGCATATGAAGCGCTTTGTTCTTCTACTTGTCACTAGTGAGACTCATTATTTTACAGGGCTGCAGCTTCTGTGCACCTTCAAAGGAAGCTGTATTTTGATGAACTGTCATGTAATCCTGGATGTTATAATGGGAGATAATCTGCCCAGTTGCAGTGTTTCCTGCTTTAAAGTCCTGAGTAGAGGTAGCACAGAGGCTGCTGTTTTGTGAACTTCACCACCCAGGTGTGGTGGTATAAACAGGAGCTGATGGACAATGGACAGCATTTCAAAGTTGGGATGCCATGGCAGAGTGTATTCTGAGGAAAATATCGACTGGGCTCATTCTAACTAGCAGCTTTAAAGCATGAAGCATGTTCACAACTGAGGCACTCTGGTAATTGTGCAAACATCTTCCTTTACAGCAGTTGGATTATGGGAGATTGAGTAGAATAGAGTGTCCTTATACCTGCTTTAATAGCAAATGCTGAACAATGAATGGTCTGCTGACCATTTTGATTCACTCACATGATTATGTGCCAAGGTTTTGTAAGTCTGACAGTAATTTATATTATCTTAGAGAGTTGCTGAGAAGTCCCTTACTTTGTAACTATTGATTGTGTAGACCATTAGTGTTGTTCTGGTCAGCCAGACATAAGGGATGACTCCGATCTGGGGGTGGGGGACGGCGGAGGGCACAAATTCAATCGAGCCAATGGCAAACTATGAACGGGTGCCAGACTAGTAGTGTTTTTATTTCTGGATGAATGATATAGGATTGAGCCAAATGGTCTTCCTCATCTGTATTGATCTTATGACTGCTTTAGGGGTGACTTGTTGCAGTCTTGCTCTTTGTTACTCGCCAGATTTAATTTTATTCTATGCTCACATATAACCTTTGTACATAACCCTCTAATGTAATTTTGTAACATCACTCAGCAAAGGAAAAAGACTTAAGATGTTCTTCCTTGCACTTGGCCTGTATATAATTACAAGTTTGTTCTTTTATGAGAGACTGAGCAATTATATCATGCTAAAGTATCCAGAGAAAATTGACTTTTAAGTAGCACTGGCATAACTCTTTTTGGCATTTTTCTATCTTCATGACTCTCTGTTCCGTGCCCACCCCCCCCCCCCCCAATGTCATGTACCATTCCCTGGGGGGATTGATCTGTTCTCAAACTGCTGCCCATGTTATGTAACTCTCCACTTGCAAGGTTAGTCCAATTGCCTCATCTGTTTTTTTTTTCTCCTCCTACTTTCCTGTGGAAAAGCTTCTCTGCTTGTTACCTACCTTCCTTCCCAGCCAAGACCTGTGTGGGAAATTGCTGCTTTACACCCACATGCTACCATATGCCAATGAGTTACTGTATATATAAATTCTCCTCATCTCTCTTTGTCTCCTGATGACGTTGACATGTTAATTTATGTTCACCAGTGGCCTTCAATACCTTATGCAGGCTTCCATTCTTCATATGAGAATGTCAACAGCCTGTTCAACCAGCTGCATTCTTTACATGTGTACTTTACTGCATAGGTCACTGAATAACAATTGAGAGTGGTGCTTCTAGTTAGCTTGTTTTTATTTACTTCTCTTTCCTCTCCCCATACTCTGCTGCTCGTGCAGAGGTTTTGTTATCTCAGACTTGGTGCCATATTACGAGGTACAGTTACTTGGCCATTTGGGAATTTTTTTTGTTAAGAGAAGAAAACACAATAGAAGGAGAAGGCAAAACATGCTCTCATTCAGGGGGGATATTCTGAAAATAGCGGGTGAGACTGGGAATTTCCTGGGAAGTGGGACACATTCCACTGGAGAGCGCACACTGTTGGTAACTCACTACATATTGATGGGCGTTGCCCCGAGACTGTTGCTGCCGGGTAGTGTGGGGGTTTCTGAATTGAACAGTTGCAACCACATCACATCGGTTTTTTTTGATCAGCGGTGGCAGGATCATGTTTTAGTGTCAGGATCAGTAACCTAAGTTGCATCCTTTTAAGAAAAAAAAAATAAAATGGTTTGACTTTTTCATTGCTGAATGTCTCTATTCGAGTTAGCTAAATTTAGTCCATTAAGCTAATATTAACTTGCTTTAAGCTGGCTTAACCAAAGTTCTCCTTTCAATAACCATGTTCACAGCCGTGCCTCGGCTGTGTTAATTCTACTCGTTGCGCGCCTTTCATGCTTGTGTTGTGTTCATTTAACAGCTGTTTGTAAGTTCTAAAGCAGCAGACAAGAGTGAGAAAGATCTTGCCAACAAATTACTGACAGAAATGAATGTGAACCAGGTATTAACTGAATTCTTGTTTCAGCTGTAAATCACCAGCATTGGGACAGCCATGCCAGTATGTACCTCAAGACAGCCAGCCTAATGACCAAGAAGTAATCATATGCCAATAATCACCGGGATGGATTTATTAATCAAGCAAACCAGAGTTGGTGACCATTAGTAGCACAATGAGGACTGTTTCACATTCTCTCTCCTCAATCCACAAATGATTTTTAATGGGATGGGGGAAGAACAGCTCGGATTGTAAAAGTTATGAATAATCTAAATCTGATTAGCAAATCCCTTATATTTATAGATTTAAAAAAATAAATGTTTGGTTCACTTTTTCCTCTTTCACCCCTCTTCCTGATACAGATTATCTCCATTTGGTAGACAGAATTTGTGCTTTCATAAGGTAGCTTAAACCATATGGTTTTTGTCACCTAGCTTCTTGTTTGAGAACCAGTGATTCTAGCATTGGATAGCTAGAGAGCCAACCTTGAAACACTGCCTTCATTGGAACTTCTTTCATTCAGCAATTTATATGTTCTTGGTTGGTCTAAATGGAGTTTCTTGGGTATGTTACCAGTTGAATCTAGGCAGTGGCAACTTTTGAGTTTTTCCTTAAATTTGTTTTTATGCTTATTGAGGTGAAAGACATTAATGCTAGGGAACTGAATATTTGCCATTTCAGGCATCAGTTTTAGAAATAAACAGGGTTAGTTATACGATAGCCATCTGCAGAGCTAAGACTGGTGCTCCGCTGCAACATCATGCTTATGCCTAGCATCAACTTACCCTAGTGTGATATTTGCATTTCCCACACCAACCTTTTTTTTAGTCCCCCGGGTTTCCAAAGGCATAAGGGGGTGCTAATGAGACAAGTAAACAAACAAAAGATGGGTCCAAAGAACATAAGAAATTGGAGCAGGAGTAGGCCATATGGCCCTGCGAGCCTGCTCTGCCATTCAATAAGTCTGATCTTTGACCTCAACTCCACTTTCCCACCTGATCCCCATATCCCTTGATTCCCTTAGAGTCCAAAAATCTATCGATCTCTGTCTTAAATATACTCAACAACTGAGCACCCACAGCCCTCTGGGGCAGAGAATTCCAAAGCTTCACAACCCTCTTGAGTGAAGACATTTCTCCTCATCTCAGCCCTAAATGGATTAGCCTTATCCTGAGACTATGGCCCCTAGTTCTAGACTCTCCAGTCAGGGGAAACAGCCCCATAGCATCTAAAATTGTCAAGCCCTCTCAGAAACTTGTATGTTTCAATGAAATCACCTCTCATTCTTCTAAATGCCAGAGAGTATAGGCACATTCTACTCAATCTCTCCTCATAGGTCAACCCTCTCATCCCAGGAATCATTCTAGTGAACCTTTGTTGCACCCCCCCCTCTAAGGCAAGTATGTCCTTCCTTAGGTACGGAGAGCAAAACTGTACACAGTAACCCAGGTATGGCCTCACAATTGCAGCAAGACTTCCTTATTCTTGTACTCCAACCCCCTTGCAGTAAAGGCCAAAATACCATTTGCCTTCCTAATTGCTTGCTGTACCTGCATGTTAACTTTCTTTGTTTTGTGTACAAGGACAATCCCTCTGAACACCAACATTTAATAGTTTCTCACCATTTAAAAAATATTCTGTCTTTCCTTCTTCCTACCAAAGTGAATAACCTCACATTTCCCCACATTATACTCCATCTGCCACCTTATTGCCCACTCACTTAACCTGTCTATATCCCTTTGCAGGCTCTTTGTGTTCTCCTCACAGCTTACTTTCCCACCTAGTTTTGTAACGTCAGCAAACTTGGATATATTACTCTTGGTCCTGTCATCTAAGTCATGAATATAGATTGTAAATAGCTGAGGCTCCAAGCACTGATCCTTGTGGCACCCCATTAGTAACAGCCTCCCAACCTAAGAATGACCTGTTTATTCCTACTCTCTGTTTTCTATCCTTTAACCAATCCTCTATCCATGCTACTATGTTACCCCCAACCCCATGAGCCCTTACCTTGTGTAACAACCTTTCATGTAGTAACTTATTGAATGCCTTTAGAAATTCCAATAATGCAACATCCACTGGTTCCCCTTTATCTACCCTGCTAGTTACATCCTCAAAAAACTCAAATAAATTTGTCAAACATGATTGCCCTTTCATAAAACCATGTTGACTCTGCCTTTTCCTAAGTGCCCTGATACCACTTCCTTAATAATGGATTCCAGCCTTTTCCCGACGACTGATGCCAGGCTAACTGGCCTGTAGTTCCCAGTTTTCTCTCTCCCTCCTTTCTTGAATAGCGGGGTTACATTTGCTACCTTTCAATCCACTGCAACCATTCCAGAATCTAGGGAGTTTTGGAAGATCACAACCAATGTATCCGTTATCTCTACAGCCACCTTTTTTAGAACCCTAGGATGTAGGCCATCAGGTCCAGGGGATTTGTCGGTTTTTAGTCCCATTAGTTTCGAAAGTACTTTTTCGTTACTAATAATTACTTTAAATTCCTCACTCTCATTAGACCCTTGGTTCCCCACTATTTCTGGTATGTTTTTTGTGTTTTCTACTGTGAAGATAGATACAAAATATTTGTTTCACGCCTCTGCCATTTCCTTATTCCCTATTACAGTATAATTTCTCCTGTCTCAGACTCTTAGAGACCCACATTTACTTTTGCTACTCTCTTCCTTATTACACACTTGTAAAATCTGCTCTTACAATCTGTTTTTATATTTCTTGCTAGTTTACACATTCTATTTTCTCCCTCTTGATCAATTTTTTGATCATCCTTTGTTGGTTTCTAAAACTATCCCAATCCTCAGGCTTGCTGTTCTTGGCAACATTATAGGCCTCTTCTTTTAATCTAATACTATCCTTACCCTCTTTAGAGGAGGTGTAAATGGTTACTACAGAATAGCAGAGTGGGAGGGATGCATGGAAATTCTGGCAAAGCGGAGAGGGTTGCTGTGGCCCGGGAATGTGGTGGAAGAAAGGCAGGTAGACCCTAAGGGTACGGACCACCTGCTGGCCGTGTATAGATAGGGGATCCCCACTCTAAGTACAAGCCCACACCTAGTTATTGTGGAGGCTAGAGCTGACTGTGATGGCATCTTGGGCATGAGCCTTGGTTCTGTAGCAAACCATTCCTTGGGTTTCAATACAGTCAAAGCCTGCTTGAGCAGCATAGGATTGTTAATGGAAGCTGCTCTGGATCCTGCTTAAGTAAACCAAATGATAATTTTTAAAGCATCCTTCAAAGGATTTCTATAAATATAAAAAGGAACGAGGATCATGAAGATCATTCGTTGCAACCAGATTTGAATTAGATGGCCTGTTCATTTGTAAAATACCTGTTGCTAGGCACTCAGTTACCTGTATGCTCCTGCTACTATTAAATAGGTCAAACCTTTCCAAAAATGGAAAAGAAATACATCTTGTATAAATTAGATGTTTTGGAGCTGCCCCGTTGTAAACATTTCCAAACATTATCTTTTGTTCTGCATTAACAGTGCAAGCTATATTAGTGCCTTGATATTTTTTTAAACAAGTAATAAAGGCACACTTTAAACTTTTAGGGTTGGTGGTGAAAGAATGGTTACCTGAGCAAGCGAAAATATATTATACAAGGAAATAGACAATAAAAAACTTAAAGCAGTAAAATGTGTCTTCTTGCATGTCTCCTGACTTCATAGAATGATACAGCACAGAAGGAGGCCATTCAGCCCATCATGCCTGAGCCAGCTCTCTGAAACAGGTATCCAATTAGTCCCACTGCACTGCTCTTTTCCTATAGCCCTGTAAATACTTCCTTTTCTAGTATGTATCTGATTCCCTTTTGAAATTTACTATTGAATCTGCTGCTGCCATCCTTTCAGGCTGTGCATTCCAGATCATAACTCTGAGCAAAAAAAAAATCTCTTCATCTCGCCCCTGGCTTTTGTGCCAATTATTTAAAATCTGTGTCCTCTGGTTACTGACCCTCCTGCCAGTGGAAACAGTTTCTCCTTATTTACTCTATCTTGCAGGGACAGAGGAACCTGGGAGTTAATGTGCATAGGTCCCTGAAGGTGGCGGGACATATTGAGAGAGTGGTTAGCAAAGCATATGGGATCTTAGGCTTCATAAATAGAGGTATTGAGTACAAAAGTAGAGACGTTATGCTGAACCTTTATAAAGCGCCGGTTAAGCCACAACTGGAGTATTGCGTCCAGTTCTAGTCACCACACTTCAGGAAGGATGTGAAGACACTTGAGAGGGTGCAATGGAGATTTACCAGAATGGTTCCGGGGATGGGGGATCTTAGCTACAAAGATAGGTTGGAGAAGCTGGATTTGTTTTCATTAGAGCAAAGGAGGTTGAGGGCTGATTTGATAGAGGTGTATAAGATTATGATGGGTTTGGATAGGCTAGACGGGTAAAGGTTGTTCCCACTAGTTGATAGTTCAAGGACTAGGGGACACAGATTTAAGGTTTTGGGCAAGAAATACAGGGGGGATGTGAGGGAAAAACTTTTTTACGCAGCGAGTGGTGAGGACCTGGAACTCGCTGCCGACAGAAGTGGTGGAAGCGGAGACACTCAATGGTTTCAAGGGGAGACTGGATAGGCACTTGAGGGAATTAAACTTGCAGGGCTACAGGGATAGAGCGGTGGAATGGGACTGACTGGATTGTTCTACAGAGAGCCGGCACGGACTCGATGGGCCGAATGGCCTCCTTCTGTGCCGTTCTCACTCTATGACTCTATCATAACCCCATATAATTTTGAACACTCATGTCAAATCTCCCCATAACCACCTCTGCTCTAAAGAGAACAACCCCAGCTTCTCTAGTCTCTCCATATAATTGAAATCCCTCATCCCTGGTACCATTCTAGTAAATCTCCTCTGTACCCTCTCCAAGGCCTTGACAGCCTTCCTAAAGTGTGGTGCCCCAAATTGAACATGGCACTCCAGCTGAGGTCTAACCAGTGATTTATAAAGATTTAGCATAATTTGTCAGTCATAAATGTTGACTCTTATTTGACTGCTGTACTTCAAGTACTGTACAATTAATTATTTTTGTAGTGCCATGACTGTTATGTAGTCAAACATTATAGCCACTCTGTACCAGCAACATCTCGCATGAGATAAATGGCCAGCTAATTTTTTTTGGTGGTATCAAATGAGGAAGGAAAGTTGGCCAGGAAACTGGTAGAGTTCCCTGCTTTTTTTAGAATAGTGTCTTGGGCGTTTCACATCTGCTTAAACTAGTAGATGGGACCTTTATTTTAGGAAGACCACTGTTTTGTGACAGATGGTTGAATTGAGGTCCAAAGGTGGCATCTGCAGACAGGCTGTCCTGTGTGTGGTAGTGAAAGTGCTCTGCCAAGCTCCTGTACATATTCATGCAGTAAAGCCATTCAGTAGAAACATTCCTCTTCAATCTGGATCCAAGCTGCAACTTGGCACAAGCTAACAGGTTTGACTCGCAATAGGATGACATCATGTCTCCTGCTGCCTGAGAATATGTGCTGGACATCAAAAGCAGACATGAGTCATTTTTTCCCTATTCACACTTTGTAGCAGTCAATCTGTTATAAGTTCTCCTATCAAAAATGGCCTGGTAGCATTGAGCCTCCAAATGTACCTACAGATATAAAAGCCTCTCCCTGTAGCAGTTTGCATCATGTCTGCCCGATGGGATGTTGGTGCAATTTGATGTACATATTTAAACTCTATCGTTGTTGCCTTACTTCCTTTCTTCCCACACACTTCAAAAAAATAGACAAAAGAAAACTGGTGTTTGGCAATCACTGCACTGAAATTGTCATTTCACATATTAGCCATTTAGTTTCTATGGTAAATGTCTGTTAGTGCAACAGACCTTGGACGACTATCTGAGGTTTGACTCGCAGAGTTGCTCAGCACAGTGGCTGTTGTAAATTTGATATCTGTGTCCATACATGGCACTTCAGAAAACAGTTCAATTTCAATTAATTTCAATAGGTTGTACTCTATAAATGGGCCTTCACACAGATTTGACGCGGGGGCGGAGAGAGAGAGAGAATTTCCTTCTGCACCGTGCAACAAAATTGTAAACCTGTTTATAAATTTTGTTACACCGAGGACATCTGCTCCCATTGTTGTTTCATGCTTTTTGTCATCTTCAGACTCGACTATTCCAACGCTCTCCTGGCCGGCCTCCCATCTTCCATGCTCCGTAAACCAGAGCTCATCCAAAACTCTGCTGCCATATTCTAACTTGTACCAAGTTCCGTTGATCCATCACCTCTGCGTTCAATGGCTTACATTGGCTCCTGGTCCGGCAACGCCTCGATTTTAAAATGCTCATCTTTGTGTTTAAATCCCTCATGGCTTGCTCCTCACTATCTCTCTAACCTTCTCCAGCCCTACAACCCCCCCTCCCCAAATTCTGTACCTCTGACTCTGGCCTCTTGTGTGTCACCCCCTCCCCCCCCCACCACCATTAGCAGCTGTACCTTCAGTAACCTGCACTCTGGAAATCCCTCCCTAAGCCCCCTACCTCTCTCACACCCTTTCCTCCTTGAAGATCCTCCTTAGACCAAGCTTTTGTTTACCCCACTTAATATCTCCTCCTTCTGTTCAGTGTCCATTTGATTTTTTTGATTACACCTCTGTGAAGCACCTTGGGGCATTTTTCTACATTAAAGGCACTAGATAAATGCAATTTGTTTTGATTACCCCCATATCAAATAAAAAAAGCTGAGAACTTCAAGCCTTTTTACCAAAACTGACATTTAAAATTGATGTTTCATAGCACCTGTTCATTACTATTATATTATTATAGGAATTAGGATTTATCACAGGAAATACAAAATCCTTGAGTTCTTTCTTGAAAATGAAACATACCAGCTGGCATGTGGCGTTTGATACTGGCATGGCATTTCCAAGTACTGCTTTATTTTTTAATCTTGTAGGGTTTACCCTTTGATTTATTTGCACTTGGTGATGGGTGGGTATTTTTGTGATCAGTGAGGCTGAATGTTGTTTGGTGCACAGGCAGATGTGTATGATGTACAGCTGCTTATTGTCGGTGTTACCACATAGTACAGTGGCCTGGTCTGGTGAGGAGGTGCAGCAACAACCTGAAGGTTACTGGGTGTTCTGCCTGATCACTTTAAAGATTCTGAGGACTGCACAAACACTTAAGCCACCAAAAGAAAAATAATAACAGATTTCTGTTTTCCTTAAGTTTACCAAATTCTGCGATATGCTGGTCTCAGATTATCCAGCTGAACCATACAGAACAGAAAGGTTTGGAGTATGATCTGTGGGTTATGCTGGATTAATTAGTTGAAATCAGCGGGTGTTGGGGGGCTGGTAACAGCACTACAATTTGCCTTAGCACCTTGGGCTAGGGAGGGAGTAATTGGGCTTGTTGCAAAACCTCACAAAACTAACAAAAGCCCAGTTGAGGAGATTGTAGGATCACCCTTCACAGAAGCCCGGATTGGGCGATCCTGGATTGCCACCAAACTGTTTGTTGATCCCGAGGCTGATGACAACAGACATGTTCATGGTGTGCAGTGTGAGTCTCTTTAAGACCATGCCAATTAAGTTCTCTTGCTCAGCGAAGCACTTCCTCATTATCCTAGGATGTGAAGATGAACTAGAAGGTGGCCAAAACCTTAAAATGAGGGTCTCAAGAAACAGAAATGGTGAACAAACGGCAACTGCCCCTCTCTTGTCATTCTGGTGATCTAGGAACAGGAGTAAGCCATTCAGCCCCTCGAGCCTGTTCTGCCATTCAGTTAGATCGTGGCTGATCTGTATCTTAACTCCATTTACCCGCCTTGGTTTTGTAACCCTCAATTCCCTTGCCTAACAAAAACTTGTTTCACAAGTTGGGCTTCCCCTCCAAAAGGAACAACCCAGCCTTTTGCCATTCAACATGTTTTCTTATAACTATTGTAAAAACTGAAATTTTTTAACTCAAATTATTGAACCGAACTATAAAATACATTAGCTTTATTTTGCAAGTAAATATATATTGTAATTTACATTTCTTGCATAAATGTTGCTGCTGTCCTCAGAAATTTTTTAATTCATTTTGAATAAACTTCACATTTCCAAACTAAAGTGCAACTTTTCAGAACTAAATATTTTCCAGATCAACATTTCCCTGCTCACAACTGCCTCTTGTAATCATGTGAGGGCATGTCTATGACACTAACTGTAGCTGCTGCATGCTGGAAGCAAAGCAATTGGAAAAGTAAGAACTATTAAGTATCCCAATGTAACTGTAAAGGTGCGTATTTTTCCTCACTGGCCTTCGTTACAAAGATGACCAACACTACTATATATGTGAGTAATGGGAGTGGGTGTGGCATGCCGTGTAATGTTCTTGCTACAGGAGATTTGTTGCAGGCTTGTCTTGTATGGTTATGGGTATTGTCAAGACTTGTCATTCCTACTAGCACTCTAAACATTTGTCATTTCTCCTTACTCAATTTATTGTAGCACAGGCCAATAATGAAATCAAATGTGGCAATAAATCTCCCCTCTCCCAAAATAAAATATACACAGTAGTGTAAAAAGTTCTGGGAGAGAAAAATGAATTTAATGCTAAAATGTTGGTCTGTCCAAGTGTACGCTTAATTGTCTTAAGATCTTTTTTGGACTGCTTTCAAACATACTCCTGTTAAGAGTGAGTTTGAATGATTTTTTGTGAGATCTGACACAATATGGACAGATAGTCTGTCTCTTTTGGCTCTTCACCTTATGCAAGTGGCTTTGCTTCAGATGAGCTAATCTGGATTGGCAGCAACAGTAATGTCAGTGCAGGACTGTTACTGCCATAGGTTTTGATGTTTGTTTATCAAAAATGGGATTGAATTCTCAGCCAGTGCAATACAGCTCTGTGCTTTCACACTAAAAAAGATTTCACTGGTACCAAATGAACAGATCAAGAAGTAATGCACTGGATTGGGAAAGTTGGATCTGGTCTGTGTGCATGTTCTTAAAAAAAATTTGTAAAAACTAAATGGGTGTTTTTTTTGTCACCAATGCCTTCTAACTTTCAGTAACACACAAACTGATTCATTTGATTCCTACTGCCATTAGCAATGCCTACAAACAGAAATTTGTATTGGGTGTTCCCACAATATGACCCCAATTGTAATAATTGTACACTTTGTTAAAGTGAGTTAAATGCTAGTTGGAAGACTCAAATGCCAAGTCTTGATTGTTGGTACTAACCTTTGTATTCCTAGTTTGCGAACAGAGAACCAGTGAATGAGCATTCTTCTTTCCTCTGGTCAGTATCCTTGCTAGTTGCAGTTTAATAGTCTAATTGATGTTCTAGGTGTTTCAGGGCCGCCTGGATATCCTAGCTGTATCGACGATCCAAGCTTTGACTGCAGTGATGCACAAATCCCCAGCTGCTAAGGTAAGCTTTGTTTATAGGAGTATCGAAGAGAAAAACCCAACACAAACTCAGATTTGAATGACTTAAATTTTAAAAAATTGCTTTTTAACGCACAATTTTTCTCAGAATAGCTTTGTTGCCTGATTTGTTTACTGGCTGGGACTGGGAACGGGAGAGACAATCATAGAATGATACAGCACAGAAGGAGGCCATTCTGCCCATCTTGCCTGTACTGGCTCTTTGAAAGTCATGGGATGGGGAAGTTATGTCCTCGTAAGATCCAGCAGGCACTGAGAGGACAGGTAGGCGATGGACATGAGAGGCTGGGGACCATGCTATTTCGCTTCGTTTGCTGTGCAAAGGTGCCTGGCCTCCACTCTGTTTTCTGTTCTCATGAAAGGATCGCTGAGATTGGGGAATCGAGGCTGCAATTTCACAGCTTATTACTCCATTACATTGAGCTTTGGACTCCATTGTACTGTTTACACACATTTCTGAGTTTTCTGCAGAGGGCACCATACAGTGAGGGAACCTTTTTTAATAATGCAAAAGAAAAAGGAATAATGAGTTTTAATATCAGTTAATGTACTTCAATTATTTTGCATTGAGTTTTTCCATGTTTTTTTAATTCTGAAACCAGGAAGTGTTCAAAGAGCGTATTGGTTACACACAACTGTATGAGGTCCTGAAGACATTGGGCCAGCCATCACGGGACCTGCTGAAGGAGCTGATGAACATGGTGAGGCTCAACATTCGAATTTTGAAGACTTGGGGTGTTGCAAGGGCTGATGCTGACTTCCAAAACTTCTTTCACAGGTGTTGAATTGCATGGTACCAATGTGACCATTTTATCAGTTGAACTCCTGTACCCTCCAGTGTTATTGAAACTTATTGTAATATGAGTTTTGGTGAAGAGGCTGTCTAATTCTTTATCGCTACCCGCTCACTTTTGCTCTTGATTATATTTTTGGCAGTGTTTGCAAGTAGATTCTGAAATAACGCTACCTTTTTCTATGGTCTTTCCTCTATGGATTTCTTGGTCTTTCTCTGATACTGTCAATGAACTGTCTCTCTCAACAACAACAGCAACTTGTATTTACAGGAAACTTTCATTTATCCGGAGGTTAAATGTCCGGAAAGCTCTATCTACCGGCAAAATTCAGGAGTCGGTTCAGATAATGTTTTTTCTTTTCGTTGCTTCTTTTCTCCAGTCCTGGCTCTGCAAGCGTCTCTGTAGCTAAGCAACAGCTTCAGCTAGACGCTTGCAAGCTGCGCTGACTGTTTTGAAGCTGTTGCTAAGCAACAGGGTTTGTTGCTTCACACGGAGCTCTGAGCTCCGTATGTTTTAACATTAGCACTGGTTTCTACGGCAGTTTTGATCTAATGGCAGTTTTGATCTAACGGCACCAGCTCGGTCCCGTCGGTGCCGGATACCAGAAAGTTTCCTGTATATAGTGCCTTTAGCATTCCAAAGCACTGCACAGGGGCGTAATTTGACACCGAGCCACATAAGGCGATATTAGGGACGATGACCAAAAGCTTGGTCAAAGAGGTAGGTTTTAAGGAGCATCTTGAAGGAGGAAAGAGAGGTTTAGGGAGGGAATTCCAGAGCTTCAGACCTTGGCACCTGAAGGCACGGCCATCAATGATGGAGCAATTAAAATTGGAGATGCTCAAAAGGCCAGACTTAGAGGAGTGCAGGTATCTCTGAGGGTTGTAGAACTGGAGGAGATTACAGAGATATGGAGGGGCGAGGCCATGGAGAGATTTGAAACCAAAGATGAGAATTTTAAAATTGAGGCGTTGTTTAACCGGGAGGTCAGCGAGCACAGGGATGGGTGAATGGGACTTGGTGCGAGTTAGGACACGGGCAGCAGAGTTTTGGATGAGCTCAAGTTTACGCCGGGTAGAAAATGGGAGGCTGGCCAGGAGTGCATTGGAATAGTCAAGTCTAGGGGTAACAAAGGCATGGATGAGCATCCTTTAAGATGCTCCTTTAAAATCTACCTCTTTGACAAGCTTTTGGTCACCTGTCCTAATATATCTATGTGGCTCTGTGTCAAATTTTGTCTGATAACGTTCCTGTGAAGTGCTTTGGGATGGTTTACTACATTGAAGGCGCTATATAAATGCAAGTTGTTGTTGTTGTTTATTACTCAGTCTACATGCGATAAACTTGTTTAGATGCTTAAGGGAAGGATCCAGCCCATGTTCTCCTCCTTCTCCGCACCCCCCCCCCCATCTCCAACTTGCAAGTCCAGCTTTGTATATTGAGGTTGCCGCCCATGTAAAAACATTTCCCATTTTGATCATGATAACATCGGAATCAACAATCCTTCAATATAGAGATTGCCATACATCAACTATTTGGGCAAAATAGCAATTGGATTGTCATGGCATGAGTCACTGACACAATTAAGACCCAAAATACCACAAATATAGTAACATACTCATTACAAAAAGGTAATAGGTACAAAGAAACCCTTTCAACTTTGCAATGTCGATGAGGGAGTTTAAATTACTTGTTCTAAACTGCTTTGAGCTTTGATTTCAGTTTAACATAAGAGCTCTTTTGAGATTAGTCACTCAAGTATTTTTTTATGGGATGTGGGTGTCGTTGGCAAAGCCAGCATTTATTGCCCATCCCAAATTGCTTTTGAGAAGGTGGTGGTGAGCCGCCGCCTTGAACCGCTGCAGTCTGTGTGGTGAAGGTACTCCCACAGTGCTGTTAGGCAGGGAGTTCCAGGATTTTGACCCAGCGACGATGAAGGATCGGCGATATACTTCTAAGTCAAAATATTTTAAATTGGTAACTGAATCCATTGGTTAAAATGAAGCAAAAACTCTGAGCAACAGTTGAATATCTCATTTACCCCCTCCTCTGTCGAAAGCCCAATCTGAATAATGTGGGCTCCTTTTATGATCCACTCTCATCTGCTAGAGAAGAAAGTAGTTATGTCCCAGCCGGATTTATTCTTTAAGGATGCCGATTCATTCTGAATGTTACAGGTTGGTGATGATGCATTTACCAATGCCCTTCAGTCTCCTCTTATTTCTGTGTGCAGTGCTTTAAAATAGGCAGCATCATAGGGGAAATAAAACTCTCCCTATTCAATGCAACACCCACCCCCACTTTGGTCTAATTTGTTGCATTATTTTCTGCTTGCAGGCTGTTGAAGGTGAACATACCTCTGTTGGGATGCTGGGGATCAGCAATGTCCAACCCCTTCTACTACTCATCCAGTGGCTTCCAGAGCTGGACTCTTTTGAGCTACAAATCTTTGTTTCTGATTGGCTGAAGAGGATATGCTGCATCAACCGTCAAAGCCGCACATTCTGCGTAAATGCCAGCATAGTGAACCGTATTCTGGTGACCTTGAACTGTCACGATAGACTACACCGTACATGTGCGGAAAATCTGATTGGACTGCTAGGGTCTTTAGGCAGCCAGTCATTGAGCTCAGGGGAGATCTTGCAGTTGATGAGATTATTGAGGACAGATGACCCTAAACAGGCCCATCCCTATGTGGTTCCTGTGACATGTGCAATACTGGGCATAGCCCGGAAACAGGGCTTAGATAATGCACTACAGTACTTTAACCTGTCCCACAGCATGGCGGGAATCATGGTGCCCACTATTCAACGTTGGCCTGGCTATGCCTTTAGCTTCTATGCATGGCTGTGTCTTGATCAGGGACAAGAGACCAGTGGAATCTTTGGGAAAGGAAGCAAGAGGAAACAGCTGTACAGGTAGGACAAAAACAATTCAGTCGTAAAAATGGGAGAATTTGTTTTCTCTCAAGGTTGAACTGGTTCAAAATTTCACTGTGCAGTTGCCACCCCCCCACCCCCAAGATATTGCTTGTCATTCTATAAGAATGGGCAGCTCAGACACTGTGGCCCCACCATGCTTTGAGACGAGAGTTGCCAACCCTCCAGGATTGTCCTGGAGTTTCCAAGAATTTAAGATTAATTTCTTGGACATAGCTGCCAGCAACCTGGGAGAAAAATCATAAGCACATTAAAAAAAAACTTTTGTTTTTTCCATTTTCTTTGAACATTTTTGTTTATTAGTTATAAAAGTATTGGAAATGGGGGAATAAGGCTGTTTTACTGGGTAGGGCGGTTGGAATAGGAGATCAGGTGATAAAAGCTCCAGGAATATGTCCGACCAGAGTTGGTAACCCTATCTGTGATGCATGGAACAGACTCCCAACAGGCAGACTATTGATTTAGTACCTGGATTAAGATGTTTAATCTGGATTGACTCCAGAGCATTGCTTCTTGCAATGGAGTTTTTTTTTACTCTGTAGCAAATCTGGATTTTAGATGAGGGAGCAGTGAGATGAACCTCTGGTTGTATTCCGTAGTTAAAATATCACATTACGGTCTGCTGTTTTAATTCAACATAGCCAGAACCTTCGTATTCAGGAATTTCAATAATTCCACTGTTTCCCAGCAACTAGAATTATTTTTTCCATCAACTGAAATGCTTTCTGGTATTTTAATAATGTTTTTCCTATTGAATTATAGCGCACTACCCTAGTATTAAGCTTCATAATCATTGAGTGTTTCATGAATCATTCCTTGTAAGTCGTAGAATTTATCAATTGCCAATTATTTGTCAGGGTGAATATCCTTTGCCAATAAATGACAGAAAACTTGTTAGCAGCTATTTCAGCACAATAATAGATGGAAAATTGAATAAACCCCATAAAGTTAACAGTACAGATTACATTAAAATAAAACACACCCTTGAGCGGTACTGTCTCCAGCAGGGGATAGTCAGGGAGGAAGTTTTAATCCAATTAGTGATTCAGAATTATTTCTGGAACAACGGAATCCTGAAGGTGACTACAAGCAAATCCTCTTCATCCATGAGAAAGATTGCAGATTGGAATCATCCCCAATATCCCTGTTGCTCTCACTATGTATAGTGGAGTTTATATTGGGGGTTTTATTGCATTGTAAGTTTATTTGGAGAAGCAAGACTTTCAAAGTGAACTTTGTGCGCAGCCAATACTGAAGGATTAACAACTGCTTCAAGTTTAGGAAGTGAATGATGATTGCTGGTAAATAATAGTTTATAGTTATATATAAGTAGCAGACTGTAATTGCACACTTCAGATAAGTATTATAATCTAGTTAAACTTTGCAGCTATGGTTTATGATATTCAATATATTTCCTGCACCTTTGGTGCATGATCTGGATTAATTTCCGGCTTTGGGGTTGCTCTGGGTATTGATGATTTCTGATTTCCGAGTATAGTTGAACAATAAACATTAAGTTTAAGCCATAATATAAACAGAAAATGCTGGAACTACTCAGCAAGCCAGGCAGCATCTGCAGAGAGAGAAACAAAGTTAACATTTCAGGTCTGTGACCCTTCGTCAGAACTTGAAAAGGTTACAGATGTAAAGGGTAGTAATCAAGTACAGGTGCAGGGAAAGGGGGAGGAGGGGAGGAAAGAACAAAATGGCAGGCCTGTGATAGGGTGGATGGCAGGAGTGATTTCAATGATGAATGGGATGGTGGGGCAAAGCAAAAGAGGGTAGCAATAGGACAAGTAAAGAAACAAAAGATGGGACTAGAGGAGGCGTAAATGGGAATGGCAGAATCATGAGCTGCCATCTGAAAAAATGGGAGGAGTGGTTATGATCTGAAATTGTTGAACTCGATGTTGAGTCTGGAAGGTTGTAAAGGGCCTAAAGGAAAGATGAGGTGCTGTTCCTCGAACTTCCATTGAGCTTCATTGGAACAGTGTAGGAGGCCGAGGACAGAGAATTAAAATGACAGGTGACTGGAAGCTCAGGGTCACGGTTGCGGACTGAACGGAGGTGTTCATCAAAGCAAAAATCAAATCAAATCAACTTTTATTGTCATTGTTAGTGCACAAGTGCAGTACAACGAAATGTAGGCTTGCGGCTCCCGAGAGTGTACATTTAGATTAAGACATTTAAACATTCAACATACATTTGGCTTGTAATACATTAACATAAACATAACCATAATAAAGTGCATTGGCAGATGTGCAGGCTTTAGAGTTTATTTGTGGAGTTCAGTAGGATGACAGCCCTGGGAAAGAAGCTGTTCCTAAATCTGGTCGTTCGGGTGCGAATGCATCTGTAGCGTCTCCCAGATGGCAGGAGGGCGAACAGACTGTGGCTGGGGTGGGTAGGGTCTTTGATGATGGACCGTGATCTCCGTAAACAGCGTTTCTGGTATATGTGCTCTATGGTCGGTAGCCGGGTGCCGGTAATGCGTTGGGCAGTTTTGACTACCCGCTGCAGGGCTTTCCGGTCATAGTAGCTACAGCTGCCATACCATACTGTGATACAGTTCGTCAGGATGCTCTCTATTGTGCAGCGGTAAAAGTTAGAGAGGATCAGGGGTGACAGGTTACATCCCTTCAGCCTCCTTAGGAAATATAGGCGCTGCTGGGCCTTCTTCACCAGAGAGGAGGTATTGAGGGACCAGGAGAGGTCTTCCGTGATGTGAACTCCGAGGAACTTAAAGCTGTCCACCCTTTCCACCACAGCCCCATTGATGTGGATGGGGGTGTGACTTCCGCCTTTAGACTTCCTGAAGTCCACAATGATTTCTTTGGTTTTCTTGATGTTAAGGGCCAGGTTGTTATCGGCGCACCACTTCACGAGATGCTGGACCTCCTCCCTGTAGGCTGACTCATCGTTGTTGGTGATCTGGCCTACTACCGTGGTATCATCCGCAAACTTGATGATGGTGTTGGAACCATGAACAGCCACACAGTCGTGGGTGAAGAGGGAGTAGAGGAGGGGGCTCAGCACACATCCTTGTGGGGCCCCCGTGTTCAGGGTCAGCGGGGGGGAGGTGTGGTTACCTAATTTGACAGACTGGGGTCTGTTTGTTAGGAAGTCCAGGGTCCAGTTGCAGAGGGAAGTGTTCAGGCCAAGAGTTTGGAGTTTGGTGGCCAGCTTGTTGGGGACGATAGTGTTGAATGCTGAGCTGGAGTCTATGGACAGCATTCTGATGTAGGTCTCCTTACCATCTAAGTGATTCAGTGCCGAGTGTAGAGCAGTTTTGATTGCATCCTCCGTTGATCTGTTTGCACGATAGGCAAACTGGTGTTGGTCAAGAGAGGCGGGAACACTGGCTTTGATGTGAGCCAGGACCAGTCTCTCGAAACACTTCATTATGATGGGTGGGAGTGCGACAGGTCGATAGTCGTTCAGGCACGTCACAGCCGTTTGTTTTGGCACAGGAATAATGGTAGCGGTCTTGAAGCATGTAGAGACTACTGCCTGGGCCAATGACAGATTGAAGATGGCGGTGAAGACATCAGCCAGCTGATCACATTCCTTGAGTAACCGTCCAGGGATGCTATCCGGTCCAGCAGCCTTTCGTGTGTTCACTCCGCGTAGAACACCCTTTACGTCGGAGGTCGACAGAGTGAGCACCTGGTCTTCCGGGGGTGGCAAGGCTTTGGTAGCCAGCTCCCTGTTGTCCCTGTCGAAGCGAGCGTAGAAGTTGTTAAGCTCCTCCGGAAAGGAGGCATCGCTAACCGGGGGGGCTGGTGTTTTTGCCCTTGTAGTCAGTGATGGACTGGATGCCTTGCCACATGCGCCGGGGGTCCGAGTTGTTGTGGAAATGATCCTCTATCCGCAGTGTCTGTTTCCTTTTGGCAGTCCTGATCGCCTTTTTTAGGTTGGTCCTAGCTGCACTGTAAGCCGCCACGTCGCCAGATTTAAATGCTGCGTCGCATGCTTTCAACAGTGAGCGGACCTCTCCGTTCATCCAGGGTTTCTGGTTGGGGTATGCCCTGATATTTTTATGGGTCGTGACGACCTCGACGCAGCTGTTAATGTAGAATAGCACTGTGGATGCGTATTCCTCGATGTCATTATGGGCAAACATGCCCCAATCAGTGCGTTCGAAGCAATCCTGAAGCTCCGACACTGCCCCCTCTGGCTATACTTTCACTGCTCTCACTGATGTTCTCCCTCTTTTGATGAGCGGTTTGTATGCCGGGGCTAGAAACAGAGAGAGGTGGTCAGACTTCCCAAGGTGGGGGCAGGGAATGGCCTTATAAGCGTCTACAATGCTCGTGTAGACTTGATCCAGAGTGTTCTCCCCTCTTGTGGGGCAGGAAACATTCTGGTGGAATTTCGGTAGTACAGTTTTTAGGTTTATGTGATTGAAGTCCCCCGCGACGATAAAAGCTCCGTCTGGGTGCGCAGTTTGTTGTTCGCTGATGGCCCTGTAGAGGTCCTTCAGTGCTAGTTTGGCATTAGCGTGTGGTGGGATGTAGACCGCAGTGATGATAACAGCCGTGAATTCCCGAGGCAGGTAGAAGGGTCTGCACCTTACCATGAGGAATTCCAAATCAGCCGAGCAGGATCTATCGATTATGTCCGTGTTAGTGCACCAGGCATTGTTAGTGTAAATGCACAAACCGCCTCCCTTGCTCTTACCGGAGTCTGCAGTTCTGTCAGCGCAGAAGACCGTGCATCCTTCTAGTTGGATGGTGGTGTCAGGGATGCCGTTGTTCAGCCAGGTCTCTGTGACGATCATGGCGCAGCATTCCTTTGTCCTTTTCTGTGTGGAGAGATCCAGTTTGATCTCATCCATTTTGTTTTCTAGTGACCTGACGTTGGCCAGGAAAATACTTGGGAGGGAGGGTTTGTGTGGGGCCCTCTTCAGCCTGTTTTGGATACCGGCCCTCTTACCCCGCTTCTGCTTGCGTTCCCTGCGCAGTCTGCGCCGACTTCCAGTTGGGGAAGGACACCACGCTGGTCCCGGGGGTCGGGCGATGTCGGGAGGCAGATCGATGTCGCCGAGTGTGAGCCGTACGCAGTCGGCCCCGATGTCTAGGAGCGTCTGCCGGCTGTACGGTAGGTCTGCCCTCAATTCCCGTATCAGCAGAGTCCAGAAGAGACTCAGAAGGAGGGTGAAAACGCTCAGTCTCGGGAGAGACAAAGCTGCTGCGTCCGCTGCGCCGCCATCTTAAGTTACACACGCCATCTTAAGTTACACAAAGCAGTCACCCAATCTGCGTTTGGTAACTTTGAGCCTCTACCCTCTTCTGGGGGCGGGAGGTTGCGGGCTGGGGGGGAGCGGAGGGGGTGGTGCTATCACTGGAAAAATATCTCTTCTCGTTAGAGAAGACCTCTAAAGATAGCTCATCAGAAATCATTGTCCTCTCAGAAACAATGTTATGTTTTCTCTTGGTCCCGAAAAACAAATCCGAGATGAAATTGCATCCATCATCAGCCAGTCCAGCTCCCGGACATTTGAGTACAAGCTGTTTAACTAGAGTTTATGCTGTGTTGGTGTATTCTTTTCTCATTTGTTTCTGTATTTTGTAGGCTATTTTAGTTTTTACACAAAGCCCAAAGGAATTTTATTAAATAGTAATAGAAACAGAAAATGCTGGAAATACTCCAGACGAATGGTCATCGACCTGAAACATTAACTCTGTTTCTCTCTCCACAGATTCTGTCTGATCTGAGTATTTCCAGCATTTTCTGTTTCTATTTCAGAGTTCCAGCATCTGCAGTATTTTTCTTTCTTCTTAAATAGTATTTAGTTTTTTAAATTGGCTGCTTTGAAGTGGTATTTATGTGTATTGTGTTTGGAAGTAAAAGAGAACTCTAACTGCAGACTTGTGTCTGAAAGCTTGTTCTATAAATACAATACAAGTAACTTCCTCCAGTGGTGAAACTTGTGCGTAACCTGTGGGTTTTATTTATAAAGATGGTGCAATACCCTTTCCACAGGGCGATGAGACCAGAGAGCACTGTGAAAAATTTATTTTTATTTACAAGTAGAGATACATTTTCCATTTGATTGCTGGGATTTACCGTGTTCAGTTTATCAGAGGTGTGTCCGGTACCGAGCTGGGATTTAGTGTATTCGGTGTATAGGAGGTGTCCTGCACTGAGCCGGGATTTAGTGTATTCGGTGTATAGGAGGTGTCCGGTACCGAGCCAGGATTTAGTGTATTCGGTGTATAGGAGGTGTCCGGCACCGAGCCGGGATTTAGTGTATTCGGTGTGTAGGAGGTGTCCGGTACCGAGCCAGGATTTAGTGTATTCGGTGTACAGGAGGTGTCCGGTACCGAGCTGGGATTTAGTGTATTCGGTGTATAGGAGGTGTCCTGCACTGAGCCGGGATTTAGTGTATTCGGTGTATAGGAGGTGTCCGGCACCGAGCCGGGATTTAGTGTATTCGGTGTGTAGGAGGTGTCCGGTACCGAGCCGGGATTTAGTGTATTCGGTGTGTAGGAGGTGTCCGGTACCGAGCCGGGATTTAGTGTAGGAGGTGTCCGGTACCGAGACGGGATTTAGTGTATTCGGTGTGTAGGAGGTGTCCGGTACCGAGCCAGAATTTAGTGTATTCGGTGTACAGGAGGTGTCCGGTACCGAGCCGGGATTTAGTGTATTTGGTGTATAGGAGGTGTCCGGCACCGAGCCGGGATTTAGTGTATTCGGTGTGTAGGAGGTGCCCGGCACCGAGCCGGGATTTAGTGTATTCGGTGTGTAGGAGGTGTCCGGTACCGAGCCAGAATTTAGTGTATTCGGTGTACAGGAGGTGTCCGGTACCGAGCCGGGATTTAGTGTATTTGGTGTATAGGAGGTGTCCGGCACCGAGCTGGGATTTAGTGTATTCGGTGTGTAGGAGGTGTCCGGTACCGAGCCGGGATTTAGTGTATTCGGTGTGTAGGAGGTGTCCGGTACCGAGCCGGGATTTATTGTAGGAGGTGTCCGGTACCGAGCCGGGATTTAGTGTATTCGGTGTATAGGAGGTGCCCGGCACCGAGCCGGGATTTATTGTAGGAGGTGCCCGGCACCGAGCCGGGATTTAGTGTATTCGGTGTGTAGGAGGTGTCCGGTACCGAGCCGGGATTTAGTGTATTCGGTGTACAGGAGGTGTCCGGTACCGAGCCGGGATTTAGTGTATTCGGTGTGTAGGAGGTGTCCGGCACCGAGCCGGGATTTAGTGTATTCGGTGTATAGGAGGTGTCCGGTACCGAACCGGGATTTAGTGTATTCGGTGTGTAGGTGGTGTCCGGTACCGAGCCGGGATTTAGTGTATTCGATGTACAGGAGGTGTCCGGTACTGAGCCGGGATTTAGTGTATTCGGTATATAGGAGGTGTCCGGTACCGAGCTGGGATTTAGTGTATTCGGTGTGTAGGAGGTGTCCGGTACCGAGCCAGGATTTAGTGTATTCGGTGTATAGGAGGTGTCCGGTACCGAGCTGGGATTTAGTGTATTCGGTGTATAGGAGGTGTCCGGTACCGAGCCAGGATTTAGTGTATTCGGTGTATAGGAGGTGTCCGGTACCGAGCCGGGATTTACCGTGTTCAGTTTATTGGAGTTGTGTGGTACTGAGCTGGGATTTACTATGCTGAGTATATAGTAGTTGACTGATCCTGAGCTGGGAAATACTCTGCTCCGTATGATCTGAAAGTCAGCTCATTGGAGGGATCCTATGGATGTTCACGTTTGTGTCAGAAGAGCACAAAGCACAATTTATTGCCTTGAACTCGATGCCAGTTGGTTGCTCTTGATATTCTTGATTGGTTTCTTTGGTTTGGTTTTATTTATTTGCAGTATGTAGAGTGATGCAACATAGGGAAAGGATAATAATTTTTTTTAATGATTTACTACCTGAAAATACTGTTACTTGGATTTCAGTGAAGCGCAGTAGTAGATTACACAAACTAGGGTTGTATTCCCTGGAATTTAGAAGGTTAAGGGGTGATTTGATCAAAGTTTTCAAGATATTAAGGGGAAACAATAGGGTTGATAGAGAGAAACTATTTCTGCTGGTTGGGGAGTCCAGGACTTAGGGGACATAGCCTAAGTATTAGAGCCAGGCCTTTCAGGAGTGAAGTTAGGAAACACTTCCACACGCAAAGGATGGTAGAAGTTTGGAACTCTTCCACAAACGACAGTTGATGCTAGGTCAAAATTTAATTTTAAATCTGAGATTGATAGATTTTGGTTAACCAAATTTATTCAGGGATATGGGGCAAAGGCGGGTATACGGAGTTAGGTTGCAGATCAACCATGATCTCATCGAATGGCGGAATAGGCTCAAGGGGCTCAATGGCCTACTCTTCCTATGTTCTTAGTGGGTGTGTGAAGTTATCCAACACTGAAAAATGCCGAGCTGTACACTTGAACTATTGGTGGTCATTCCAAACTTGGTTGTGCCTGGAGGAGAGGTTTGAAACTGTAATGAAGTATAGATGATTACTGCTCTCCTTATGGTGCTGGTAGTGGAGCAAGTTTGAAGTTGCTATTTAAGAGCATCATGTATGTAAGGCATATATTGGTACAGCATTGAAGTGTTTCTCTGTGATTTTGTTTTTATGTGGGATGTTGCTAAATAAGCTGAGTGCTTTCAATTTCTGTTCTGCAGTAGATATTCTCTTGGATTCAGCGTACTGAACACTCGCATAAGCAGTCTCTGCATCTTCTATGATCAGGAGTTTACCTTTATTGCTCAATACGTAGTCAGACAATAGTGTGATCTGGTGGTTGTAAGATTAAACCCATTGTTATGTAAATTAGATACTGGAATCGCACACTTGCCTTCGTGTTTGTTCCATCTTCCAGAAAGCAGATAAATGTTTTTGTGAGATTAGACCAATTGTAAATCAACAAGCTAGTTAATTTACATGTAATATTTGAATGAATAGAATACAGTTTTCAATTAATTTCAAACTTGTAACACAGAAAATAACAAAGCTCATTACTCTATCCCTGTTAGTGGGCTTCTTCCAGTTTCCAGGCTAGCAAATCTCTGATACTACTGTAGTTGGATATATAATCAAACTCATTGTTTCCACTCCAGATTTCTGCAGTGACTTCTTTAACACAGCTAGACAGGATGCTAAAAACCTGACCCCTGACTCTCGCCCAGCTCTCCATGCCCACTGATTGTCCGGTCAAGTTGCCAATCAAACTTGTTGTTGGCATCCTAGATGTGGGCTCCCGGCAGTCAACCCTCCCTCCCCCCACTCCACTCCATTCCACTGGGTTCAACTGAAGGAAGCCATTCCAACATAATAGATGTGAAATAACAACAGAAAACGCTGGAAAAACTCAGCAGGCCAGGCAGCATCCGTGGAGAGAGAAACAGAGTTATCGTTTCAGGTCTGGGACCCTTCACCAGAACTCTGACAAAAGGTCATCGACCTGAAACGTTAACTCTGTTTCTCTCTCCACGGATGCTGCCTGGCCTGCTGAATTTTTCCAGCGTTTTCTGTTGTTATTTCGGATTTCCAGTATCCGCAGTATTTTGCTGTCATAATAGATGCGAATGTTACTGGAGTGTCTCATGCTGATGTGGTATGGGAGAAATACCACTTCTCCAGCAGTTTGCATCTGATCTGCATTCCCAGAAGCTTGTGCGTTCTGCGGATTTAACCCTTTGTGAGCTGAATTTAACTCAACAGCATCTTAATTTAAACTAAACTGTAATCCCTCAAAGATTTGTGACTGACACCTAGTAACAAAAGTATATAGCATCATAGAAAATGATATTACAGCATGTTTGTTTTTTTCCCAGGAATTAACATGTGCATAGTGGAATTTTTCCACTTGTAAACTAAAGATGCAGAATGCCTTACCTTGCGCGCTTTTTAGTTTTTTCACAGCCAGTGGAACAGGGTTTGAAGCGTTTCTGACCACCTCAGGAGGGCTAGTCGTAGCAGTCTGCACAAAGAAGGAATACATGACTGTGATGCTGCCTGACCACTGCTTCTGTGACTCCCTCTGGGTAAGAGCAAGGACTGAAAGAACTAACGTTATATATTTTGTTACATTGACCCCTGATTAACTGTAACCACAGCTCAACTGCTATACGTTCTCCTACTTCAATTTCAACAGTTTTAAGATGAACAGCCAAACCTTCCGAGATTGGCATTCAGTTTCAATCGATACACCAGCCTGCGTGGTATATCTTTCGATTGTGTCCTTGTTAAAGACAGAAAGAACTTGCATTTATATAGCTCCTTTCATGATCTCAGGACGTCCCAAAAGGCTTCACAGCCAATGAAGTATTAGGAAACGCAGCAGCCAATTTGTGCACAGCAAAGTCCCACAAATAGCAATGTGATGATGACCAGATCATCAGTTTTAGTAATGTTGGTTGAGGGATAAATATTGGCAAGGACACTGGGGCGAACTCCCCTGCTCTTCTTGTAGTGTATGTACCTTGAAGAAGGAACTATATTCTGCAGCCCCTGTATACTGCAGTACCAGTAGTGACCACCCCTGTATATAAGCCTGTGTAGTAACTTTGTATAGTAGTTCCAGTTTGTCTCCATTCAGTAAACACCTGTTATAACCAACTTCTGCAGTCCGTGTCTCAATTACACACGGACATTACATTGGCGACGAACAGATCCGAACTTACCAACAGTTCTGCACCACCTCACGGGGATCCATCCCTGAAGCAAAGTTATTAGAGGTCGAAGCCAGAAGGAAGGAAAAAAAAAAAACAAACAGAAGAAACGGGCGTCAACCGTGGGCAACCGCCCTCTGATTCATCGAATTCGAAGATTTGCAGGAGAGGCTGTCGAGAGCTGGGCTTGGTTATCCAGTCTATGGTGTTCCAGCTAATGGGGCTGGTGGCAGGTAGTACACTGATCCTTCCTGGGCTGCAGCGGGCAAGAGCTCGATCGGGTGGCTTTTCAACGGGGCCGAGCAGCGTTGTCGGGAAGAGGAGAGAGAGAGAGAGGGTGGAGCACACAGGGCACGGCCGGTGCTACGAAGCCGGGCAGCGTACAGACCCGAGAAGAGGGAGGGAAGTGTCCCATAGGGTCTGCTCTGACAATGGGAACAGTAATTAAAATAAAAGAAAAAGAAATTAGAAGCGCAGAAAGCCGCGAGGAGCTGCAGTTTGCCACGGGGACCGCGGAGAGCGGCGTTGGCAGCAGCGTGGGGGGAAGCGCGCGAAGACCATAGGGCGTCGCCATCAAGGCATAAAAACGCCAGCAACAGCGCTGGCAGCAGCGGAAAAGGCAGAAAGCGCGGGAGGCGCCATCTTAATCCAGCGGGGAAGAAGGCAAAGCGCGGGAGGCGCCATTTTGTTCAATCGGGGAAGAAGGCAAAGCGTGGGAGGCGCCATCTTAGATCTCCAAGATGCCGAAGACTGGCAATATCACTGCCTTCGATAATGCAATAGAAGACTGGACCACGTATGTGGAAAGAGTCGAAGTATATTGCAAGGCAAATGAAGTAGCCGATGAGAAAAAGGCATCGGTACTACTAAACTTAATGGGCGCAAAAACGTACGGCCTATTGCGGAACCTGATCACTCCAGTCAAACCGATGGCGAAGAGTTTTAACAAAATTGTTGATATCCTACAGGAACACCTAAATCCTACACCGCTGCTGATAGCAGAAAGATTTAAATTTCACAAGAGAAATCGGCATAAAGATGAGAGCAATGCTGATTACCTTACGGAACTACGCAAGCTATCAAAGCACTGCCAGTTCGGAGCAGGACTGGCAGATATCCTACGGGACAAATTTGTCTGTGGATTCCTGAGTGAAGGAACCCAGAAGAGGTTACTCTCAGAGAAAGAGCTGACGCTAGATAAGGCTTTCAGCGTGGCAGTATCGTACGAAGCAGCAACAAGGGGAGCTGCGGAAATACAGCAAAAGCCACAGGAATACGGCACCCATGAAATGACATGGGGATTTGAAAAATGTTATCGCTGCGGCAGAACAACCCATGACCAGAAGGACTGCTGGCCCAAGGACAAAACATGCAGGCAATGCGGAAAGATAGGACACAGTGCACGAGTTTGCAGGTCCGGGAAGAAGACTAACGACAACAAAAAGACTACTAAGGAACAGTACAGGAAAGTACAAAAGATGACGGACAGTAGATCCGAAGACCAGAAGAGCGATAGTGAATCCGGGAACAAGAGACTAAGCTGTCTCAAACTACACCGTAATCGCAAAAGAGGATCACCGAACCATTTGGGTCACCCTCACGATAGCAGGGTCCCAAGTCAAAATGGAATTGGATACAGGATCAGCCCTGACCGTCATGAATCGACGAGACTACGAGCGGCTATTCTCACACATACCCTTGAAAGACACACCCATTGTCTTGAAGACATATACGGGGCAGAAAGTATACCCCAGAGGGAAAATAAGGGTGCCTGTCGAATACAACGGCAAGGAAATACAGAAATTGTATCTGTACATACTGCAAGATGGTGGACCACCGTTATTGGGACGTGAATGGATCAGAAAGATAAGTTTAGACTGGCACTCCATTCAGGCACTGACGGTGGCTGGTAAAAAGGATGACGACGTCACACCTGGACGATTGTCAAAAATCTTAGCTAACGCTAAAGAGGTATTTCAACAAGGACTGGGAACTCTTAAAGGCATAACCGCCTCGATAAAAATAGAAGAGAATGCAATTCCCAAGTTTTTCAAAGCAAGACCGGTACCGTATGCAATTCGCCCAGCCGTCAAGGCAGAGCTGGAGAATCTGGAGAATGCAGGCGTGTTATCTAAGGTAGACTGGAGCGAGTGGGCGACACCCATCGTTCCTGTCATGAAGAAAACGTTAAACAATAAGTCTGAGGAGCCAAGGAAGGTTCGCATCTGTGGGGACTTCAAGGTGACTGTGAACCCAGTCCTTCACACAGTACAGTATCCTCTTCCGAGGATAGAAGATATTTTCGCCTCACTATCTGGAGGGAAACGTTTTACAAAAATTGACCTAGCGCAAACATATTTGCAGATGGAGGTTGAAGAATCCTCGAGGAAATATCTCACGATAAACACTCACAAAGGCCTTTACCAGTATAATCGACTGGTATTCGGAGTAGCATCAGCTCCGGCTATATGGCAAAGAGCGATGGAACAAGTCCTGCAAGGGATTCCGGGGACTCAGTGTTACTTGGACGACATCCTAGTGACAGGTGAAAATGACAGTGAACACCTTGCCAACCTAGAGCAGGTGCTCACTAGACCAAGACAACATGGGCTATGAGCCAATCGCCCCAAGTGCGAGTTTTTTAAGAAACAAATATTGTATTGTGGCCATGTGATTGATGAAGAGGGGTTACATAAGTCCCCTGACAAAATTGAAGCGGTAGTTAAGGCTCCAGCGCCTGAAAATGTGCCGCAACTGAGGTAATTCCTCGGATTGGTGAATTACTACCATAAGTTTTTGCCGAATTTGTCCACAATTCTGCACCCACTGAACGCCCTGCTACAAACTGGAGTAGCATGGAAATGGAGCGATGAATGTAAGCGGGCCTTTCAGAAGTGTAAAGGCCTGATCACTTCAAGAGAAGTATTGGCTCACTACAACCCATCACGACCGATAAGACTGGCGTGTGATGCGTCTCCCTACGGCGTTGGAGTGGTACTGTCACATAAATTCCTTGATGGTTCAGAGAGGCCGATAGCTTTAGCGTCACGCTCGTTAACTTCAGCCGAGCGTAACTACACCCAGATTGACAGAGAGGCCCTCAGCCTGGTGTGGGGGGTGAAGAAGTTCAATCACTACCTGCACGGACAGAAATTTACTCTACTAACTGATCATCAACCTCTTGTCTCCATTTTCAACTCTAAGAATGCCGTCCCGATAATGACAGCACAACGGCTACAGAGGTGGTCCCTTTTCCTAGGGGCACACCAATATGACATCGAGTACAAAGGAAC
Organism: Somniosus microcephalus; assembly: GCF_052327205.1. Taxonomy (NCBI): domain Eukaryota; kingdom Metazoa; phylum Chordata; class Chondrichthyes; order Squaliformes; family Somniosidae; genus Somniosus; species Somniosus microcephalus. The sequence goes on from NC_140990.1 coordinate 177,194,996, forward strand.
TAAACAGCATAGGAATGTTGATGGATTGTCGCGCCTACCGTTGCCGATGGTGGAAGAAGCACCTGCAGTGGATCCTGTGGTGATATTCCACTTGACCATAGTCGAATGTCTACCTGTGACGAATGCAAACATAGAAAAGGAAACACGAAATGACCCGACACTCTCCAGGGTCTATGATTTAACAGTGAAGGGCTGGCCAGCACATGGCGAACCACTGTTGCCAGCATTCTCGCCGAGAAGAGAACAGCTGTCAGTGTGCCGAGGAACCTTGATGTGTGGATCCAGAGTAGTAATTCCACCCAAATTGAAGGATAGAGTGCTCAATGAGCTTCATGAGGGTCATCTGGGAGGGGTAAAAATGAAGAACTTAGCCAGAGCGTTTGTGTGGTGGCCGGGAATCGATAGAGAAATCGAAGAGATGACCAAGAGCTGTACAGGATGCCAGAAGGTCCAAAACGCCCCACCACAAGCCCCTCTACATCCATGGGAGTGGCCCTCATCTCCATGGCAAAGGGTACACATTGATTTTGCTGGTCCATTTATGGACTCGATGTTTTTAATTGCGGTGGATGCACATTCAAAGTGGCCAGAGGTAATAAAAATGTCCTCAACCACCACAGAAAAACTATCACAGTCTTACGAACCATATTCGCCAGAAACGGGCTGCCTGAACAGATTTGCTCCGACAATGGACCACAGTTTGTGTCTGAAGAGTTCCGGAGGTTCTTAAAGAACAATGGTGTTAAGCATTACACATCCGCCCCATATCATCCAGCCACCAATGGATTGGCTGAGAGGTTCGTTCAAACATTCAAGAAGGCTATCAAGGCAATGTGTAATGAAGACATACCCCTACAACACAAGGTGGATAACTTCTTGTTTGCCTACCGGAATGCGACACATGCGGTTACCAACCAAACTCCAGCCATGATGTTCTTCAATCGAAGACTAAGATGCCGCTTGGATTTGGTTAAGCCAAACATCAGAAGAGATGTGGAGAACAGGCAGTTTCAGAATATGAATGAAAGGCCAACCCCCAGGAGTTTCAAGATAGGTCAACCAGTTTTGGCCCGGGACTACCGCACAGAGAAATGGCAGCCAGGAACGATCTGCACACGGCAAGGACCTCTAATGTATACCGTGGACGTTGGAGAGAGCATTGAAAGACGCCATGCTGACCAGATTCTAGAGTCACTGGAAAACATCAAATCTACACCACGATCCTATACGCCTGGTGATGAAACCGAAGTACCAATTACATCTACCTCAGAATCGGTGATATTGGAAGCAGACGAACCAAACAACGACATTGATCCCGAATCAACTTTGCCAGAAGAACCTGATACCCCAAAGAGGCGTTATCCGGACAGAATCAGGAAGACTCCTCAAAGACTGAATTTATAATTGATTAACTTCAGCTAATGTATATAGCAACTGTAATTGTAAATATGTTATTTAATTATTAATCGAATGTTATGTACTGTTTAGCTAAAAGGGGAGGAATTGTAGTGTATGTACCTTGAAGAAGGAACTATATTCTGCAGCCCCTGTATACTGCAGTACCAGTAGTGACCACCCCGGTATATAAGCCTGTGTAGTAACTTTGTATAGTAGTTCCAGTTTTGTCTCCATTCAGTAAACACCTCTTTTACATCCACCTGAGAGAGGAAAGAGGGGGCCTCGGTTTAAACATCTCATCCAAAAGACTGAACTGTCAGCCTGGATTATGTGCTCGTCTCTGGAGTGGGACTTGAACCCATGACCTTCTGACTTTGAGGCAAGAGCACTACCACGGAGTTACATTCATATTTTGATTCCCAATCTGCACCAGGAGCTATTATAGAGCAGTTGGACTGGAGGTCACTTTGGCATCCTATCCTCCAGTGTCACCGACCAAATGGGTGGTTGAAGGCTGGATTGGTCCTATTGCAGCTGCATTATAGCTAAAACCAGGAGTGATCAAAAATCAGTATGAAACTCATTGCAGAACTTTTCAGCCTACTTAGTAACATGAACTCATCTTCTGGGTCCATAGGCTAAGGTTAATAAGTCGATTTACACGCGTGCGGTTGAGTTGCCCTAACTTGGCAGTCCACCTCCTCATTGGAGTATTAAGATCGTGCATGGAGTGCGAGGGCACAGGTCCTAATCCTCCATTCTGCTAATTGGACTCATGCAAAGGTGAGGCTTTGGTGTCTCTCATGCAGTGATAGAAACATTGGTTGGGGGTGTTGTCGTCAGGTTGCAATCATTTGTCTCTCCAAGGTGGCCAAAGAGGGCATTGGGAGAGGTCTAGAAACAGGATGCCCAGTCCGCCTCCTAGAGACAAAGGCATACAACCTAAAATGTACTTGAGTAAAAACTCATTTTATGTGTGCCCTCCATTGGTGGGTAAATGCCCTTTTTGTTTAAAGGTAATTGGATGCATGCAAGTGTCAACAGAAGTGCTGCAAATGACGCAGTACTTGAATTCTTAAAACTGAGCTGTGATTGTTTCTGTTAACAGCATAGTATAGCTGTGGTACATTTCCCAGCAAAGCGTCCCTTTGGTCAGAGTCTGGTGTACATCTATGTCAATGGTCAGCAGAAGCTCTCCGCACCCCTCAAGTTCCCCACTATGAATGAGGTAAGGTTCTTTTTATAACTGAATAATCTGTTTTCCTTTTACTTCTTGAGGTACTGAAAATGTGTTGCAGTAAGTTTATACTTTAGGTGGTGTGAATAGAGGATTTTCAGTGTGTAGGGCATAGAGAATGGGGAGAATTCTCGGGCACTGTAGAAGGTGTACAGTGAGATTGGGGGCAGGAGCCTGTACAGGGTGCACAGTAGGGAAGGGGGCAGGAATTATAGAGGGTGCACAATGAAACACCCAATTTTAGCATCAAATGAATACCTAAAGTCTGTTGCAAGTGGAGTAAACATTTTGCAGGTGTGAGGTTATTTTATTTTTATTCCACCTGAATTATTTAACACTCCCATACGTCACGTCAGCCACTGTCTCCAGGGGTTACTGGTCACCAGCTGGAATTTCTGATGAATAACAATCAAGCATTAAGTTCACAAACCACCTAAATCTGAAAGTTATACTTTGGCATTTTTTAGAATTTATATAATGCGTAGAAAGACTTGCATTTATATAGCGCCTTTCATGATCTCAGGTCATCCCAGAGTGCTTCACATACAATGAAGTACTTTGTGAAGTGTAGTCATTGTTGTAACGTAGGAAATGCAGCAACCAATTTTGCGCACAGCAAGGTCCCAGAAACAGCAATGTGATAATGATCAGATAATCTGTCGTCTTGAAGTTAATTGAGGGCATGGCACTGGGGACAACTCCCCTGCTGTTCTTTGAAATAGTGGCATAATATCCGTTATGTCCACTTGAGAGGGTAGATGGGGTCTTGTCCAAAAGACGGCACCTCCGACAGTGCAGCACTCCCTCAGTACTGCACTGGAGTGTCATCCTAGATAGAGACCTCAAAATACTAGACTATTAGCAGAGTGCCGACCAATGCATCTGAAACTAAAGTTGCTGGTACCTTATGCATGTATCGTGAAGGTAAGTTTGTTAAAAAGCCTCCACAAGGCAGCTGCTGTGCATACGATAGCAAGGAGGTTCAGTGATCTACCGAATAGTGAAACTCCCACTATAAGTTTGCTGCTGCAAATACTGGCCTCTGTCTAGTTGATGTGTTAATTTCAAGCCTTTGTGCTTCACATGATTTGTATCTTAAGTTGTGTCATCACTGTAACCTTGTTAAATGTTTCCTTCCCACCTCAGCCTTTTACCTCGTGTTGTATTGGATCGGCCGGTCAGAGGACCACTACCCCACCTCCCTCACAAATCCCGGATCCTCCATTCTCATTGTCTATCTCCTCTGGACGGGCATCTCTGAGCGCAATTCTTTCATCGCCAAACTGGAGCGGACTCCTGGGCAAACCAGAGTCGGTGACAAAACTCATTTCGGCGGGAACTCAGGATAGTGAGTGGGGTTCCCCGACTTCACTGGAGGGTCAGCTGGGTTCCGTTCTAGTCTTCCATGATGCACTACAACCCTTTCAAGTGAAGGCTCTGTATTTTGCAGGTGAGCAACAGCTTTCCAGCTAATGATTGTATGTAGCCACCCTCATTAACTTGTTGCATTACCACCAGCACTGCATGCACCTCAGTTGTCTTTTAAAAATAGATCTGTTTTCCAATTTTTGAGATGATCTATCTCATCATAGAATCTTACAGCACTGAATGAGGCCTCCGGCTCTTTGAAAGAGCTATCCAATTAGCCCCTGCTCTTTCCCCATAGCCGTGCAAATTTTTCCGACTCAAGTATATATGCAATTCCCTTTTGAAATTTACTATTGAATCTGCTCCAACCACCCCTTCAGGCAGTGCATTCTAGATCATAACAACTTGCTACGTAAAGAAAACGTTCTCCTCATCTCCCTCCTGGTTCTTTTGCCAATTACCTTAAATCTGTGTCCTCTGGTTACCGACCCTCGTGCCAGTGGAAACAGTTTCTCCTTTCAGCAAAACCTCTCATAATTTTGAACTCCTCTATTAAATCTCTCCTTAACCTTCTCTGCACTAAGGAGAACAGCCCCAGCTTCTCCAGTCCCTCCACATAACCGAAGTCCCTCATCCCTGGGACCATTCTATTAAATCCCCTCCGCACAATCTTCAAGGCCTTGACATCCTTCCTAAAGTGTGGTGCCCAGAATTGGACAAAATACTCCAGCTGAAGTCTTAACCATTGATTTATAAAGGTTTAGCATCACTTCTTTGCTTTTGTACTCTATGCCTCTATTTATAAAGTGCAGGATCCCGTGTGCTTTTTTAACAGCATTAATTTAATCTGTTGACATGTTAGATCATGCAAAATTTATTGGACTTTGCACATGAAAGAATCCTGATTTTTCGGAGCAGCCATATAGCATGTTTAAACTGCTCCAGATGTAAAGCGTTGTATGCAACTGTTTCAGCTGTAAACCAACTGAATTAGGACCAGCATCAGCTGAAGTCTGAAGGTAGTTTACCTGCCCACCTTCTCAGCAAGGCAGAGATTCTAGGAGTGCAACTCAATGTAAAATAAAATTTAAAGTGGACAAGTCTAAAGGTGATAGTTAGTACATTTGATGCACTTCTTTGCTTCATGTTCTAAAATCTTCTGATGGGTCGTTAGTGGAGGAAGGAACAAAGCTTTGTTGTTCTAACTCTGAAATCACACTGCGACTTCTTCATGTTGGTTTGCAGTGACTTGTGATGCTACAGTTGTAGTGTAAAATGCAGCCTAAATTGCTGCACCACATCACAGTGTACGGTTTGTAGCAATTGGAGCATTTTGGTTAATAACGGCAATAATGTCTCTTCAGCATCTACATAGATACTGATGATACATGGTTTCGGACATTTTTCAAACATAAAACTGTATGATTGAATCTCTGCTTGATAATGTTACATTGTAGTTAATTTTATGACCAGATTCTCCCCCCCCCCCCCCCCCAAATGTTGGATATGAACTTCTGAACAGATTACATATGTGAAAATGTAGTGGTCTTTTGCCATTGACAGGCCCAAACTGCATTTCTCCGTTGAAAACTCAGGAGTCGGAACTTACAGACCTCACAAATAAACTACTCCTGCATTACACACCAAAAGTAAGTTGTGTATAAAGCTTATGATCCTACTCTTGGATTGTTAATTTTTTTTTAAAGAGTTTCCTTTTTATTTGCCCACTATCTTTCTCTCCTGAAGCCATTGATTCTGCTGGTGTATGATTCCATAGGCACCAGGCACATTCTGATATCTCACCCAAGTGGCCAGACTTCTTGCATGAGTTGGCAGGCTGTTTGACTGCTGAGGGCATCAAAACTTGAAAAATGTTCTCAGTCACTGTCTACACATGCATATATTCCAGCAGAAATCACTAGAGAATGATGAGGAATGGGAACTTTGGTTGACTTTCCTATCCCTAATCCAGGGTGTTGAGACCAATGTTAGAACTGCTACGGCCCTCCCAGCTGAGATGAGATCATTCACAAACCAAGCTTCAAACTGGAGACCTCTTTTAAAAATTAATTCTTGGGTTATGGGTGCCGCTCGCAAGGCCAGCATTTCTTGTCCATTCCTAGTTTCCCTTGAGAAGGTGGTGGTGAGCCGCCTTCTTGAACCACTGTTGTACGTATGGTGAAGGTACTCCCACTGTGCTGTCAGGTAGGGAGTTCCAGGATTTTGACTCGGCGACGATGAAGGAATGGCGATACATGTCCAAGTTGGGATGATGTGTGATTTGGAGGTGAAGATGTTCCCATGCGCCTGGTACACTTGTCCTTCTAGGTGGTAGTTATCGCGGGTTAGGGAGGTCTGTATGATTCAGCTGGATAAACTCGTTCCATTTCAGGAATTAACCTTATATTATCAATCCTCTGTTTTGGTCGTCCAGGATGGTATAAAACCAACATATCTGCATGTATTAAAAACAAAACATTTTGTTCTTGAAGATGGTTAAAACTGTGCGATTATTTTGATGTACAGTTTTCAAAATCCATATGCTATAATCATTGGCCTTTCTGCATTTTTACAGGCCTGCAAAAGTCCCATCTGCCTTGATTTGTCTCCGAATCTCTTTCACGGGAGATTGACTGGGCATAAAGTTGTCAACTGGGACATTAAGGTATCTCAGTCAGTGTTGGATTGTTGATCATAATTATTATTGAAGAAAGGGGACCGTTATCCTCAAGATAACGATTTTACATTGGAGAAACACACATTCTATAAATCGTTTAAATAATTTTTTTCTCTGCATCAGAAATACTGCAAAATGAGAACGTAAAAGTAATTAATTGGTGCATATGTTAGAACTTTTGAAATTGCATTTTGACATTTTTCCCCAGTTGAAAATTCCTCCAGCCCCCGTACTGCTGTTGCCTTATCTTCTCCTTCAGCTACATGTTGGCAGAGCCAATGCTGCAGATATCGACCTACCTGTTATCAACGCTGGTGTATAATTGGCGAATGGATTGATTTTCAAACTTTTCTCTGAGGGACACCTCTGGGATCCCTGACTGAACTTTCAAATGACTGTGTCAGCTACCTAAAGGAAAACAATACTACAAGTACCATAGGTGTTAATTACAAGGCGCCGCTTAGAACGTGTTAAGTGCGCCGACTATTTTGGGCCATTCACTAAGTACTTACCCTGTACTTGATAAGCTCTGCTGATTTTAGCCAAAGGCAGTCTTCATGCAATTTCAATCAGCTGTTTGCACCTCCTGTTTGCTGTTACCTTAGTGATGAGATTCTGGGTGCAGCAGCGAACAATTAGGAGCAGTAGTTGCTAAGTGGAGATCTAGCAGACAACTGGTTTGAAAACCTATGGGCTAAAGGAAGGGTCGATCGGGAACTGGGATTGAGAGGCTTAGACTTTTGCTCCCTCTCATTTCTCCTCCTCCCTAAACCCCCCTTTCTCCCGCCAACTCCCCCCCCCGCCCTAAAATCCAAGATAGAGCACCTTACTGTCACATAGTGCACTGAATGGAGAGTTAGTGAAACTTAGCATTGCGAAAACTGGACTTTGTAATCCGATTTGAATTTGAGCTTAATGGAGATGGGGGCGGGGGTGGGGCTCGTTTTGTACTGCTGGAACAGGCAAAACATTTTGAATTTGGATTGGACTTGAGCTTGTGTCGCCATACAGTTTAAATGTTTCTTTGCAGGTAGATAACAGCATTCTACTTGGCACTTTTTTTTTGCAGGATATGATCAATTGCACTGGTGGTCTCAATGTCCTTTTCCCACTGCTGGAACAAATGAGCAATCTTGGCAGCCAGGGGTCTGTGAAAAACGATGACGATCATGGGGCAACTGACTTTGTGACACCTGATGCGCCCTCCCCTTCTGAAGGTGACTGGGTGGTGGTCCCTTCAACTAGAGCTTCTGGTAAGACTTCATAGCAGTTGCATTGGGCTCATGATTTAACAACATTAATTTTGCAATCAATCATCTAGTCTGGGTAGGTGTGTATATTGCAGTTGTCTATTGCCACTTCACTGACCTGTTTTTGTCTATGCTACTTGTGTTTATTACCATGTAACCCTCCCACTCTTCCCCCACTCCCATGCACGGCCTGTCTCTTTCCTATTTTACAAGTTGATGAATAGTATTTGAAGCGAACATTGCTTTGTTCCAATTTCTTAGCCAAGTTCTTCCACTCGGAGCAGAGCCTCCCCAACCCCCTTTTTTTCCCCCCTCTCCTTTGAGGTACCTTGCTATTTCCTCTTACCTTGCGCCTTTTAGTACAAACCTTAAGGAGGGCACCTTGTGAAGCAGTGAGAGATTTATCAGTCTCCCGTTAACTCATCTAGCTGCAAAATTAACTTTATAAGTGTAGTATATCTGCGTGTGGAAGATTCTTGATCCGAAAAGCACAAGGTATTACATTGAGCAAAATCCTTTTAATTGATAAAAGTCAATCTTGACCAAACGATAAGTAATTGTGCAATTGGGTAGTTAAAATGGTAAAGCAGCCAGTGAAAATTGCTTAAATTAGTACTGCAAATGTTGTACAGCACTTATTGTAGTATTGACATTTTAACCGCTCTCAAATAATTGTCACTCACACGCTTGTTCCTAAACCCACCTTCTATTAAAACCAACAACCCCCGTGTACATTTCCAACCTAGCGAATGATGTTGATGTTATCCAGCAGATGAGAGGATTATTGAGCCAGCTCGGTTTGCAATGTTCAGCTTCCAAGCTTCTCTTCAGGCAGATTTCATCCAAACAGGGTTCACCTACTCTCTCTCTTTCTCTCTCCCCTCCCCACTGCCCAAAAAAGGAGAATAAATTTCAATTATCAACAGTAAAATGCGACTCTGAATGCATGAGATGTTGCAATGTGTAGCTGTAATTCTGAAAAGACTTGAATTTTTACAGCCACATTGTTATTTTTTAACATCTGTCATCAGCGCCTCCTACACACATTGTATAAGGGCACAGCACCAAAATAACAACCCCAAGCTTGTCTTGTTAACAGCATCTTGGCAGATTTCATTTGATGTGAAGACACCAAGGAGCGCTTTTCAATACAAATCAGTGCAGAATAACCCCAAAAAAAACTTACTTCAAGCTTGAAATATTGGCCTGGAATCTATGGTCAGCAGCGAAGCGAAGGCATTGGCTGCTGGCCCGAAGTAGGCTTTCCGCAAGGATTTCGCAATCCCTGTGTCGAGAACTTTGGGTTTTCCGACATTCAGTTCAAACCAACGAAGTATAATGTGGCTCCCCTTGTGCGAACTGCTGTGACGTCAACAGGCTGTCTAAACAGCCAATCGAAACGCAGAATTCTCACAAACAGCGAACAAGCTCTTAAAATTCTAATTTTTAAAAAATATTAGAGAGAGCAAAACAAAGATTGGGGCTCTCACATGGGGAAAAGGCAAATCTAAAATAAAGATGGGCAAACGTAAAAAAATTAAAAAAATTTTTTTTTAGAAAATTTCTTAATTTTTAATTTTTATTAAAATGGACAAATTTCACACTGCACAAAATTAAAATTCGTTTTTTCAGATTTGTTTAACGGTAATAACACTGTCAAAAGCCCAGTTACACCTAATCCCTTTGGGTCTAACTTTTAGTGGGGAATTTAACAGTGTACTTACCGCGGAAGAGCCAAAGTTTTCGTCAGTTTTGCTGATTTGGCTGATTACACCGATTGCCGGCTCTTTGGAGGAGGGGGCTGGTGGCACAGTGTAGCTGGTTTTGGAGCTGTCATTGACAGACCGCAACTTCAGGGTTTCCGTACACGCCTGCGTTTCAAAGCGAACGCTGCCAGTTCGCTGTCATCCTGACCGCAAATTCCAGGCCTTTATTTTCAAATTAGTAGCGTAAATGACAATATTGTTTTATTCTTCAAATTGGAAGCAGTTTATCTGCTGCTAATTTAATCAGAATTCCCAGATTTTTGAGTAATGTGCTATTTTAAGAGTTGATTTAAGAGGAAGCCTCATCAGTTCTCCCTTTTGAAAATCCAGTCTGTTGCAGTTGACTTTAACAACCTTCTGCGGGTTGTTTGGTTTTCTTTTTCTTTTTCGGATCAGTCTTTGTTGAAGAAGTGAACGCTGACAGCATTGTTGGGGATGAAGGCTTTTGATTAATGACTAAACTCGGCAGCGTGATAGAGCTGAAGTGATGTGTGTGCACAGGGGAAGCGGCGGGACTGACTGCTGAAGCAGTCTGTGGTTTTTGAGTGTGCCGATGCTGATGGCAGTTCAGCTCCCCCATACTGAGTGTTAGTAATTCCTCCCAGCAAGGCTTTCTGTTTAAATAAGAACGCTGTTGTTGAGTTCACACTATATGCCTGAATCTGTGAAAAGGTGGTATTTTTATATGTTTAGAAAGTTAATTTCATTTCATTTTCTCTTCCTAGTCACTGCTCCAAATGTGATTTTTCCTTCTCCCTTCCTCTCCTGAGCTAAAACTGGCGTGGTTGATTCCATGTATTTTTTCTTGCCCCTGTGCCTACCGGGTACATAATGTTGGAGCATGCCTACACTGTCCTAACCTGTCTTTCACCACTGCATCCACTCTTTGCTATTCAAGACTTGTAGTAGTAGTGTCTTTTTTGCAAATGTTCCTCCTGCTCTTGGCTTTCTGCTTCTCCCCCCGCACCCCCCCCCCCCAGCATCTAACTGCAAACACATCAAAGCCCAACTCTTGGCTTGTTTTGAGAGCTTCTCCTTTCACATCCTATCCATGTATTTGAATTGACCATTACAGCATTATGTGGGTGCTTAGTCCTGCGCTAAACTGCTACCCATGTGATGCGATTCTGTTATCTTTACACCCCCCCTCTCCCCACACCTGTACACAAGCACACTCCTATCAAGAAATCCATTTCTTCCAAATTTATATTGTTTTGGTGACTATTGCTGTGTAATGTAACGGATTGGCGGTTAGGATCAGATCAGCCATGATCTTATTGAATGGCGGAGCAGGCTCGAGGGGCCGATTGGCCTACTCCTGCTCCGATTTCTTATGTTCTTACATTCCTAATTTCAACAGCGACTGTACTTCAAAAAGTACTTCATTGGTTGTAAAGCATTTTGGGACATCCTGAGGTCATGAAAGGCACTATTTAAATACAAATCTTTTGTTTTTTTTAGTTTCTTCTCACTTTTCTGTGTCTTTGGGGAAAGGCTACTGTGACATCCATAATGAACAGGATCACAACACTAGTCATCCTTGGCGATGTCCTCCATGGGAGTTACTGCCAGAATCTCAGCGAGTAAACTACTAAAGTTATGCAATGTAATTAGCTCTCAGATTTTACCCCCCTCTAAATAAAGATCAAATGATGGTTAAAAGACAAAGAATAACTTGGCATTGATAAAGCACACAATCAATCTCTCAGAACTGTCCTAATTACTTTGAAGTCAGTCAGTGCTGATATGTAAATAAATGTGGCCGCCACTCATGCACAGCAATGCCCCACCAATGGTAATAACAAGAATGTCCAGTCAATTTGTCTTTTGGTGGTGTCTTTGGAGGAAGAATGTGGGCCAGGACACTGGCGAGCTCCCTACTGTTCTTCAAAAGTGTCGTTTTTGTATAAGTCAGCTGCCCTGACAGATAAAGGTCTCTGTTTAGCATCTCATCAAAAGATGGCATCGAGATGTGACTTACAATTATAGAATCTTACAGTACAAAAATAGGCCAATCAGCCTGTCAAGTCAGTGTGACTGTGTTTTTCCACTTAGTCAAATCCCATTCACCTGCTTGCTTGCTATGCCCCGTATATTCCTCTTTTTCAAGCAACTATTTAATTCTCTTTTAAAAGAATTTCTGGACTCTGCTTCAACAATTGATTAAGGTAGAGAATTTCTTGTTCTACCACCATCTATGTACAGAATTAAGATTATCTTAAATTTGTCCCATTGTTACCACCTTGTCAACCAATGGAAGCAATCTCACTATTTACCGTAGCATCATCCTTTATCTTGAAAGATCTCCATCCAGCTTCTCAGATCTAGTGATAAGTGTCCTAACTTCTTTCTTCATAACTGTAACCCCATGTCCCTGGTAACGTCTTAGTGAATCTGTGCTGCACCTTTCCATTGCTTTTATATCCTTCCTATAATGAATACTCAAAACTGTGCACAATACACCCAACTGCAATCTAACTTAAGGTCTCGTGCAAGTTCAACGTTATCTCTTTGCTTTTGTATTCTATGTCTCCAGATGCATTGGCCTTCTCTGCATGTCCCAGGCTCAGTTTAAAAATTTAAAATATGTTTAATTTGGACCAGCCAAACTCTAGGGACTTACAAACATTCTAGGGATGTGAAGTAGATTGTAGGAGATTCGTAAGAGGGAAAATCTAAGAATTTGATTTCCTCCATTGAATAAAGTGTTAGTCTGATTGTTCTCAAGTGAGATTGTTCCCGAGTGTGATTTTTGTCCCTGTGTGTGACTTACAGAAGCCAGGCTGGAGAAGAACCCTGTGGCTACTTATCTCTTGACAATAAAACATTTCATACGAAGACATCCAATCAATCAGGAGAACTTGCTTCACTCCCATGGAGTTGCTACTTTAGGCGCCTTGCTGCAGAAGGTAGGGAACCTTTTTCCTGTACCTCCTCCAGGTGGTCACTAATGGGGAATTTGCATAACGCTAGCAGTTGTCAATGTCATTTATACCAGTTGCTGATGTATTGGAGAGGTATGCCATGGTTTTAGCAAATTTTTAAAGTTGAAGAATGCGGTGGATAATATGCCACTGTACTCCATGAGTACATATCAAACAAGTGTGAGGAACATTTCAATTTGTTTTATGGTGTCCCCTATTAGGAGTGCGATTGTTATTTTATCAGCATCCAGTGAAGAATTCTACTAATGTCTGTATCAGTGCTTTAATAAATCCTATTGCTGTCCTGCATATTGCAGAAGTGGTCAACTTTATTGTTTGACTGTTGAGAAACTTGTGTCCTGGTTCCTGTATTACCCCGCTGCTGAGCAGTCCCATATCTTATAAAGTACAAGCTCTTACAATGGCAGCACTCCCACAGCACAGAGTCCCATAATCCTTCAATTTCCATTACACAAATATTCAAGAATGTATGGAGAATGCGTTTTTACTTGAGCACAGCACCTTTTAAAAGTTAGCATAGTGGCCCAGCGAATGGAAACTTCCACTGTGCTGTGCCATTGAGCGGAAGGGTGCCTGTAAGTGAATTGTGTGACGTTCACTTAGTCTGAGAATTCTTGATTAACTTGAATCCCTTGAGAAAGATAAATAACCATAGATGAAACCACCAGGGAAGTGAAATCTGGAATGGCAGATGTTAAAATCAGACTACAACAGTTAATTCATTTGCTTTCAATTAGATAAACAAAGTGCAAAACATTCTAAAAAATGCTAACTGTACAATTGAAACACAGGTAAAGGCGGAGGCCATTCAGCCCCTTGAGCCTGTTCCGCCATTCAATTAGATCATGACTGATCTGTATCTTAATTCCATTTATTGCCGTGGTTCCATATCTCTTAATATCCTTGCCTAACAAAAATCTATCAATCTTGGATCTATTCTATCCAATAGACATGCAGTGAGAGAATGGGATACTAACTCTTTGTAAGACATGCTTCTGAATACATAAAATCGTCTTTTGGGCTTCGGGAGAAAACAGAAGTCCTGGTTATTGGCGAGGCTAACTCAGCCAATTCAGTCTTCTCGTGCTATCTTTTGTACCATCCTTAGTCTTTCATCTGATTGAACAACAGACATCGCAGACACTCTGTGGGTTATCAGTGACCTTACCTTGACCTGAAGGTTTCAGAATGAACCCTACTGGGGAAAATCCCCTTTGCTGCCTTTCCCATGATAAAACAAAGAAATGACCTATGCTTTTGATTAGCATATCTGATGGCTTACAATGTGTTTCCTGAACTGATTACAGTTCTGCTTAAATTCAATTAAACACAGTATCCTACAGATGCTAAGATACCTTTTTGTCTGTAATACAGCCACTCCATTGACATGTTACCAGGCAAACACAACTGACATTATTACCTTGTTTAGGATACAGGAAATTGTGCTATTTACATTTATGCAGCTATTGGCAATTTATATCAGAAATCCAGCATGTCCTTCGATCAAAAAAACCCTCCTGTTTTATCTCTTGAACAGCAGTCACCATCTGCTGTCTGACTAATCTGAAGTAAGTACATTCATATATGGAACACCATTTCACAACTATATATCTGCTCAACCTTTTGCCTTTTGATGTATTTCTCTTGACTATGATGCAGTATAGTTCCATAGGCACTGCCACCCTCCAGTACTTTTCCCAAGTGACCAGTCTTCACGTGCTAGCCTATACAGTCAGTGTTGGTGGGCTATTTGACAGTGGGGCCAACACCAACAAAACCCAGACCTGTTCTCACCTGACAATGGCATGTGCGCATCTCCAGCTAAGGTCACTGGCCAGTGCTCAAGTGCAAGGATGTCTCTTGTTTCCCTGAACTCTGGCCCGGGGGGCTGATGTAACTAACACCACTGAGGCTGAGATGGGCTAACACAAAACAGACTGAGCCTTAAACATTGGATGTTCCTGGTCCACATGACTGAGGTCCATATGATACAGTGCCTTCTCTGTTAAGCCTTTTGGGGGAGAACGATAAGAACATAAGAAGTAGGAGCAGGAGTAGGCCATACGGCCCCTCGGGCCTGCTCCGCCATTCAGTAGGATCATGGCTGATCCGAATCTAGACTCACGTCCACTTCCCTGCCCTCTCCCCGTAACCCCTAATTCCCTTATCTGCTAGGAAACTGTCTATCTCCGTTTTAAATTTATTTAATGTTGCAGCTTCCACAGCTCTCTGGAGTAGCCAATTCCATAGATTTACTACCCTCTGAGTGAAGAAGTTTCTCCTCATCTCAGTTTTGAAAGGGCAGCCCCTTATTCTAAGATTATGCTCCCTAGTTCTAGTCTCACCCATCAGTGGAAACATCCTCACCGCATCCACCCGATCAAGCCCCCTCACAATCTTATATGTTTCGATAAGATCGCCTCTCATTCTTCTGAACTCCAATGAGTAGAGTCCCAACCTACTCAACCTTTCCTCATACGTCAACCCCCTCATCTCTGGAATCAACCGAGTGAACCTTCTCTGAACCGCCTCGAGAGCAAGTATATCTTTTCTTAAATATGGAAACCAAAACTGCACGCAGTATTCCAGGCGTGGCCTCACCAATACCCTGTATAACTGCAGCAAGACTTCCCTGCTTTTATACTCCATCCCCCTTGCAATAAAAGCCAAGATTCCATTGGCCTTCCTGATCACCTGCTGCACCTGCATACTAACTTTTTGTGTTTCATGCACCAAGGTCCTTTTTCTAAAGGAGGTAAATTTGCAATAACCACCTTTGAAAAAATGATAAATAATTTTTTACTTCAAATGTTGAGATCATCCAGCAGCCCCAAAGTGACATTAACAAGTCAACTCATAGAAACAAGATAATTTTGTAAATAAAAAGCAGCTGTTTGCAGAATAGTGCCGTGCTGTTATCTTATTTAAATATAATTACTCCCTGGATACTGTGTTTTCCTTATGTTTCCTGTGTGTTGTGGGAACATGTACATAGAATTGCATAGAATGTACAGCATAGCAACAGGCCATTCGGCCCAACTGGTCTATGCCGGTGTTTATGCTCCACATGAACCTCCTCCCACCACCTCTTCATCTAACCCTATCAGCATGTTCTTCTATTCCTTTCTGCCTCATGGCTTTATCCATCTTCCCCTTAAATGCGTCTATGCTATTCGCCTCAACTACTCCAAGCTCCACATTCTAACCACTCTCTGGGTAAAAAGGTTTCTCCTGAATTCTTTACTGGATTATTTTATATTTACAGCCCCTAGTTTTGGTCTCCCCCGCAAGTGGAAACATATTCGCTATGTCTACCCTATCAAACCCTTTCATAATCTTAAAAACCTCAATCAAGGCACCCCTCGCGTACAACGGAGCTCAAGCAAGAAGCATTCTCTTTATATGGCCAGCAAAAATAAATACCCTTGGAGTGTTTATGCTGTGTCTCCTGCCCACAGGCACTGATCACCATAGTGGGTTCATGTGCACATGTGATTTGAGCCTAGTCACCACACAGTGTAAGTTTTTACAGAGAAAGTTTTCTTCCTCGATAACAGTTGTGTTTCGCCTTGGTTTTTCTTGTCTGTTGGGTTGTCTTTTTAAAAAAAAACTAGTGTTGATGAAAACTGGTTTAAGCAGTTCTACCTACACATTTGAAATTACAGGATTGGTGAACCATCCTACTGTCTCTACTTGTGTTGGCCCACTGCACTGCAAAGTGCTTATACATAATTATTCTTCACCTTCTGGTAGTGACCTGGTTGCAGTTGTCTTCAGTGCAAACATGGCTACCGTACAAATGTATCAAACCATTTTAAAGACATGGCTTTCCATTTGAAGTTCAGGTGTTTGAATTGTCATTACCCTTTTTAAGGTTACTTTGGGAAACCTGAACTTCATCTGAAGCATTAAATGGCATTTTCCTCTGCAGTAGCACCGAGGTGCAAGCGTCTGTTTTGCACCTATTGTATAACTAATGAGCTTAGTACTTAAAATAATGAAATTGAGCACCAGAAAACTCTGGTTGTCTTTTATAAGCAAGTCTCTCGTTAAATATTGCTTTTGAAACCAATTTACTAAATTAATCTTCGTCTTGAGTTTTACAGTAGAATTTGTTGGTACCTCATCCTTCAAACAGCTAGCCATGGGCTGCACCCAAAATATACAGCCATTTGTTGAAATCAATGTTTACTCTCCCTGTGAGGTTATGGATGCCCATGATCGTCACTGTCTCTAGTTTGTTCGAGTTAACTTAAACGCTGATCACGGGACCAGTGAGCGTACGGAAATTAGTACGACTCCATGTTTCCTCCATATCATAGTAATTACATGGAACCAACTTTCGTGTTACGAAAAGACAAACATAGGAAGTTGATGGGCAGATAATGACCAGCACGTACATCAAGCCTGCCTGCTGCTGGGTGGATTGTTCTTCTCATTGTGTATTTTGTGTTCTTTTGTATTATTTTATCTGGTATAATATATTAATTTGTTTCCTCATTATATTTGTGAGTATATTTATAAGAGGTTAAGCTGAAAACGTGTTTTAAACTTCCTGTGTGGCAGATGCCAAATAGTTTAGCAGATGTGAACATGTTGGTGGCTGTACAGTTGTTAATTGAACAAGCAAATGTAGAGAAGAATACACAACTCCTACATCAGATGTACCAGCACCTGCTGTTTGACTTTCGAATCTGGAGCCGTGGGGATTTCCCATTCCGAATAGGCAAGTACATTTCCTCAGTCATTATAATGGGAAATAGCCCAGGTTAGATATAATACAGAGAAAGAAAGACTAATTTATATAGTGCCTTTCACGACCTCAGGACGTCCCAAAGCGTTTTACAGCCAATGAAGTACCTTTGAAGTGTAGACACTGTTGTAATGTAGGAAACACAGCAAGCTCCCACAAACAGAAACGTGGTAATGACCAGATAATCTGTTTTTTAGTGGTTTTGGTTAAGTGATAAATATTGGCCAGGACCAGGGAGAACTCCCTTGCTGTTCTTCGAAATAGTACCAGGGGATCTTTTACATTCACCTGAGAGAGCAGACAGGGCCTCGGTTTAACGTCTTATCCGAAAGACGGCACCTCCGACAGTGTAGCAGCCCCCCCCCCAGTACTGCACCGGAGTGTCAGCCTAGATTTTGTACTCTGGTCTCTAGAGTGGGACTTGCACCCACAACCTTCTGACTCAGGCAAGAATGTTACCACTGACATGGCTCACACCCCTTACTGCCCCAATGCAGAAAGTGCTCCGTAATCTTACAGACGTAATCCCCCAATTTTCAACTGTTTGGTCAATCTGAATATGAATGGAATATGTGGAGGTATTTTTAATACAGGATTAGCATTTTAACAATGCTATACATGTTATAGTTTGGCTCTACTCTTGGATCCAAACTGGGATTTGGGTGGGCATGGATTCTACACTGGGTTAGCATGCTGCCCTTTAACCATCGCCAAAACTGATGGGATAAAAGTCCCTGTCTACCAACGTTAAGGATCCTACGTGAAGTTAACCTGGGTGTCTCTGCAGCACAAAACTATCCATGATTTGGCCCTAAATTGGTATCTGCTGAGAGATGCTGAGGTTGACTGGTGTAGAAAATGCAAAAATTCACACGGGCAGAGTAGGAGAAATTTCCTGAGGTTGGAGTTGGGGTACTTTTATTGGGGACAAAGATAAAAGATAATAAAGAATCAATCACACTAATAGGTGTAGTCTACAGACCACCTAATAGTGGAAGGGAGGTGGAGGAAGAAATATGCAGACAAATTAGGGAAATGAGTAAAAAACAGAATAATCATGGGGGATTTCAACTACCCTGATATTAATTGGCCAGAAGAGATAGGTAATGGGGATAAGGGAATGGAGTTCCTACATTTTGTACAGGACTCCTTTCTAACCCAATATGTAAAAAGCCCAACAAGGGAGGATTCACTATTGGATCTACTAATGGGGAATGAACCAGAGCAGATAAGAGAAGTAAAAGTAGGGGAAAATCTCGGCAATAGTGACCATAATATAATACGCTTTAAGATGACAATTGAGAAAGACATAAGTATGTTGAAAACCAGGGTAAAAATTGGAGAAAAGCTGATTTTGAGGAGCTGAGAATAGAACTTGGGAAAATAAAATGGGCGACAGTATTGGCAAACAACGATGTAAAACAGCAATGGGAAACATTTAAAACGGTGTTCAACAGAGTGCATGAACAATATATTCCGTTAAAAGGAAAGATCAAAATAAACACTAATGAGACTCAATGGATGAATAAAGCCATAAGGGAACAATTTGAGGGTAAGGAAACAGGCGTACATTAAGTGCATAGACAGCAGGTGAGTGCATGATGAGGGAGAATATGAAGCGATTAGGAGAGAAGTCAAAAAACAATTAGGAAGGCAAAGAGGAACTATGAAATTAAATTATCAAGGAACATAAAACAAAATAGTAAAATATTTTACAGGTACATCAATAAAAAAGGAAGGTTGGGATGGGAATAGGGCCATTAAGGGATAGACAGGATAATTCCACAGGTAACGATAGAGAGATGGCAGAAATATTAAATAGTTATTTTGCTTCAGTATTTACCAAGGAGATAGAACAGGTGGACATGACATTTGATGATGAGATTAGTAATGAGATAAGAGCATTTAAAATAAAAAGAGGGGAGATATTAAATAAACTAATCAAACTCAGAGGATAAAACCCCTGGATTGCATCCATGCATTTTAAAAGAATCTAGGGAAGAGATAGCAGAGGCATTACTACGCATATTTAATAATTCATTAGAAAAAGGTGTAGTGCCGGAGGATTGGCTAATGTAATACCGATATTTAAGAAGGGGGCTAGAACATGTCCAGGGAATTATAGACCAGTCAGCTTAACATCGGTGGTAGGAAAAATAATGAAATCCCTACTAAAGGAGAAAATAGAAGAACATCGAGAAACCAAAAACATAGTAATGAATGGTCAGCATGGGTTTCAAAAGGGAAAGTCTTTCTTGACCAATCTCATTGAATTTTTTGAAGAGGTAACAGAGAGAGTAGACAGTGGTAATGCTGTAGATGTAATTTATCTAGATTTTAAAAGGCCTTCGATAAGATACCCCATAATAGACCGATGAACAAGGTCAGAGAATGCGGAGTCAGGGGACAAGTAGCAGAATGGATAGCTAGCTGGCTTCAAGACAGAAAGCAGAGAGTAGGGGTAAAAGGTAGCTATTCACAGTGGCAGAAGGTGGGTAGTGGTGTTCCACAAGGATCAATGCTGGGATCACTGTTGTTCACAATTTATATTAACAATTTAGACTTTGGAATCAAAAACACAATTTCTAAATTTGTGGATGACACCAAATTGGGGAGGATAGTCAATACTGAGGAGGGCTGCAACAAATTACAGGAGGACATTAATAAACTTGCAGAATGGGCATATAATTGGCAAATGAAGTTCAACACATAAATGTGAGGTATTACATTTTGGTAGGAAGAATAGGGAGGTCACTTATTATTTGGAGGGTGGGGTAGAGGAACAAAGGGATCTCTGAGTACAAATACACAAATCTCTAAAAGTTGCAACTAGGGTTTATTTCTAGAGGTATAGAATTGAAAAGTAGGGAAGTTATGATAAACCAGTATTGGACCTTGGTTAGACCAGACTGTGTACAGTTCTGGTCGCCATATTATAAAAAGGATATAGAGGCACTTGAGAGGGTGCAGAGAAGATTTACAAGGATAATACCAGAAATGCGAGGGTATACATAACAGGAAAGGATGAACAGGCTAGGTCTCTTGCTGTGTAAAAAAAATTCTCCCCATCTCCCCTCTGGATCTTTTGCCAATTATCTTAATACTTGCTACTGAATTTGGGCCCTTAAAGTGGGAAAAGAGGTTTCATTCCTCAGCATTGATGTCCCTCATCTTGAGCACAAAAACAAAAATCACCAACATGTCTATTGTAAAACTGGAAAATAGCATAAGACCTGCCTTAAGCTCTGACCTGTACATTGCTTCCCTGCTTTTATAGTGGTTGCTATTTTTGTAAAAATCTGAAGGTGTAAAAGCCAATCCCTATTTTTAGCTGGCGTGAACACTATATGAAGATGCATCCCTTACACCAAACTTTACAGTAGTCATCTTACTGTGGAGTTGTAATGGCCGCTCCAAACTCTAAAGTAGCTATCATGGGATACCACCACAGTAAAGCCCATATTTGTGCTATTGTCGAACTAAGTGACTGTGAGAGGGGTTACGCAAATCCGGGTGTTTGGGGGACCCTTTAAGTAGCTCAACTTGAGCTTTGTGACATCGCCTAAACCTCCTGATTGTCTTAACTACCCTGTAGCTATATTTTATTAGATCCCATCAGAAAAGCCTAACCAGTGTTCTATTTCAGGTCATATTCAGTACTTATCCACGATCATCAAGGACAATCGGAAGCTGTTTAGGAAGAAATATGGGGTGCAGTTTTTGCTTGATGCGATCCGGATGTGTTACAGGTGTAGTGTTCTGCTCCCTTTTCAATTTTATTTATAATTGTCACTTGACATATAGTAAGATTTGATTTGTTTAAGAAGTAATGTAGTTTGTAAGTGCTAAACGACAACTTGAAACCCTCAATCCAATGTGCACATACCTGACTGCTTCCCATTCTTTTGCCCCTCTTCTAGCAGCTCCAATAAAGACAGTGACTTGTCCGCAGATGATGTGATGACAATCCGGGCTTCGCTGTACGGGCTAATTAAGTACTTCATCAGCAAAGGGGTCACACAGGAAGAGATCCAGAGCATCATGGGATACATTGCTGCTATCAATAATGAACAACAGGTAAAATGGGATTTTGTTCCTTCCACAAGACTTTTACCTCAATTATGAGTCTCCTGCTCCTTTTTTTCCCCCCTGAAAAATAAAAGTAATGACTGAAAGGCCTACTGCATTGGCTGCGTGGGTGTCTATAATGGAAGTGCATAAATCATAGAATCTTACAGCATAGAAGGAGGCCATTCGGCCCATCATGCATGGGCCGACTCTTGGAAACAGATATACAATTAGTCCCCTGCTCCGTCCCCATCGCCCTGCAATTTTCTCTCCTTCAAGTATTTATCCAATTCCCTTTTGGAAGTTACTATTGAATCTGCTCCCACCCCCTTTCAGGCAGTACATTCCAAATCATCCATAACTCGCTGCGTAAAAAAAAAAATCTCCTCATCTCACCTCTGGCTCTATTGCTAATTGCTTAAAATTGTGACCTTTGGTTATCAACCCTTTTATCAAAACCCTTTATGATTTTGAACACCTCTATTAAATCTCCACTTAACCTTTTTTTCTTCTCCAGTCTCTCCACGTAACAGAAGTCCCTCATCCCTGATACCATTTTAGTAAATCTCCTCTGCACCCTCACCAAGGTTTAAAATCATTCCTAAAGGGTGGTGCCCAGAATTGGACACAATACTACAGCTGAGGCCTAACCATTGATTTATAAAGGTTTAGCATAACGCTTTTGTGCTCTATGCCTCTATTTGATTTATTGAACAGCCATATCAACTTGTCCTGCCACCTTCAAAGATTTGTGTATGCAAACCCCAGGTCTCTCTGTTCCTGCATCTCTTTAAAATTTGACAATTTTGTTTATACTGCATCTCCTCAAAATGCATCATTTCACATTCCTGTAAGTTTGTTATGTTCGTTATTTGCAAGATTGCAAGTTGGTCAGCCGATGGTTTGCATTCTAGGATCTTAAAAGAGGTGGCTGCAGAGATAGTGGATGCATTGGTTGTAATCTACCAAAATTCCCTGAATTCTGGAGAGGTCCCAGCGGACTGGAAAACAGCAAATGTAATGCCCCTATTTAAGAAAGGAGGAAGACACAAAGCAGGCAACTATAGACCAGTTCGCCTAACATCTGTCATTGGAAAATGCTGGAGTCCATAAAGGAAGTGATAGCAGGACATTTAGAAAATCATAATATAGTCAAGCAGAGTCAGCATGGTTTTATGAAAGGGATATCATGTTTGACAAATTTGCTAGAATTCTTTGAGGATGTAACGAGCAGGGTGGATAAAGGGGAACCAGTAGATGTTGTGTATTTGAATTTCCAGAAGGCATTCGATAAGGTGCCACATAAAAGGTTACTGCACAAGATAAGAGCTCACGGGGTTGGGGGTAATATATTAGCATGGATAGAGGATTGGCTAACTAACAGAAAACAGAGTCGCGATAAATGGGTCATTTTCAGGTTGGCAAACTGTAACTAGTGGGGTGCCGCAGGGATCAGTACTGGGGCCTCAACTATTTACAATCTACATTAATGACTTGGATGAAGGGACCGAGTGTAATGTAGCCAAATTTGCTGATGATACAAAGATAGGTGGGAAAGCAAATTGTGTGGCGGACACAAAGAATCTCCAAAGGGATATAGATAGGCTAAGTGAATGGGCAAAAATCTGGCAGATGGAGTATAATGTGGGAAAAAGTGAGGTTATCCACTTTGGTAGGAATAATAAAAAAGCAAATTATTATTTAAATGGGAGAGATTACAAAATGCTGAGGTACAGAGGGATCTGGTGGTCCTTGTACATGAATCACAAAAAGTTAGCACACAGGTACAGCAAAAAATTAGGAAGGCAAATGGAATGTTGGCCTTTATTGCAAAGGGAATGGAGTATAAAAGTAGGGAAGTCCTGTTACAACTGTACAGGGCGTTGGTGAGACCACACCTGGAGTACTGCGTACAGTTTTGGTCTCCTTATTTAAGGAAGGATATACTTACATTGGAGGCAGTTCAGAGAAGGTTCACGATGTTGATTCTGGAGATGAAGGGGTTGTCTTATGAAGAAAGGTTGAGCAGGTTGGGCCTATACTCACTGGAGTTTAGAAGAATGAGAGGGGATCTTATTGAAACATAAGATTCTGAAGGGGCTTGACAGAGTAGATGCAGAGAGGATGTTTCACCTCGTGGGGGAATCTAGAACTAGGGGGCATAATTTCAGAATAAGGCGGCACCCATTTAAAACTGAAATGAGGAGAAATTTCTTCTCTGACGGTCGTGAATCTTTGGAATTCTCTTCCCCAGAGAGCTGTGGAGGCTGGGTCATTGAATATATTTAAGGTGGAGATAGACAGATTTTTGAAAGGTAAGGGAGTCAAGGGTTATGGGGAGTGGGCAGGGAAGTGGAGTTGAGGTCAAGATCAGATCAGCCATGATCTTATTGAATGGCGGAGCAGGCTCGAGGGGCCAAATGACCTATTCCTGCTCCTACGTCTTATGGACGTAGCATTAAAAATTTGACTTTGCATTATACGTAGTCTAGTTCCATAACTGGAACATTGCTTTGTAAATTAATAAATAATAGCCGAGGTACACAACTGTAACACAGAGTTGTAGAATGGAGCATGGTCAATAAGTTGGGTATAACCTTCCAGATAATACAGAAAAAATGAGCAACAGCTAGGAATGGGGTACGGAGCAGCAATGAGCCTGCGGAGACTCACATGACATGGAGTGAAGTACAAGTGGTTTAGTCATCCAAATCCTCTAACTTAAGCGCGTGTCTACTGTCACAGAGCCAAGGTGTTCTGTCCATTGTAGCATTTAATGGAAAAGCAACGTATTTTATACCGTATCTCGGTAGAATGGACTTGTCTAAACGTGTCAGCCTTGGCTCATTGGTAGCCTTGGAGTTAGAATGTTGTGGGTTCTAGCCCCATTCCTTGGACTTGAGCACATATTCTATGCTGACACTCCCAGTGCAGTCCTGAGGGAATGCTACGTTGTTAGAGGTGCCGTCTTACGGATGAGAAGTTAAGCCGAGGCACCTTCTGCCCTCTCGTATGGACATAAAGGATCCCATGGCGCTATTTCAATGAAGAGCAGAGGAATTGTCCCAGTGTCCCAGACAATATTTATCCCTCAACCAATACCTAAAACAGATGACCTGTTTAATTGTCACTTTTCTGTTTGTGGGATCTTGCTGTGCAGAAATTGGCTGCCGTGTTTCCTACATTACAACTGTGACTACACTTCAAAAGTACTTAATTGGCTGTAAAACACTTTGGGATTTCCTGAGGTCAGGAAAGACGCTATATAAATGCAAGTCTTTCTTTGAAGGCGACAAAAGTATTTTACTTAGTATACACTAATATTCATATTAATTTGAAGAAAGTGTAATATACCCAGTGTAAATGTCACCAGTAAGATTTGGTACTGGAATGCAGCGAAGAAACCTGAAAATGTGGGAATCATTTTTCTGAGTTCCTACAGTGATATGATCACTCAATTTACATGTGGAATTAGATTGTGGCCCAGGGTCTGATTCCTGATTTTGTTTGTGTTTGTGTATTGTAGCTCTCTGGGATCCTGGAGATTCTGCTGAATCTTCTTCAGACGAGTACTGCTCGGGACCAGCTGTACCTGCTGCTGTTTGAACCCGGGCATGCCGACATTCTCTATGCACTGCTGCTGACCAACAAGTATTCTGACACGCTGCGGGAGCTCGTTTTCAAGGTACTGTGTATGCCACTTTGACGCATAGCCAGATGCGCCCTTACTAAACCAAATGAGAGTTAACTCTTATTTGCTGAACACCCTGTGTGATTCAGGATTTGCCGACCATTCTTTGCAACAGAAAAGATTTGGAAAAGGTTTACATTTAAATGTTAGGATTTTTTTAAGTGTTCACACAAGTTTTACAAAAAAAAGTAATCACTGAGATGAAATAAAATGGATGCGATAAAATGGGTAAAATGCTCATGAGCTGGTCATTGAAGTTATTTTCCCAAAGATTCAAAAACAATCAGCAATTCTGTAATCAATAAACACCTCATTCCCATTGTATTGGCAAGTCCCTGGTCCTGGGCACTCAGCAGAGGTTGTCTGGTATAGGCCCTCCCAGCTGGTTGTGAACATGGAGATAAAAAAGAACAGAAACATATACTGATGGGCAGTTTTGTTAAAACGGAAAGTTGCTAGGAGGAGATCTTTCCCAGACTCAGAAGTTGTGTGTGCAGGAGGAGTAGTTGGAAGTTAAAATCCAACAAGATGTTAACTAAAATCAAATCTCATGGAATTGAAGGCAAGTTAGGAGATTGGTAGAAGACAGAGCAGGGATAATGAGTTTGTATTCGAATTGGAAGAAAGTGACTAGTGGTGTCCCACAAGGATCTGGGCCTCAACTATTCGCTATATTTATTAATAACTTGGGTAGCACAATAGAGATCAGATATCCAAGTTTGCCGATGAGACAAAGATTGGTGGTATAGTAAGTAGCGTAGACAGGAGCATAAAATTACGAGGAGACATTGATAGATTAAGTGAGTGGATGAAACTGTGGCAGATGGATTTCAACGCAGGTAAGTGCGAGGTCATCCATTTTGGATCAAAAATGGATAGATCCAAGTATTTTTTAAATGGTAAAAAGCTAGGAACAGTGCAAGCCCAAAGAGATTTTAGGGAGTCCCTGTACACAGATCACTAAATTGAAGTAGCCGGGTACAAAGAATAATCAAAAAGGCTAATGGTATATTAGCCTTTATAACTGGAGGGCTAGAATATACAGGGGAGGAAGTTTTGCTACAGCTATACAATGCTCTAGTTAGAGCATATCTGGAGTACTGTGTACATTTCTGGGCACCACACCTTAGAATAGATATACAGTAGTGGCCTTGGGAGGAGTACAGTGCAAATTCACCAGAATGTTACCAGGGCTCCAAGGGTTAAATTATGAAGAGAGCTTGCATAAACTAGGCTTGTAGTCCCGGGAATATATAAGGTTAAGGGGTGATTTGATTGAGGATTTTAGGATTTTGAAAGGAATTGATGGGGTAGATCGAGAGAACCATTTTCTGCTTGTGAGGGAGTCTAGAACAAAGGGACACAATCTTAAAATCAGAGCTAGACCATTCAGGAGTGAAGTTAGAAAACACTTCATGCAAAGGGTGGTAGAAGTATGGAACTCTCTCAAAAAGCAGTAAATGCTAGCTCAATTAATAATTTTAACTCTTGAGAGGGATAGAATTTTGCTAGCCAAGGGTATAAAAGGATATGGAGCCAAGGCGGGTGAATGGAGTTAGGATACAGATCAGCCATGATCTCATTGAATGGCTCTAGGGGTTGAATGGCCTACTGCTATTCCTATGTTCCTGTGACCTGCTGAATGGGAAAATGCAACATGTTCATTATTTTGCATCATTACATAAAGACAAGTACTGATTGAATTAAGTTAAATCCAATCATAGCTGTTGTGTGTGAAATAAAGCAACTTAACAACTGGTATCTGGCCTCATCTTACCAAGTGCCTTCTCGGTCTTTGAAAAGATTGGAAAGGCACTCGTGGAGGTATGTGTAAAAGACACAACATTCAGTTCATAGGGGGTTTTATTGTTACACTCCTGGGTTACTCTATCGTACAGATAGATATTGGGCAGTAAGGTCACATCCCTGAATGTAAGACACTCTGACCACTTATATTTAGGTGTCAGCCATGGTGTCCATGTCAGAAGGTTGTGGGTTCAAGTTCCACTCCAGGGACTTGAGCATAAAATCTTAATTGAAACTCTAGTGCAGTACTGAGGGAGTGCTGCACTGTCAGAGGGTGCCATCTTTCGGATGAGATGTTAAACAGGCTCCATCTTCCCCCTCAGGTGGACATAAAGGATCCCATGGCACTATTTTGAAGAAATGCAGGGGAGTTCTACCTGGTGTCCTGGCCAATATTTATCCCTCAACCAACACCTAAAAACAGATTATCTGGTCATTTATCTCATTGCTGTTGGTTGGACCTTGCTGTGCGCTAAATTGGCTGCTGTGTTTTCTACATTAGAACAGTGACTACACTTCAAAAATACTTCATTGTCTGTAAAGCACTTTGGGATGACCAAAGGTCCTTAAAGGCATTATATAAATGCAAGTTTTTCATTTTTTTTCATGGATAGACTTGAATTTGTAACAGGAGCATTACAGCAGGAAATCTGTGACCTTAGTACAAGTTGTCTAAGTCTTTATTTCCCCCCAGCAGCTGTAACAATCAGATTTATGAGGCAACTGTCTGTGCTCCATTGTCACGTCACCGAGTGCAAAAAAAAAAGCAGGGTGCCTGAATTTTAGTGGAGAAAGCATTTTTTTAAAACAGCACCTATTTCTTTCAATCAGGGTGGCAGTTGGTGTGCTGCATTTGGTCTTTGGAACATAGGAACAGGAGGAGGCCATCCAGCACCTCAAGCCAGTTTCGCCATTCACTTAGATCATGGCTGACCTGTATCTTAACTCCATTTACCCGCCTTGGTTCCCTAGCCCTTAATACTCTTGCCTAACAAAAACCTATCCATCCCAGATTTGAAATTTTCAATTGAGCCCCTGGCCTCAACTGCTTTTTGGGGGAGAATGTTCCAGATTTGCACTTCCCTTTGTGTGAAGTGCTTTCTGACATCATCTCAGAACAGCCGAGCTCTAATTTTCAGGTTATGCCCCCCCTTGTTCTGGTCTCCCCCACCAGAGGAAATAGTTTGGCCGAGAAATTCAGTTGTTTGCGCCAGCCGCTAGCGCCTTAGGAGGAGGAGAAGTGGGGTGCTAAGCGGCTAGCGCCCGGGCGCAGCGCGATCTGCGCCTCTCGCGAACTTCAGTTAAGATTTAGCGGCAGCGCAAAACCTTTGCGCGTGCAGATCCTGACGTCATTTCATGGTGCAACGCCCTTTGTGCGCCCCAAACCGGAAATTCAGTGGCGCCGGCCTATTGTGCGCCTGGCGCCCCTAGCGACTGGTAGAGGGGAACGGTTCCCAGTCGCTGCGGGGCGCGGGGGGCGCTAATTAAAGGGGACTCCTCCTGCAGTATAAATGGCAGCCATTTTGCACCACTCCTTCTTTGTGAGAGACGGATCTTTGGAGAGAGACAAAGGTAGAGAGCTTTCTGGTTTGGCTCAACACTCGCACAGGTACTTGTGGCTTCAGGCCACAGCTTTGCACTTGTCTTTAACTTCAGTGTCATAGCATTGATTGGAAACATATAATGGGGGCTGCAATGGGTGGAAACGTTGGGCTTCTCCATTGCATTCAAAGGGCTCAGAGACGCCGTGAGAGAGTGCCAGTCATGGCCAGACGGAGAAGGGGCAACAGGCGTCGGCAAAGGAGGCCTTACCCACCCAGGGTATACCGCCAGCAGTTCTCATATCTGAACATGTCTGAGGAGCAGTGTGTTCGGAGGCTGCGATTCAGAAGGGCGGTGGTCACTGAGATCTGCCACCTGCTTCGCGGAGATCTGCAGCCACAGCTGAGGAGCAGGACGTCTCTGTCGGTGGCAGTGACGGTGGCTCTCAACTTCTGTGCCACCGGCTCCTTCC
Source organism: Somniosus microcephalus (assembly GCF_052327205.1). NCBI lineage: Eukaryota > Metazoa > Chordata > Chondrichthyes > Squaliformes > Somniosidae > Somniosus > Somniosus microcephalus. Next base: position 177,223,969 of record NC_140990.1, read on the forward strand.
AATCCGCTACTGGGGACATTTCCAACATCTCCCAGTTTGCGGTACATTGCTGCATCCGCCAGGTGACCAATGCCCTTTTCAGAAGGAGATGTCAGTTCATCTCCTTCCCCATGACCGTTGACAAGCAGCAACAGCGTGCAATGGGCTTTGCAGCATTAGCGGGCTTCCCCATGGTGCAGGGCGCCATTGACTGCACGCATGTGGCTTTGCGGGCACCTCTAGAGAATGCCGAGGATTACCGCAACCGGAAGGGCTACCATTCGCTCAACGTGCAGTTGGTGTGTGACCACAGGCAGCTCATCCTAGCTGTCAATGCCCGCTTTCCAGGCAGCAGCCATGATGCCTTCATCCTGCGCCAGACTTCTGTGGCAGACATGTTCGAGGCCCAGCCTCACCCACGAGGATGGCTTCTCGGGGACAAAGGCTATCCTTTGTGCACCTGGCTGATGACCCCGCTCCGTGCGTCCAGCACCCCTGCTGAAGAGGGATACAATGACAGCCATCAAGCAACCAGGAACATCATTGAGCAAACAATCGGCGTGCTGAAGCAACGGTTCCGCTGTCTGGATCGTTCCGGGGGAGCCCTACAGTACTCGCCTGAGCGAGTCTCCCATTTCGTTGTCGTGTGCTGCATGCTGCACAACCTGGCTATCCGCAGGACTCAGCCACTGCCAGCAGACATTGGAGGACCACCAGAGGAGGAGGAGGAGGAGGACCAGCACAGGAGGGAGGCAGAAAGTGCAAGGGCCGCCCGTCGGCGGCTTATTGCAAGTCGGTTCTAGGCCCCCTCTCAGGGAATGGCTTGTGCCAATGGCAGAAGATGAATGTAGCTGCTCCACAAGCCCTCAGCCGAGCAGGGCAACCAGGACTTCCAAAAGAAAGCATGGACAGTGCGATTTAAGAAAATTTATTACTAGATACCTCTGTGCCCTTCCCACATGACAAACTAATGGAGAGAAACCCCCCCCAAAAACACAAATACACCAGTCTCGGCCTTTACAAGTAAAACAAATATACCAGCCTCGGCCTTTAAATATGAAACAAATACACCAGTCTCGGCTTTTATATATGAAACAAATACACCAGTCTCGGCTTTTATAAGTAAAACAAAACATTTGGCCACACCTTCTACTTTTTCCCCTGCGAGGGTGATCCGTTTCGCTTCCGTGACTGGCCCCTACCCACCCTGCAGCTTCTCCTCAATGGGACCCCAGTGGCTGCAGCAAGGCTGGGGGAAGGCTGCTGAGGGTCAGATGGTGAGACGGCAGATGCCCTTGGGGGTCGGCCTGGGCCTGGAGGGGCCGGCTGCTGACTGCTACAACTCTGCTTGGGCGGCAGCAGTCTGTCCAACAGCTGGTGGCAGCTGCAATGGAGGAGTGACAGTGTTGGCTGCAGGAATGCTGCCAACCTGACAGATCACAGGCACTCCCTGGTCGGCTGAGACATTGGCACGCGCACGGGCCAGCACTGCAGCATGCGCAGCAATCTGCTGAGGCACAGACTGCTGGGCTGCTGCGGCACAGCGAGTGCCCCGGCGATGCCTGGCCGATCCAGCGAGTGTGGCAGCAGTTAATGCCCGTGTGGCCCTGGTCTCTGTCTGCATGACAGCAGCCAGTGAATGCACGGCACGACTGAGCACTTGGCTAGAAGCCGCCTGTGAAGCAGCGAAGTCCTGCTGAGTCCTGGCCTGTGCTGCACTGAATTGTTGCAGACTCCTGGCCTGTGCTGCCCCGAATTCCTGCACACTCCTTGCCAGTGACTCTATGGGGTCAGGCATCCTTGCCACTGCAGCCATGAGCTCAGTGTGCCTGCGCTCAGCCTGGGCGCCCATTTCTGCTCGGAGCCGCACCTCCTCTGCGCTCACCGTAGCAGCACTGGAGGCCGCACTCACCCTCTGGGGAGAAGGCCGCCGAGCTTCCCCACCCCTCCCGCGTTGCTGCAGCCCGCTGGTCCCCAGAGCTTCACTATCCTCCGACCCTTCCCCCCTGCTCCCCTCCAGGGAAGACGTGTCACCATCATGGCCATGAGCTGCCTCGGCTGAGAGTGTCCCTGATGGGCTGGCTTCCTCTTCCTCCTCCTCTATGTCTGACTCGGACACAGTGCCAGCTTGAGGGGCCGCCTCCTCACCTGGCGAGTCACCATCTGAAAGCAGGGAGGCACAAGAGTTGCTTTAGAGTGAGGACAGGGCGGCAGCGAAGGAGGCATGAGTGTTGCTGTGCACTGCATTGGTTCGATAGTGGCAAAGGATGCTGGCGTGAGGCGCAAGTGGAAAGGGAGAGGTCAAAAAGGTGATGACCTTACCATTGGTGCCCAGAACAGGGTCAGCACCTCCAGTGGCGACGGGGCCACTCAGCCGGCCTGCCATGATCCGCTCCACTCGCTGCTCGAGGTTGCTCAGCTGTTTCAGGTCAGGACGGCCTCCCCCGGTCTGTCGCTGCTGTCTTCTGTTATGCGCCAGCTTGGCCTGCAAGAGAAAGGACCGCCTCTAAGTACAGTGTCAAGCCCTGATCTTGCCCGCACTGCCTCCCATGGTCGAATAGCCCTGACAGTGTCAAGCCCTGATCTTGCCCGCACTGCCTCCCATGGTTGAATAGCCCTGACAGTGTCTAAAGTCCTGATTGCGCAAGTGCTTTTCATGACAGTCCCATAGCTGCTGGATGAGGGCTGGCCATTAGGGCTTTCAGACCTGTTTGGCCATAAAGTGAGGTGCACATGCAGGGATGAGGAGGATACTGGAAAGGGTACTCACCCTGACAACCCGAGTGAGATCGTTGAATTTTTTCCGGCACTGGGTTGGTGTCCTGCCAACCACGCTGTTGGACGTGACCCTGTTTGCCACATCCCTCCATGCTTTCCGATATTCGGCGGGCAGCGGCCTCCTGCCACCCTCAAGGAAGAGGATATGGCGCCTGTGGTCCACTGCGCCAACCAGCAGCCTCAATTCACCCTCGCCGAAGCGCTGCGCTCTCTCCCTGGCCTTCTCCATTCTCCTGGGCGTGGAGCTGTTCCAGAAGCAGTGTTCAGGCCTTGCCTTAGGGCTGCAGTGTGCAGGGCGTGGCAGCCAAGCAATTCCACCCTCCCCCTTTAAGTGCTGACCGGCGCCTGACTGGCCTCAATGAGCAACTCGCCGCACCTGCGCTGCGCCCGCCTTCGGTGTTTGCGCCCCAGATCGCCGGCTTAGCGCCTAATGATAGTCGTGCATCGCCTGCTTTAGCGCAGCAGCAACCTCTTGGGGCGATGCAACTGAATATCGGCGAAGGTGGCGCTAAGTTGCGCCGGGCGCAAAAGTTAGCGAACGCCATGCTGTAGCGCCCCAAACGTGGCTATACTGAATTTCTAGGCCTTTATCTCTATCTACCCTCTCAAAGTCTCTCTGTCTTTGATCCATAACCAGTCCGTTTTTGTTACTGATCAGTGTCCCATGACCACTGCTGGAAGATGTGCACACGTGGATGTCTTGCTGACTGAATCGGGCTCTGCCATTTCTCCCGCATTCAAATAACCTGCTGAGGCTCACTGCCTGGGTTCCTACCCCAAGAATGGCCCCCTCAGGGCATGATAATCGATGGCTGCTCGGGCCTCTGGAACGGTACCCAAGCACGAGTGGCTGTCTTGCGCAGAGGAATACAAAAGGGAAGAAAATTTCAAGGCAAAAGCTCGTTATAACAGATTTATCGCACCTCTCCTCGTGCCATTCTCTGGTTAAGGTAGGCACACGATCTGTTCCCAGGAACAAAAACAACAAATCCTTTTTCAGGTAGAAACCTTTCGTTAGAACAGTTCAGTTGAAGACTTTCTGTCTTCGCATTGCAAAGTTTTAAACAAATGGTACATATGTTTCAGGTCTGAACATAGACTTAATATTTCTATTTTGCATTTTTCAATAGATATTTGAAAAGATGTTAAAGTGCGATAAGGTTTATGAACGGAGCAAGCAGCGCATCAAACTGAGGGATGTTGGCTATTCAGGACTGATCATGCTGCTGAACGATGTCAATATTACTGTGTCCCTGGTCAAGAATCTCTTGCAGCAAGTCCTACAAGCAGGTAAATGGAGAGCTTTTTGCATCAGTAAAGGGTTGAATTACACAGAGCAGATAATTGATTGTCAGTGTGGAACAGATCGTTATGGAATGAAAGCTATTGTTGGGGACACTAGAAACTTAGCAGTATGGCTTCCTGTTGGCACATGTTGGTTTGAGGTTCTGGACTCAAACTATTGATTGTCCACCGATTCAAACATCCACTGTGAAAATGCTATATTTGGAAATAACTCCCAGCAGTGTAGCAAAGAGGTTAGTTATGCAAAATCTGTAAAAGACAGCCAGCTTGTGACTTAGAAACATAGAAGATAGGAGCAGGAGTAGGCCACTCGGCCCCTCGAGCCTGCTCCGCCATTCAATGAGATCATGGCTGACCATCCAAATTCAGTACCCTGCCTTCTCTTCATATCCCTTGATCACTTTAGCCTTAAGAAATATATCTAACTCCTTCTTGAATATATTTAATGAATTGGCCTCTACTGCCTTCTGTGGTAGAGAATTCCACAGGTTCACCACTCTCTGGGTGAAGAGATTCCTCCTCATCTCTGTCCTAAATGGCTTACCCCTTATCCTTCGAGTAGTTTAAAGGATATCTTTTTCCACACCTAAAGAGTTAGATGGTGGAATAGACTGCTCTCTAGTACTGCCAATGAAGCGTGTACAGAAAGAGGCAGTCAGATTACCTGATTATATTGACTGTCTTCCCACATACCACCCATCATTCCCCAACCAACAGGGTGGGGAGCACATGTTCTCAAGCCTCTGTCAGTACTGCTCTTGAATTAACTGTTTAGAGTGTATGTAAGAGTGCATAGGGTTGCCTTGTTCATGGGTGCTTCGTATGTGTCCTACTACTATGCTCACGGCCTAGAGCATTTGTATGCCATTTGATGAGGTTTGCAGTCCATTTTTCGCCGACCTCTTTTGGTTGTTTGCCAGTTCTGATTGGGAGGGTGGGCAGCGTACCTGGTTTCAGACCTCTGCCTATGTTTCACTGGAAGAAGCTGTTATAAGGTGAGCGAGACGGGTCAAATCATCCTTCAGGCACTTTCAAGTTTTGTTTCCTTACCTTCCGAGAAGCATGTCCTCTTCTGAAACTAATTGTATATCCACAGAATCTGTGTATAATTGGAGACACGAGGTGAAATGCAATACCATATTTTTTTTCCTCCTCTTCCATTTCTTTCAGATTCTGTGGTAAATTACAAAGACCTAATGGCTGTGGTGCACCTAGTGCATAAAGCGGGAATCAGCGTGAGGCTTGCTGCTTGCAGAAAGGTCAGTCCTCCAGTTTTGTTTGTGATTCACATTCCCTTTGAATTTATAAAAACAAACTACTTGCATCACAGAAAGGAGAAAAAGGTGACAGGATGCATTCACTTTCACATGGTGGGAGAGTGTCAGTCCTGATTCAGTTGCTCTTCTAAGCTTGAACCATTTCCATGACTATTACATTCCTCATACCTGAATTATGCATACTATGAAACTTGACTTGGCGCAGTGTGTTGGCAAACTGTGTGCTATGACAATTGAATTGCATTTTATTTGGGCAGGCAGTAAGAGGCCAGGGAAATGGCGTAGTGTATGTACATATATATGGGAGAACCCAGAGTGAACCAGGTGTAACGAGTGTTCCTATTAATTATAGAGTCTATAATTAAGGATAGAGTGACTGAACATCTTGAAAATTTTCAACTGATCAGAGATAGCCAGCATGGATTTGTAAAGGGTAGGTCATGCCTGACGAACCTGATTGAATTTTTTGAAGAGGTGACTAAAATAGTGGGAAGGGGAATAAGAACATAGGAAATAGGAGCAGGAGTAGGCCATTTGGCCCTTCGAGCCTGCTCCGCCATTCAATGAGATCATGGTTGATCTTCTGCCTCAACTCCATTCACCGGCCCTATTGCCATATCCCTTGATGCCCTTACTAGTCAGAAATCTATCAACTTCTGTTTTGAATATACCCAATAACTGAACCTCCACAGCCCTCTCGTCTCAGTCCTGAATGGCCTACCCTTTATCCTGAGGCTGTGGCCCCTGGTTCTAGACTCCTGAGCCAAGGGAAACATTTTCCCAGCATCCGTCCTATCAAGACCTGTAATAGTTTTGTATGCTTCAATGAGATCCCCTCTCATTCTTCTGAATTCAAGAGAATACAGGCCTAGTTTACTCAATCTCTTCTCATACGACAGTCCCGCCATCCCAGGAATCAATCTCGTGACCCTTAGTTGCACTCCCTCTATGGCAAGTATATCCTTCCTTGGGTAAGGATACCAAAATTGTACACAGTACTCCAGGTGTGGTCTCACCAAGGCCCTATATAATTGGAGTAAGACTTCTTTACTCCTGTACTCAAATCCTCTTGTAATGAAGGCCAGCATACCATTTGCCTTCCTTTCACTTTCACTTTCAGTGACTCATGCACAAGGACACCGACAACATCCCGGCTATCGTGCTGAAGACTTGTGCTCCAGAATTAGCCGCGCCTCTAGCCAAGCTGTTCCAGTACAGCTACAATACTGGCATCTATCCGACAATGTGGGAAACTGCCCAGGTATGTCCTGTCCACAAAAAGCAGGACAAATCCAACCCGGCCAGTTAACGCCCCATCAGTCTACTCTCAATCATCAGCAAAGTGATGGAAGGTGTCATCGACAGTGCTGTCAAGCAGCACTTACTCACCAATAACCTGCTCACTGATGCCCAGTTTGGGTTCCGCCAAGACCTCTCGGCTCCCGACCTCATTACAGCCTTGGTCCAAACATGGACAAAGGAGCTGAATTCCAGAGGTGAGGTGAGAGTGACTGCCCTTGACATCAAGGCAGCATTTGACCGAGTCTGGCATCAAGGAGCCCTAGTAAAACTGAAGTCAATGGGAATCGGGGAAAACGCTCCACTGGCTGGAGTCATACCTAGCACAAAGGAAGATGGTTGTGATGGTTGAAGGTCAATCATCACAGCCCCGGGACATCGCTGCAGGAGTTCCTCAGGGCAGTGTCCTAGGCCCAACCATCTTTTGCTGCTTCATCAATGACCTTCCCTCCAACATAAGGTCAGAAATGGGGCTGTTCGCTGATGATTGCACAGTGTTCAACGCCATTCACAACTCCTCTGCTAATGAAGCAGTCCATGCCCGCATGCAACAAGACCTGGACGACTTTCAGGCTTGGGCTGATAAGTGGCAGGTAACATTCGCGCCACAGAAGTGCCAGGCAATGACTATCTCCAACAAGCGAGAGTCTGACCACCTCCCCTTGACATTCAATGGCATTACCATCACCGAATCCCCCACTGTCAACATCCTGGGGGTCACCATTAACCAGAAACTTAACTGGACCAGCCACATAACTACTGTGGCAACAAGAGCAGGTCAGAGGCTAGGTATTCTGTGGCGACTGTCTCACCTCCTGACACCCCAAAGCCTTTCCATCATCTACAAGGCACAAGTAAGGAGTGTGATGGAATACTCTCCACTTGCCTGGATGAGTGCAGCTCCAACAACACTCAAGAAACTCGACACCATCCAGGACAAAGCAGCCCGCTTGATTGACACCCCATCCACCACCTTAAACATTCACTCCCTCCACCACCGGTGTACCGTAGCTGCAGTGTGTTCCATCTACAAGATGCACTGGAGCAACTCGCCAAGGCTTCTTCGACAGCACCTCCCAAACCCGCGACCTCTACCACCTAGAAGGACAAGGGCAGCAGGCGCATGGGAACACCACCACCTCCAAGTTACCCTGCAAGTCTCACACAACCCTGACTTAGAAGTATATCGCCAATCCTTCATCGTCGCTGGGTCAAAATCCTGGAACTCCCTACCTAACAGCACTGTGGGAGTACCATCACCACATGGACTGCAGCGGTTCAAGAAAGCACCACCTTCTCAAGGGCAACTAGGGATGGGCAATAAATGCTGGCATTGCCAGCGACGCCCTGATCCCATAAACGAATAAAAAAAACAGGTCCCTTTGATGTCTATGGATGTTATTTAAAAGACTTCCAGAAGGCATTTGATAAAGCCTGTTAGCTAAAATTGAAGCTCATGGAATTGAAGGCAAATTATTGACCTGGTTAGGAAATTGCCTGAGTGGCAGGAAACAGAGTAGGGATAATGGGTAGGTACTCTAATTGGCAGGACGTGACTAGTGGTGTCCCGCAAGGATCTGTGTTGGGGCCTCAACAATTTACCATATTTATTAACGAATTAGATGATGTGATAGCCACACAAAGATAGGTGGCTTTGTAAGCAGTGTGGATTGAAGCATAAAATTACAAAGATATTAATAGATTAAGCGAATGGGCAAATATGTGGTCTATGGATTTCAATATAGGCAAATGTGAGGTTATCCACGTTGGACCTAAAAAGCATAGAACAGAGTACTTTCTAAATGGTGAAAAGCTAGAAACAGTGAAGGTCCAAAAAGACTTGGGGATCTATGTACATAGATCATTAAAATGTCATGGACAGGTACAGGTAATAATGAGAAAGGCTAATGGAATGCTGGCCTTTATATCTAGAGGACTAGAATACAAGGGGGCAGATATTATGCAATAGCTATACAAAGCCCATGTTAGAGCACACCTGGAGTATTGTGAGCAGTTCTGGGCACCACACCTTAGGAGGGATATATTGACCTTGGGAATGCAGTGTAGATTTACCAGAATGATACCTGAAAGAAAGAAAGACTTGCATTTATATAGCGCCTTTCATGACCACCGGACGTCCCAAAGCGCTTTACAGCTAATGAAGTACTTTTTGAAGTGGATTCCAAGTGTTAAATTACGATGAGCGATTACACAAACTAAGGTTGTATTCCCTGAAATTTAGAAGGTCAAGGGGTGAGTTGACCAAAGTTTTCAAGATATTAAGGGAACTGATGGGGTAGATAGAGAGAAATTATTTCTGCTGGTTCTTCTAGGACTAGGGGGCATCGTCTAAAAATTAGAATGAAGTTAGAAACACTTCTATATGCAAAGGGTGGTAGAAGTTTGGAACTCTCTTCCACAAACGGCAATTAATGCTAGGTAAATTGTTAATTTTAAATCTGAGATTGATAGATTTTTGTTAACAACATTTATTAAGGGATATGGGGCAAAGGCGGGTATATGAAGTTAGGTCACAGATCAGCCATGATCTCATTGAATGGCTCGAGGGGCTAAATGGTCTACTCCTGTTCCTATGTTCCTGTTTTGGTTATAATTGATTACTTTGGTTAACTCTAGTCATAAGTACCATACAGACCTTGATGAGTCAGCGGCAAGGAAAATAACACATTTCAGAAGACCAAGGAACTATATTTCCAAAAGTATCTTTTTTATCGGTGATGTATAGGTGATCTTTCTTTCTCCCCTAATTGTTTTAGATTTATCGGCACTTGCAGTCCCAGCAGGATGCAGCCCAGCAGATATCGAAGCAGACCAGTTGGCAAGAAACCTTTGTGAGGTTATTTTTGAAGGAGAATGCCAATAACAAGGACAGTGCTGGCGTGGACAGCTTGAGCACCAACAGTTTGGATTTTAGTAAACAAACTGATCCCCGGCTTGAGATGAGACCCGGGGCAGAGCGGTTGAAAAGCACCAATGAAGAGTCACAAACTCAGGACGATAAACTATCGGATGGCGATACAGTGGACAATGGTTCAGTGAATAAATTATTTGATAACAGAAGCTTTGATGGATCAGTTGAAAGATCCACCGACTCAAGTCACTCTTCTGAGACGTTTTTAGATGACAGGTCCTCGAACGATAGTGTCCTCACAGAAAGCTTGGTGGAAAATCAGGCTCAGTCGGAGAACTGGCCTCCTAAGGGGAGAGGTCTAACATTGGACTTGTCGAGCACGGCCTCTTACGAAATGGGTGACAGTGAAAGCCAAACCCCAGTTAGCATTACCAGCACCCCATCTCCACTGGAGATGTCCAAACACTTTCTTGGTTCGCAGTTTGATAAGGACCCTAGCACCACAGATGAGTCAAGCTACATGGACGATGCCTCAATCTATGAAGTCTTTGGAAGTGGAGAGGTAATTCGTTAAACGATTTTTGTGGCATTTTATTCTTTTTCCAAATAGATCTAATTAATGTTAACCAGGGCTAAATAGTCTATTATTCTTTAACATACAAAAGTCAGACTTTTATTAAATGTGACTAGTGGTATCTATGCGGGTGTTTGCCTTTTGATTTGAAGACTTGAACCGTGTTTCAACTGATCTTCGTACTTGAGCGCTGCTCCCAGAAGGGACTTGTACCAAACATGGTCAGGCCATCACTGCTGAAGCACTAGGTACAATTCTGACAGACATCTGGCCCAATTGCAGTTCTCTCCCCCCCGCACCCCCCCCACCCCAAGTATACTGTTATTCCAATTAATATATCAAAAAAACTTGTTTGATTGGAGTCACAATTATTATATGTTTGGGCTGTGAAATAGTTTACTCAAATTTGGCACTGAATCTATTTTCTTACTGCTAAATTCTGTGTCTATAGCCGGAGTCCATAATCAAGGTGTTAAAGACTCCGGATGTGGTCTCAAGCATTGTACCATTCCTTACTTCTAAGAGTTAACTTCCTTGTGAACTGTACTTGCTTATAGAACTGGCTTTGTTTCCCTTAGAAGTGTGAGGAAGAACTAAGTCGGATTCTGATGGACATCCTCCTTTGTATCATGTGGCGTGGCCTGGACGGGTCAGATGATGCTGCCTGGATCGAACGAGGACAAGTCTTCTCAGCGCTGACGAAGCTAGGAACAGCAAATGAACTACTTTCTCCATCCGATGAAATTAAACTGATGTTAGTAGAAAACAAAAATGAAACTTCTTTTGTAAAATGTTTCTATTTGTGGATGATTTTGTTAAGAGGTGGAACTGTTAGCATTTCATGATCAGTATTATAGCACTGACGCTTGGAGTTTTAACTTTGCAAATATTTAAATACGTTCCTCTTCTGTAAAGAAAGGTTGCAAGATTTAAAATGACGACTTCTTCATTCATTTGGTAGTAACAAAAAACAAATTAAATGTCAATATCCAAGTCAGATATCCAGGCCAAAGCTTCAGGTGTAACAGCGTGGATATCTTGTAGACTGCCTGCAAATTTCCTCTGAGGGCAGTCTCAATGATGTGCTCCAGGGTCTGATCAGGAGCTCCACAGTCGCATGATGGGAATGCTTTAATCTTCCATCTATGGAGAAGGTGGCAGCATCTACCATGGCCAGTTCTGAGGCGGTTGATGGTTGTCCACTGTTTGCGAGGAAGGTTTGATCCTTCAGGTTATACTGTGGAGTCCTCTATAAGGAATCCATTTGGTATGTCGCAGTTCTTCCAAACATTTCACCATTGGTCATCAAGGCTGATTGGAGATCGCTGAAGGGCTTCGGCGACGGTCCAAAATAGCCCTCTAGATTTAAGACTGGTTGGTGGTATGTTGGTCAAGTCGGCCTGGATAAGCATGTCTTTGCTGGTGTCAAATTTTTTGTCTTAAAATACTCTTGTGCAGCGCCTTGGGACGTTTTACTACGTTAAAGGTGCTATATAAATACAAGTTGTTGTTGTTTTATAGTGGTTGTTTTCTCTGGAGGCTGCATATTCAGGCGTAGGTAAAATTTGTTTAGCAACAATAATAGATTGTTGACCGAGAAGTAATCTTGCAATCAAGGCCTGATTGTGGGCATATGGTTTGCATGTAATGGGATATTTCCTTCATCTACCTGAAGCTCCAAAACTACTCTTGCTAATTAATCATTTTATAACCAACCATGTATTTGTAGTGCAGTAAGGGTATTGTAAATTACTTGGGAATGTTATCCAAAGAGGCGAGCCTAGTCATTTCAGGATGCCATGAATCCTCTCTAGGGCGAGAGAGAGAGAGAAGTAAGGGGAGAGATAAAGATTCGAGGACCAGAGAAAGAGACATTTGGAGGGGGAGGGCGAAAGAGAGAGCAAATCTAGGGACACAGGAGGACGTGGAGGGGTAGAGTGATTCTGGGGTCATGGAGGGGGGAAACAGAGTTTCTGGGATGTAGAGGGTGGGGTGGGGAAGAGAGATTCTGGGGATATGGTGGGGAAGAGAGATTTTGGGGGTGTGGGGGGGGGTGGAAAGAGAGATTCTGGGGATGTGGGGGAGGGGGGGGAAGAGAGATTCTGGGGATGTGGGGAGAGAGATTCTGGGAATGTGGGGAGAGAGATTCTGGGGATGGGGGAGAGAGATTCTGGGGATGGGGGGGAGAGAGATTCTGGGGATGGGAGAGAGATTCTGGGGATGGGGGGAGAGAGATTCTGGGGATGGGGGGAGAGAGATTCTGGGGATGGGGGGAGAGAGATTCTGGGGATGGGGGGAGAGAGATTCTGGGGATGTGGGGAGAGAGATTCTGGGGATGTGGGGGGGGAGATTCTGGGGATGTGGGGGGAGAGAGATTCTGGGGATGGGGAGGAGAGAGATTCTGGGGATGTGGGGAGAGAGATTCTGGGGATGTGGGGAGAGAGAGATTCTGGGGATGTGGGGAGAGAGATTCTGGGGATGTGGGAGGTGGGGGGGAGATTCTGGGGATGTGGGGGGAGAGAGATTCTGGGGAGGGGGGGAGAGATACTGGGGATGTGGGAGGGGGGAGAGAGATTCTGGGGATGTGGGGGGAGAGAGATTCTGGGGATGTGGGGGGGGGGAAGATTCTGGGGATGGGGGAGAGAGATTCTGGGGATGTGGGGGGAGAGAGATTCTGTGGATGTGGGAGGAGAGAGATTATGGGGATGTGGGGGGGGGTGGAGAGAGATTCTGCGGATGGGGCGAGAGAGATTCTGGGGAGGGGGAGAGAGATTCTGGGGATGTGTGGGGAGAGAGATTCTGGGGATGTGGGGGGAGAGATTCTGGGGATGTGGGGGGAGAGAGATTCTGGGGAAGTGGGGGGGGAGAGATTCTGGGGATGTGGGGGGAGAGAGATTCTGGGGATGTGGGGGGGGGAAGAGAGATTCTGCGGATGGGGCGAGAGAGATTCTGGGGAGGGGGAGAGAGATTCTGGGGATGTGGGGGGAGAGAGATTCTGGGGATGTGGGGGGAGAGAGATTCTGGGGATGTGGGGGGAGAGAGATTCTGGGGAAGTGGGGGGGGAGAGATTCTGGGGATGTGGGGGGAGAGAGATTCTGGGGATGTGGGGGGAGAGAGATTCTGGGGATGGGGGGAGAGAGATTCTGGGGATGTGGGGGGAGAGAGATTCTGGGGATGTGGGGGGAGAGAGATTCTGGGGATGTGGGGGGAGAGAGATTCTGGGGATGGGGGGAGAGATTCTGGGGATGTGGGGGGGGAGAGATTCTGGGGATGTGGGGGGAGAGAGATTCTGGGGATGTGGGAGGGGGGGGAGATTCCGGGGATGGGGGGAGATTCTGGGGATGGGGGGAGATTCTGGGGATGTGGGTAGGGGAGAGATTTTGTGGATGTGGGAGGAGAGAGATTCTGGGGATGGGAGGAGAGAGATTCTGGGGATGGGGGGAGAGATTCTGGGGATGTGGGGGGAGAGATTCTGGGGATGTGGGGGGAGAGAGATTCTGGGGATGTGGGAGGGGAGAGAGATTCTGGGGATGGGGGAGAGAGATTCTGGGGATGTGGGAGGGGAGAGAGATTCTGGGGATGGGGGGGGAGAGATTCTGGGGATGGGGGGAGAGAGAGATTCTGGGGATGGGGGGAGAGAGAGATTCTGGGGATGTGGGGGGAGAGAGAGATTCTGGGGATGGGGGGAGAGAGTCTGGGGATGTGGGGGGAGAGATTCTGGGGATGTGGGGGGAGAGAGATTCTGGGGATGTGGGAGGGGAGAGAGATTCTGGGGATGGGGGAGAGAGATTCTGGGGATGTGGGAGGGGAGAGAGATTCTGGGGATGGGGGGAGAGAGAGATTCTGGGGATGGGGGGAGAGAGAGATTCTGGGGATGTGGGGGGAGAGAGAGATTCTGGGGATGGGGGGAGAGAGAGATTCTGGGGATGGGGGGAGAGAGAGATTCTGGGGATGTGGGGAGAGAGAGATTCTGGGGATGGGGGGGGGAGAGAGATTCTGGGGATGTGGGGGGAGAGAGATTCTGGGGATGGGGGGAGAGAGATTCTGGGGATGGGGGAGAGAGATTCTGGGGATGGGGGGAGAGAGATTCTGGGGATGGGGGGAGAGAGATTCTGGGGATGTGGGGGGGGGAGAGAGATTCTGGGGATGTGGGGGGGGGAAGAGAGATTCTGGGGATGTGGGGGGGGGAGAGAGAATCTGGGGATCGGGGGAGAGAGATTCTGGGGATGTGGGAGGAGAGAGATTCTGGGGATGTGGCGGGGGGGGAAGAGAGATTCTGGGGATGGGGGGAGAGAGATTCTGGGGATGGGGGAGAGAGAGATTCTGGGGATGTGGGGGGAGAGAGATTCTGGGGATGTGGGGGGAGAGATTCTGGGGATGGGGGGAGAGAGATTCTGGGGATGGGGGAGAGAGAGATTCTGGGGATGTGGGGGGAGAGAGATTCTGGGGATGTGGGGGGAGAGATTCTGGGGATGTGGGGGGGGGAGAGAGATTCTGGGGATGTGGGGGGAGAGATTCTGGGGATGTGGGGGGAGAGATTCTGGGGATGTGGGGGGGGGGAGAGATTCTGGGGATGTGGGGGGAGAGAGATTCTGGGGATGTGTGGGGGGGAGAGAGATTCTGGGGATGTGGGGGGAGAGAGATTCTGGGGATGTGGGGGGAGAGATTCTGGGGATGTGGGGGGTGGAGAGAGATTCTGGGGATGTGGGGGGTGGAGAGAGATTCTGGGGATGTGGGGGGGCGAGAGATTCTGGGGATGGGGGGGGAGAGATTCTGGGGAAGTTGGGGGGAGAGAGATTCTGGGGATGGGGAGGGGGGGGAATCTGGGGATGGCGGGCAGAGAGATTCTGGGGATGTGGGGGGAGAGAGATTCTGGGGATGTGGAGGGGGGGAGAGAGATTCTGGGGATGTGGGAGGGGGAGAGAGATTCTGGGGATGGGGGGAGAGATTCTGGGGATGTGGAGGGGGGAGAGATTCTGGGGATGTGGGAGGGGGAGAGAGATTCTGGGGATGGGGGGAGAGATTCTGGGGATGTGGAGGGGGGAGAGATTCTGGGGATGTGGGAGGGGGAGAGAGATTCTGGGGATGTGGGGGGAGAGAGATTCTGGGGATGTGGGGGGAGAGAGATTCTGGGGATGTGGGGGGAGAGAGATTCTGGGGATGTGGGGGGGAGAGAGATTCTGGGGATGTGGGGGGGAGAGAGATTCTGGGGATGGGGGGAGAGATTCTGGGGATGTGGAGGGGGGAGAGATTCTGGGGATGTGGGAGGGGGAGAGATTCTGGGGATGTGGGGGGAAGAGAGATTCTGGGGATGTGGGGGGAGAGAGATTCTGGGGATGTGGGGGGGAGAGAGATTCTGGGGATGTGGGGAGAGAGAGATTCTGGGGATGGGGGGAGAGATTCTGGGGATGTGGGGGGAGACAGATTCTGGGGATGTGGGGGGAGAGAGATTCTGGGGATGTGGGGGGAGAGAGATTCTGGGGATGTGGGGGGGAGAGAGATTCTGGGGATGTGGGGGGGAGAGAGATTCTGGGGATGTGGGGGGGAGAGAGATTCTGGGGATGTGGGGGGGAGAGAGATTCTGGGGATGTGGGGGGGAGAGAGATTCTGGGGATGTGGGGGGGAGAGAGATTCTGGGGATGTGGGGGGGAGAGAGATTCTGGGGATGTGGGGGGGAGAGAGATTCTGGGGATGTGGGGGGGAGAGAGATTCTGGGGATGTGGGGGGAGAGAGATTCCGGGGATGGGGGGAGATTCTGGGGATGGGGGAGAGAGATTCCGGGGATGGGGGGAGATTCTGGGCATGGGGGGAGATTCTGGGGATGTAGGAGGGGGAGAGAGATTCTGGGGATGGGGGGAGAGAGATTCTGGGGATGGGGGAGGGGAGAGAGATTCTGGGGATGGGGGGAGAGAGATTCTGGGGATGTGGGGGGAGAGAGATTCTGGAGATGTGGGGGGAGAGAGATTTTGGGGATGTGGAGGGAGAGATTCTGGGGATGGGGGGAGAGAGATTCTGGGGATGGGGGGAGAGAGATTCTGGGGATGGGGGGAGAGAGATTCTGGGGATGGGGGAGATTCTGGGGATGGGGGGAGAGAGATTCTGTGGATGTGGGAGGGGGAGAGAGATTCTGGAGATGTGGGAGGGGGCAAGAGATTCTGGGGATGTGGGGGGAGAGAGATTCTGGGGAAGTGGGGGGAGAGATTCTGGGGATGGGGGGTGCAGAGAGATTCTGGGGATGTGGGGGGGCGAGAGATTCTGGGGATGTGGGAGGGAGAGAGATTCTGGGGATGTGGGGGGAGAGAGATTCTGGGGATGGGGGAGAGAGATTCTGGGGATGGGGAGGGCGAGAGATTCTGGGGATGTGGGGGGAGAGAGATTCTGGGGATGTGGGGGGAGAGAGATTCTGGGGATGTGGGAGGGGGAGAGATTCTGGGGATGGGGGGAGAGAGATTCTGGGGATGGGGGAGAGAGATTCTGGGGATGGGGGGGCGAGAGATTCTGGGGAAGTGGGGGGGCGAGAGATTCTGGGGATGGGGTGGAGAGAGATTCTGGGGATGGGGGGGGAAGAGAGATTCTGGGGATGTGGGGGGGAGAGAGATTCTGGGGATGTGGGGGGGCGAGAGATTCTGGGGATGTGGGGGGGGGAGAGATTCTGGGTAAGTGGGGGGGAGAGAGATTCTGGGGAAGTGGGGGGGCAGAGAGATTCTGGGGATGTGGAGGCGGGGAGAGAGATTCTGGGGATGTGGAGGGGGGGAGAGAGATTCTGGGGATGTGGAGGGGGGAGAGAGATTCTGGGGATGTGGAAGGGGGGAGAGAGATTCTGGGGATGTGGGGGGAGAGAGATTCTGGGGATGTGGGGAGAGGGAGTTTCTGGGGATGTGGGGGGAGAGAGATTCTGGGGAAGTGGGGGGGGAGAGATTCTGGGGAAGTCGGGGGGAGAGAGATTCTGGGGAAGTGGGGGGGAGAGAGATTCTGGGGAAGTGGGGGGGAGAGAGATTCTGGGGAAGTGGGGGGGAGAGAGATTCTGGGGAAGTGGGGGGGAGAGAGATTCTGGGGATGGGGGGGGGAGAGAGATTCTGGGGAAGTGGCGGGGAGAGAGATTCTGGGGAAGTGGGGGGGAGAGAGATTCTGGGGATGTGGGGGGGAAGAGAGATTCTGGGGAAGTGGGGGGGAGAGAGATTCTGGGGATGGGGGGGGAGAGAGATTCTGGGGAAGTGGGGGGGAGAGAGATTCTGGGGAAGTGGGGGGGAGAGAGATTCTGGGGAAGTGGGGGGGAGAGAGATTCTGGGGAAGTGGGGGGGGGGAGAGTGATTCTGGGGATGTGGAGGGGGAGAGAGATTCTGGGGATGTGGAGGGGCGGAGAGAGATTCTGGGGATGTGGAGGGGGGGGCGAGAGATTCTGGGGATGTGGAAGGGGGGAGAGATTCTGGGGATGTGGAGGGGGGGAGAGAGATTCTGGGGATGTGGGGGGAGAGAGATTCTGGGGATGTGGGGGGAGAGAGATTCTGGGGATGTGGGGAGAGGGAGTTTCTGGGGATGTGTGGGGGAGAGAGTTTCTGGGGATGTGGGGGGAGAGAGATTCTGGGGATGTTGGGGGGAGAGAGATTCTGGGGATGAGGAGAGAGATTCTGGGGATGTGGGGGGAGAGAGATTCTGGGGATGTGGGGGGAGAGAGATTCTGGGGATGTGGGGGGAGAGAGATTCTGGGGATGGGGGAGAGAGATTCTGGGGATGGGGGGAGATTCTGGGGTTGGGGGGAGATTCTGGGGATGGGGGAGAGAGATTCTGGGGATGGGGGGAGATTCTGGGGATGGGGGAGATTCTGGGGATGTAGGGGGGAGAGAGATTCTGCGGATGGGGGAGAGAGATTCTGGGGATGGGGAGATTCTGGGGATGTGGTGGGGAGAGATTCTGGGGATGTGGGGGGGAGATTCTGGGGATCGGGGGGAGATTCTGGGGATGGGGGGAGATTCTGGGAATGTGGCGGGGGAGAGATTCTGGGGAAGTGGGGGGGAGAGAGATTCTGGGGAAGTGGGGGGGAAGAGAGATTCTGGGGATGTGGGAGGAGAGAGATTCTGGGGAAGTGGGGGGGAAGAGAGATTCTGGGGATGGGGGGAGATAGATTCTGGGGATGGGGGGGAGAGAGATTCTGGGGATGGGGGAGAGAGATTCTGGGGATGGGGGCCAGAGATTCTGGGGATGGGGGAGAGAGATTCTGGGGCTGTGGGGGGAGAGAGATTCTGGGGATGTGGGGAGTGAGATTCTGGGGATGTTGGGGGGAGAGAGATTCTGCGGATGTGGTGGGGAGAGAGATTCTGGGGATGTCAGGGGGGGAGATTCTGGGGTTGGAGAGAGATTTTGGGGATGTGGGGGGAGAGAGATTTTGGGGATGTGGGGGGGAGAGAGATTCTGGGGATGTGGGGGGGAGAGAGTTTCTGGGGATGTGCGGGGGAGATTCTGGGGATGTGGGGGGGGGAGAGATTCTGGGGATGTCGGGGGAGAGAGAGATTCTGGGGATGTGAGGGGAGAGAGATTCTGGGGATGTGCGGGGGTGATTCTGGGGATGTGGGGGTGGAGATTCTGGGGATGTGGGGGGAGAGAGATTTTGGGGATGGGAGAGAGAGTTTCCGGGGATGGGGGAGATTCTGGGGATGTGCGGGGGAGATTCTGGGGATGTGCGGGGGAGATTCTGGGGATGTGGGGGGGGAGAGATTCTGGGGATGTCGGGGGAGAGAGAGATTCTGGGGATGTCGGGGGAGAGATTCTGGGGATGTCGGGGGAGAGAGAGATTCTGGGGATGTCGGGGGAGAGAGCGATTCTGGGGATGTCGGGGGGAAGAGAGAGATTCTGGGGATGTTGGGGGAGAGAGATTCTGGGGATGTCGGGGGAGAGAGAGATTCTGGGGATGTGGGGGGAGAGATTCTGGGGATGTCGGGGGAGAGATTCTGGGGATGTCGGGGGAGAGATTCTGGGGATGTCGGGGGGAGAGATTTTGGGGATGTGGGGGGGGAGAGAGATTCTGGGGATGTGGGGGGAGAGAGATTCTGGGGATGTGCGGGGGCGATTCTGGGGATGTGGGGGGGGAGTGATTCTGGGGATGTGGGGGGGGAGAGATTCTGGGGATGTCGGGGGAGAGAGAGACTCTGGGGATGTCGGGGGAGAGATTATGGGGATGTCGGGGGAGAGAGAGATTCTGGGGATGTCGGGGGAGAGAGAGATTCTGGGGATGTCGGGGGAGAGAGAGATTCTGGGGATGTGGGGGGAGAGAGATTCTGGGGATGTGGGGGGAGAGAGATTCTGGGGATGTGGGGGGGGGAGATTCTGGGGATGTTGGGGGAGAGATTTTGGGGATGGGGAGAGAGATTCTGGGGATGTGGGGGGGAGAGATTCTGGGGATGCGGGGGGAGAGAGATTCTGGGGATGCGGGGGGAGAGAGATTCTGGGGATGTGCGGGGGAGAGAGATTTTGGGGATGTGGGGGGAGAGAGATTCTGGGGGTGTGGGGGGGAAGAGATTCTGGGGATGTGGCGGGGAGAGAGAGATTCTGGGGATGTGAGTGGAGAGAGAGATTCTGGGGATGTGGGGGGAGAGAGAGATTCTGGGGTTGTGGAGGGAGAGAGAGATTCTGGGGATGTGGGGGGGGAGAGAGATTCTGGGGATGTGGGGGGAGAGAGATTCTGGGGATGTGGGGGGGAGAGAGAGATTCTGGGGGTGTGGGGGGGAGAGAGATTTGGGGAATGTGGGGGGAGAGAGATTCTGGGGATGTGGGGGAGAGATTCTGGGGATGTGGGGGGAGAGAGATTCTGGGGATGTGGGGGGCGGAGAGAGATTCTGGGGATGTGGGGGGGGGGAGAGAGATTCTGGAGATGGGGGGAGAGAGATTCTGGGGATGGGGGGAGAGAGATTCTGGGGATGTGGGGGAGAGAGATTCTGGGGATGTGGGGGGGCGAGAGATTCTGGGGATGGGGGGGAGAGATTCTGGGGAAGTTGGGAGAGAGATTCTGGGGATGGGGAGGGGGGGGAATCTGGGGATGGCGGGGAGAGAGATTCTGGGGAAGTAGCGGGGGAGAAATTCTGGGGATGTGGAGGGGGGGAGAGAGATTCTGGGGAAGTGGGGGGGAAGAGAGATTCTGGGGATGTGGAGGGGGGGAGAGAGATTTCTGGGGATGTGGGAGGGGGAGAGAGATTCTGGGGATGGGGGGAGAGATTCTGGGGATGTGGAGGGGGGAGAGATTCTGGGGATGTGGGAGGGGGAGAGAGATTCTGGGGATGTGGGGGAGAGAGAGATTCTGGGGATGTGGGGGGAGAGAGATTCTGGGGATGTGGGGGGGAGAGAGATTCTGGGATGTGGCGGGGAGAGAGATTCTGGGGATGGGGGGAGAGATTCTGGGGATGTGGAGGGGGGAGAGATTCTGGGGATATGGGAGGGGGAGAGATTCTGGGGATGTGGGGGGAGAGGGATTCTGGGGATGTGGGGGGAGAGAGATTCTGGGGATGTGGGAGGGGGAGAGATTCTGGGGATGTGGGGGGGGAGAGAGATTCTGGGGATGGGGGAGAGAGATTCTGGGGATGGGGGGGGCGAGAGATTCTGGGGAAGTGGGGGGGCGAGAGATTCTGGGGAAGTGGGGGGGGAGAGAGATTCTGCGGAAGTGGGGGGGAGAGAGATTCTGGGGAAGTGGGGGGGGGAGAGAGATTCTGGGGATGTGGAGGGGGGGAGAGAGATTCTGGGGATGTGGAGGGGGGGAGAGAGATTCTGGGGATGTGGAGGGGGGGAGAGAGATTCTGGGGATGTGGAGGGGGGAGAGAGATTCTGGGGATGGGGGGGAGAGAGATTCTGGGGATGTGGGAGAGAGATTCTGGGGATGGGGGGGAGAGAGAGATTCTGGGGAAGTGGGGGGGGGAGAGATATTCTGGGGAAGTGGGGGGGAGAGAGATTCTGGTTAAGTGGGGGGGAGAGAGATTCTGGGGAAGTGGGGGGGCAGAGAGATTCTGGGGATGTGGAGGCGGGGGAGAGAGATTCTGGGGATGTGGAGGGGGGGGAGAGAGATTCTGGGGATGTGGAGGGGGGAGAGAGATTCTGGGGATGTGGAAGGGGGGAGAGAGATTCTGGGGATGTGGGGGGAGAGAGATTCTGGGGATGTGGGGAGAGGGAGTTTCTGGGGATGTGAGGGGGAGAGAGATTCTGGGGAAGTGGGGGGGGAGAGATTCTGGGGAAGTCGGGGGGAGAGAGATTCTGGGGAAGTGGGGGGAGAGAGATTCTGGGGAAGTGGGGGGGGAGAGAGATTCTGGGGAAGTGGGGGGGAGAGAGATTCTGGGGAAGTGGGGGGGAGAGAGATTCTGGGGAAGTGGGGGGGAGAGAGATTCTGGGGAAGTGGGGGGGGAGAGAGATTCTGGGGAAGTGGGGGGGGGGGAGAGTGATTCTGGGGATGTGGAGGGGGGAGAGAGATTCTGGGGATGTGGAGGGGCGGAGAGAGATTCTGGGGATGTGGAGGGGGGGCGAGAGATTCTGGGGATGTGGAAGGGGGGAGAGATTCTGGGGATGTGGAGGGGGGGAGAGAGATTCTGGGGATGTGGGGGGAGAGAGATTCTGGGGATGTGGGGGGAGAGAGATTCTGGGGATGTGGGGAGAGGGAGTTTCTGGGGATGTGTGGGGAGAGAGTTTCTGGGGATGTGGGGGGAGAGAGATTCTGGGGATGTTGGGGGGAGAGAGATTCTGGGGATGAGGAGAGAGATTCTGGGGATGTGGGGGGAGAGAGATTCTGGGGATGTGGGGGGAGAGAGATTCTGGGGATGTGGGGGGAGAGGGGGAGAGAGATTCTGGGGATGGGGGGAGAGAGATTCTGGGGATGGGGGGGAGATTCTGGGGATGGGGGAGATTCTGGGATGGGGGAGATTCTGGGGATGGGGGAGATTCTGGGGATGGGGGAGAGAGATTCTGGGGATGGGGGGAGATTCTGGGGATGGGGGAGATTCTGGGGATGTGGGGGGAGAGAGATTCTGGGGATGGGGGGAGAGAGATTCTGGGGATGGGGAGATTCTGGGGATGTGGTGGGGAGAGATTCTGGGGATGTGGGGGGGAGATTCTGGGGATGGGGGGGAGATTCTGGGGATGGGGGGGAGATTCTGGGAATGTGGCGGGGGAGAGATTCTGGGGAAGTGGGGGGGAGAGAGATTCTGGGGAAGTGGGGGGGAAGAGAGATTCTGGGGATGTGGGAGGAGAGAGATTCTGGGGAAGTGGGGGGGAAGAGAGATTCTGGGGAAGTGCGGGGGAGAGAGATTCTGGGGATGGGGGGGA